>NC_090935.1:1051007292-1051310322 GCF_040938575.1 Ambystoma mexicanum
AGCATAGACCAAGGATGCACCCCATAAGTACAAACCAAAAAAATGGGGACATTCCAATGGCAGAATGGGTAGCGTTATTGTAGGCGAACTCCGCCGTTGGAAGTAACTGTACCCAATTGTCTTGAAGTTGATTGCTATAGCATCGGAGATATCGTTCCAGTGTTGCATTGAGCCTTTTGGTCTGCCCGTTGGTCTGGGGGTGAAAACCCGAGGATAACGCTCTTTCCATCCCTAGACGAAGACAAAGTGCTTTCCAGAATTTGGAAGTGAATTGACTTCCGCGATCGGAAATTACTTTGTCGGGAAGCCCATGAAGCTTGAAGATCTCTCTCGCAAAGACTTCCGCCATTTTGGTTGCAGTGGGCAACCCAGGTAACGGGGTGAAATGAGCCATCTTAGTCAATGTGTCCATGGTAACCATAATGCATGTGCAGGATTCTGACATGGGAAGCTCCACTACAAAATCCGTAGAGATAAGACCCCAAGGACGTGTAGGAATTTCGGGTTACGTCAACAGTCCTAAAGGCTTACCAGTGGGGTATTTGGCCTTGGCACATGTTGGACATGCCTTTATATACTACGTTCTAAGAGGAGGCTTAAGATGCGTGTGTGCATTTGGTCAAGATTAGGACTTGGGAGGGCTTGCTAGGCTCCAGTAAGAAACCCAAGAGGTCAGGCACATAGGTGGGTGCTGATGGAGGTCACGACTGAGAGCTATTGCAGGAGACTCGATATGTACCCAACTAGACCAAATATGTTGTAGGTTGTCGCTGTATTCTATTGGCAGAGGTGTTGAGGCAAGTTTGGTGTTTCAGTGTGAAGTGGTTATGTGACCAGCTAAACCGAATTTGTCGTAGTCGTAGCTGCATTCTAGAGTGTGTGGATGGATAGCCGTGCCTGCGGCAGATGTCTACCGAAGTGGTGTATTTATACATATACTCCTTGACATCTCTTTGCATGTTAGGCCAATAGAATGAACACTTAATAAGTTCTGTGGCAGTTGCTTGGCCTCTGTGTCCCGCTGTGAGGCGATCGTGGCACCAGGTGATGACTTCCCTGCGTAATGAACCGGAAGGCACAAATAGTTGTCCATGATGGAACCATAAGCCGTCCTTTTCTGTGTATTGCCTTCCCTTTAGCTTATCTAGGGCACCTCATTCAGTCTCTATGGCTTCTTTGACATCTTGCAGGAATGTGTTGACATGAGCTACTATACGGTTTCTGGGGAACATCTGTTCTTTTGGTTGAGTCCCCCTAGTCCTGATCGGGTCTTTGCGGGAAAGAGCATCCACCAACATGTTATTAGAGCCGGAAGGTATGTGATCTTGATATTATACAAGGCGAAATAATGTGCCCATCGTGCTTGTCGTGAATTAGAACACTCCATGGATTGTAAGACCTGTAGGTTTTTATGATCTGTTCATATCGTGAATGGATGTTGTGCTCCCAGCAACAGGTGTCACCATTCTTTGCATGCCTGTTTCCTAGCTAGACGCTCCTTCTCAAGGACAGAATAGTTAAGTTGACTGGGGGTAAGGGTTCGTGAAAGGTAAGCAATCGGATGTTCCAGTCCGTCGTCCTCTTGAAGAAGAACAGACCTATAGCTGCAGAAGAAGCGTCAGTCTCAACAATAAAGAGTTTCGACTGATCAGGATGTCGAAGTATGGGAGAAGAGCAAAACAAGGTCTTAAATTGGCGGAAACTCTGGTCTGCTTGAGTGGACCATTTGAAGGGTCCCATTTTTTTTTTTTAGAAAAGATGTGATGGGAAGAACAATCTCAGAGAACTGTGGAATAAATCGTCTGTAGAAGTTAGACAGACCAAGAAACCTCGGAACTTCTTTGACCGAAGATGGAGCTGGCCAATCAAGAATGGCAGAAACCTTGCGAGGATCCATCGAGATGCCGTCTTTGGACAGAATAAAAGCTAAGTAAGGAATGGAGGATACCCCGAAAACACATTTCTCAGGTTTGGCGAATAGATGATTCTTCTGTAGGCGGTCTAACACTGCTGATACATGGAGACTATGGTTCTCTTGAGTAGTAGAGAATATCAAAATATCATCGAGATTACTACAGAGATGAACAGCAAGTCCAAGAACATTCGGTCCATAAAACGCTGAAAGACAGCAGGAGCGTTGACTAGACCAAACGGCATGACCTTATACTCAAATAACCCAAATGGGGTACGAAAGGCCGTTTACCACTCATCTCCAGCAGAGATGCGAAGCAAATGGTAGGCATTCCTGAGATCTAATTTTGTGAAGATATGCACTCCTTGTACAAACTAAATGATGTATGAGATTAAAGGCATCGGATACCGTTCACGTACTGTGACTTTGTTCAGTCCTCTATAGTCGATGCAGGGCCTCAGCTCGTCTGAGTCCCTCTTAGCAATGAAGAACAGCGAGGCCCCAGCAGGTGATTTGGAGTATTGGATAAGTCCGTTTTGTAGGTTAGCATCCAGATAATTTCGTAGTACCTTCCTCTCCGTCTGAGAGAGTGAAAACATACGGCCAAATGGTACTAAAGCATTGGGTTCCAAATCGATGGAACAATCCTCCGGCCGATGAGGGGGAAGTTTAGCGGGCTGATTCTCCTTGAATACTTGATGATATTGAGACCAAGCCTTGGGTATCGCATGCACTCCCATATGTTCTTCCAATGTAGCTGTTGTACTTTGAACCTCACTAAAGTTAATCTGAGAAAGGCAGTTGTTCTTGCAATAGTTTGAGTTGAAAGACAATTGGTTGGTTAACCAGTCGATGTGGGGATTGTGTTTTCTGAGCCATGTAATCCCTAGTATGCTAGGGAAATGTGCAGCTTGTATTATGTCAAACCGCAGTACCTCTGAATGCTGAAAAATCTTTACAGACAGATGATCGGTGGTCTGCGTAATAGGTCCAGAGGAAAGGGGAGAGCCATCCACTCCTTCTACAGTTTGACCATGTTGGCGAGGGAGCCTCCGAATACCCACCTTGTCTGCCCATAAAGTGTCGACAACATTACCAGCGGCCCCGCAATCAAGAAGGGCCAGCGACTCTATGGAGTGACGATTAATGTCCAATAGTACAGAGACCACCATTAACCTTGAATCCTCTTTGTCTCAGTTGCAGAGACTGTGAGCGGTACATAGGGACTGGAATTTGTGCTGTATAACCCCCGGAAACCTGTCCCTACTGGGGCCGAGGGTGTCCATTTCCTGAACGTTTGATGAGAAATTCCGAACAGTCCTTGATCATATGTTTGTCTGAGCCGCTATAGGCACATAAGCAATTTTCTCTACGACGTCTTCTTTCCTCCGCTGAGAGGGGTGCTCTAGTAGTTCCGATCTGCATCAGCTCTTCTCGGGTACGGGAAGGAGAGTGTGAGGAGGAAGGAGTGGGATCCGGTCCAGACAAGGTACCTCTATGTCTTCTCCGTTCTGAAAGTCTCTCCTGAAGACGGAATTCAATCTGTAGTGCCGAAGACAGTAGGTCAGAAAACGTTGGGGGTCTAGAGGAACGAGCCAGTTCATCCTTTATTTCTTCTTTCAAACCCCTCCGGAATATAGCATATTTGGCTTGTTCCAACCAGCCTGCTCCAGCTGCCAGTGTCTTAAACTGAGAAATATACGAAAGGAGATCTGATGACCCCTGACGGACATCCAACAGATCCTCACATGCTGTGAAGGTAAGTTCTGGTCTCTCAAAGGTTTGTTTAAGAAGGGCTTGAAACCCAGCAAAATCCTGCAGAATGGGATTATTGCTGGTTACTAGAGGTGTTGCCCAGGCTAGTGCATTCCCCGTCATATTCGAGATAAGAAACCCTACTCGGGACTGGTCTGTAGCAAAACTCTGCGGTCTGAAAGTGAAATACACAATACAGGCTTCTAGGAATTCTTTAACCTTCTTTGGGGACCCGTCGAACTTGCCCGATGACAAGGCCATTTGTGGTAGTTCTACAGGCTGTGGTTCTTGGGCAGAAACCAACTGTTTAAGGACAGCATTCTCCGCCTTGACCATCTGTAATTCTTGTGACATTCCTTGGAAGGCTGTCCAAAGCTCTTGTATCTGTTCAGCTGTTGCCATGTTGATATTCTGGCGTTGCAATCTGTCAACTTCCGCCTGTACCTTCGACCCCCTCCCCTCGTTACTCTCCTTACCTGAGCCGTCTGAGTTGCAGGGGTGCAGGTGCCGTCTTAGAATGTAGTCCTTTTCTTTCTTTGGTGGTATATGTCTGCCTCGAGGAATAACCAAAAGACCGGGGAAAAAAGCCAGAAGGCTAAAAAAAAAAAACCTGTAGTTGTAGATTGGAGGATGATGCACTCCGACTGTACTGAAGTGGAATGAGAACCGCTTGGTGGGTAAGCCGCGGAATCCAACTTCGGAAGAGGAACGAAGCAGAAGTCCAATACAGTAGGTGGAAATAGAAGAATCAACCAGACAGGGTCTGCGGGAGCTGGACAGGCAAATGCGCAAAGCAAGCTTAAGGGGAGCCGAAAGCGGCAAAATAGCTTAGGAAAAAAGCACAGAGAGCAGACCGAGAGGAAAAAAGTACGATCAGAACAGAAGGAGGTAGGTAAGGAGAGGGAGAAATACAGAGGCAAGGTACCGGAAGCAGTGACAACGTCGGACAAGGTAGACAAGCTGAGTAGGGAGGAAAAAAGAGGGCACCGGTGCGAAGCAGAAAGTAAAGAAAACGAGCGTCTTAATCAGAAGGAGAAAAGTAACGCCAACGCGGTTGCAACGCACCGGCCGCTGGGAGCACTGAATGCTAAGTACTTCCAGCGGCGGCCATGTTGTGCAACCCTAGACCGTCGCATCACATTGGGAAAAATACGTGATGGAACTTTCTATGGCGAAACAGACGTCGGGACAATCGCCACTGCGGTAACCACTGCCAACAGCCCTGATGCATGACACCTCAGGGGATTGGGGCCATTCTCCGTGGCTATACCACTGTGTCGGCACAGTCTGCAAGGGCCTGCCGCTCACCTCACAGTGTTGCAGGGTGTTCACTGGCCCAGCACACAAGCGCCAGCAAGGTCGGTCTCTCTCAGCTCAGGATGACAGCAGGCGCCATATTGGATTCCCCGTCCGAATTCATGTAACTTATTTATGCCCCAGATCCTGGGAATTCATTTCTCTGCCAGCTTCTACTTGTCAGCTTAGGCTCTGGTGCTTAAAAAGTGCTCCATAGCACAAGGAGCATCTATTTTCGGGCTAATCTTGCAAGTGGGAGCACAGTGAAACTGCTGCTCACTTCATGACTGCTGGCCACGTCCCTTTATTCACACACTTGTAATCGCCTGGTATACTCCCCTGCCAGGGCTTCTTGTATTCACACATTTATGATTGCCTGGTATACGGTCCTGTCAGGACTTCTTGTATTCACACAGGCTTTCTGCTCTCTCCCAGACTTGTACATGTACTTCTTTTGATAATGCATCTTCTTGATATATTATCCTGTTCAGGTTTCCCATAAACCTGCACTGAATACATTCAGATACTTGTAGGGTTTTCACTTGCAGTACATGTCCCCTTTTAACAATATATGCTGGTGCTCTTTCTCTCTTGGTTTCTATATTTACTATTACTTTCATTAGGTGTGGCAGCCGATATGCCCCGTGTCCCCACTGTCTGTGGGTGGACTCAACAGCTCTTGTTGGAGTTCCTCGTTTCTTTTACGGTCAGCCGGTGCCGATCTTTCGGTTGCTTCCTTCTCGCGACTGCCTCCCCGTCTTTCACGGCTTCCACTGAGCTCATCTGCTTCATTCCAGGCTCCGTTGAGTTAGATGCTGCTCTCTGACACCTGTGAACATCCAGGAGTCTATTGCCTGCTCCTGGTGTTTATGCACCGTGGCATCTTCTTCCTTCTTGACTCACAAGCTGCCTAGCTCCTACACAACGGTCTCAGCCTCCCTGTCTCTCGATCAGCACGGAGAGGCGTAGCTCTCACCCGCCAGCAGCAGACCTCAACGCTCTGCCTGTGCTATTTAAATGTCCCTGTCAGAGGTGTGCATTAACAACTAGAGCACTCCTTGGGTTTGTGGCCTCCTCCGCTCTGCATTGCTCGGTTCCTCTTCGTCTCAGTATTCTGATAATTCTGGGACAGGAAGTCCATTCTTCACAATCTGTAGGATGAACTTGAATAACCATTCTTAATGGTTTTCAAGGGCAAGTCAGTCCTGGATGATTGGTAGGTGGAACTGGAGAAGGCGTTTTCCTAAGTTTCACAAGGCCTATAAGAGTGGTAAGGTTGGCCCATAGGTTTTGGGAAAACGTTTTTACTACCATTCATAGGAGGATGAGGAGACATTTGACAACAGGACATAAGGGTGTTAGGTATGGGAGGGTTATCCTCGATACCATGTCTCATCTGATGAAGCCATGACATCTCCCCGTAGGTTATTTCCCCCATGTGATCCTTCCTCATACAGCTGTAATAAGGGTCAGGATCAGGTAGCGGTTGCCGTCCCCTGGCCACGTAGGAGCAGGTCACCGCCGGGAACACAGTGATGGCTCCATCGGATTCATCTCAGTAGTCTGGGATTAACAGCCAATAAAATAATTCCTTGATGAACACAGGAATGGGCCATTCAATTACAGCAGATATCTTCTGAGCATTCATTTCTATGCCTCCGGGTGTTAGAACATATCCCATAGAGGAATTGCATTTCTTACAAAACTCACACTTGGAAGCTTTGGCATAGAGTTGGTGTATTCTGAGTCTTTGTGAAACGTCAGAGACATGCAGAACATGAGTATCATAACCGGTGCAGAAGGAGTATATCATCTAAATAGTTGCAGAAATGTAATTGAGGAAGTATTGGAAGACAGCAGGGGTATTGCATAAGCCTAAGAGCATTATCAATACCAAATTGAGTCCGAAAAGCAGCTCTCCAGTCCTCTCCTCCAGCCATTCTGCTGACATTATAGGCAACTTATAAATCAAGCTCTGTGTTTATCTGGCAGCTCGATCCTGAGCTAGCAGTACTTGAATAGGAGGGGTGGGATAACAGTTTTTATCGTAATGGAATTGAGCTCTCTTTAGTCCACACAGAGTTAAAGCTCTGCGTCATCTTTCTTAGGAATGAAGAAGATGGGCGCTTCTGCAGGGGAAGTGAAATGACAAATGATTCCTTTATCTAGATTGTCATTAACATATTGTTAAAGGGCTTTGTTTTCTTTCACAGAAAGGCATAGGTTCTCCCATATGATGTCTTGGGGCCTGTAAGTAATTAGATTCAACAGTCACTTTCTCAATGAGGGGCGCAATTTATCATCCTCCTTGGAGTTAAATGATTCCAAATATTTTTGATATTCCAGAGGAAGTTGGACGTGCGCAACGAAAGCCCTTTGAGGGAAGGCCAAAGGAGGCAGTCAAGGAAGCCTGATGTCATATCGTTGACAAAAAGGACCCAAGACTTGAGAACAGGATGAAAAATAGAGTCCACCCAGAAAAAAGAAGAGTTTTTGGTTTTTCCAGATACCTAAGATCACTTGAAAGTGTGGAGCTGCAATAACATCAAATGTTAAATATTCCTGATGGTGCAGAGCACAGATCAGAAGTATAGATTCTGTTTGCAGGGAGATGGGTCCAGAAATGAGGGGTGACCAGTATACCAACATGATTGCTTTCGGTTTTTGATTTGGACATAAGATGTATGCAAAGGAGATATCGATATAATTCCCAGCGGCTCTGTGATCTATCAGGACTAGAACCCCTTCCCATTTCTGTTGTTCCCAAAATATAATCAACCAATATGAACAAGTGGGAAGATTGACTGGGCATGATCAGACATAAGATATAGTGGGAATTCTCTGGTTTCTCACTCGTCCCTATTGAGGACAATCCTGCATTTCCTGTGGGATTATGACTTTTATGGCAACCTCGAACTGAGTGACCCAGCTACCCACAATAAAAGCAGACATTCTGTATTGTTCTCCTTTTGCTTTCTTCCGAGGTGACTGATCCTAGGGTACTGCTCAGTTGCATTGGTTCTGATACTTTGGATGCCATGGACTCCTTTTCCCCACTGGGAAGGTTTTACCAAATGTTCATCTTTTGCTTTCTTCTTTTCTCTCATTAGTACTTTGATCCATTCAGATCACCAGAGCCACGTACTCGACGAGGGCATCAGGAGGTGCCACAACTTGACATAGGGCATCTTTAAGATCCTCTCTTAAACCCTTACAGAAAATGTTGAGTTGTGCATATTCTGACCCGCTCGTTTCAGAAACTAGACTCCAAAAATGTGCAATTTAATATAGGTGGTCCCTATTCCCTTGTCTGATGTCCAATAGCTTCTTCCTTATGGATTGTGCCGCACATTAACAGTTAGGCATGGTCTGAAAAGCTTGTAGTAACCCATTATAGTTGGATAACAAAGGACAGTTCCCATCAACATATGGGGTGGCCCAGGCAAAGGTTATTTGAAAAACACCCCAGCCTCATCTGATGCGTATAACTGAAGTTTGTTTAAATGTGACAATGTGACAATGTGTCATGAAGGGGGGTCAAGGTATACTGGAATATACGCCAGGAGTCTAGTCTTGCTGGGGTCAGAACGGGTCATGAATCTCAACAGGAGGTAGTCATTCCTGGACTGGTGAAGGAAATGATGCTGGTCCCCGTCCCCCAAGGATTACTTGGTATGGAACGCTTTCTTACCAATTGGTCTACTGGCCATTGTAGTGCGGACATAGATTAAACCAGCACCAATTTTTGAACTGCAAAGGCCAAGTTTCTTGCAATCTGTCAGCTTCGGTACCTTGAAGACATATGCTGGACCTCTGGGGAGCAATACCCTGCAGACCCAAAAGGAAAACTCTTACAGGCTGGGTTTAAAAACTCTATGGGACGATTCCCTCAAGGTGGTGGTGCTAAGGGACAAACCCCTTAATATCTTGATGAATAGGATTCAGGAGCTGTAGTAGGGGCATAAAGGAACACTGTATACATACAGGAGGTAATAGAAAACACAAAAATGGAAGATGGAATAGAAGATCATTTACCTTGCTAAGTCAAAGCCCTTGCACTGCAGGGAGTGCCAAAGGTCAGTTTTGACGACAAATGAGGAAGCGTGAATCAGGATGGGGCTGGGTGTGAGGAGTAGCAAGGACAAATAGGGATGCTTAAATTTGCAAAGCAATGACGTAAAGCAAAGTTTATCCCATGGTCCAGCAGCATAGAAAATGGCAAGAAGAGCTTTTTGATGTCGTACCCTTTCTTATATTACAGGACATAAGAAAGCCCTAAATGGAGGCAACGCAATATGTGCCTGGCAGTTTAGAGGAAAGAACCTCAGTGTGGTCGCACACTACATGCAATCGTCGTAACAAGGAAAAGGCCTAACCTAGCTCTAGTCTCAGGGTATGCAATACTTTTGCATTGTCCAGCCGTCACTGCATAGAAGTGGGGTACATAGCCTCTAAGAAGCACAGCAGAGTGAAGGGTCCCGCGCTGGGGTCATGTGTAATGCCTAGATGCAGGGAATAGCCTAACAATAAGAGAAGGTCTAAGAATAACAATTGTTTGGTATATGTAAATACATTTTTCAAGTAAACGTATGAAATTAGAACTATCATTAGAAAGAATTGGAAAGTGTTCAAGGTCAGCGATTCAAAATTTGTACTCCCCACATTAGCCTATAAAAAGGTACTTCAATTCAGCCACATAAATATGGTAGCCAAACCGGAGATGGTGAGCTTAAGAGGTCTTATACGCTGTGATTACAAATCTGGAGGTAAATGCCTGGATAAAGTCCTCAAGTCAAAAATGAATACAGCCATTCTTTATGGTGCAGAGATCTGGGGCGTAGCTCCATGTAGACACCTGGATACTTTGCTTAACTCTGGCTCCGTAGGACCCCAGGCATCCCGCATAGAGCCCCACGGGATGTATTAAGTCATGAGATGGGGATGGTTAGTACCGCTCTACAAGCCCAGCAGAGGTTTCATGGAATTTTATTTGAACACTCAATTTGGCACCCAACCGAACCCAAATATTGGGATTGCAGTGAGAGAGTCCATAAAAACATGCAGCAAGCCCTTGGGGCTCTAGTATAACTGTGGACTTGATCTGTTGAAGAGATGGGTGTTGAATGATGTGCTGGTGCTGGGAGAATTGATGCGCAGGCAGCGCAACACTTTTCTAAAGGATAAAGCAGGAGAACTTGAGATAAAGGCCCTCCAGACAAGAATTGCAAATCTATACTCACTAAAATGTTATTGCCCCAGGCCAACTCATGACGGTAGCATCCCAGTAATGACCAAATCCCGACAGCTGAATGCCGAGCGAACATCTTACGCGTCAGGTTAAACGTGCTACCATTGAGAACAACGACACCATGGGTTGAAGTGGAGGCGGTCTGTCCCTGTGGAATGAGGCATGGGGAGGATTTAGTGCACTTGCTGGACTGCAGATTCTAATAAGGCAGTGGATCAGACCACATTTGGTAGTCGAACTGCTTGCGAGCACGCAGGGAAAGTCTGGCTTATGTAATGCAGTGTGACGATGTGGGGTTTTTAATATGACCTAGCCCAATTTAAAAAGGCATCCCTGGAAGTAGTCAACAGATTCAAGTTTTAGAGATTTTTAAATTGTTAACTATATGTTTTTTTGTGTTTTAACAGTGGTAAATTGATAAAAGTGCAATGTTGTTAATATAATTGGTTAGTGTGTGTTTTCATTGGATTTTATATCTGAATAAGCATATTTATTACTACTTCCACTCAAAACAATATCATGAAAAATGACATTATCAACAGAAGAACAACAAATAGCAATGTCTTGGAACAGATGGCCATGCAGACAGTGAAGGGACACCATCACTGTAGCAAATGTAGCTCGTCAGACAAAAAAAAAAGGGGAATTAGATTACCTAATAAATTGCTAAACAGTTTACTAATTGTGACAGTAACAATGTCATATACATGATATTGTGCCCATGTGGATTACACTATATAGGAAAAACCATCAGAAAAAGCAAAGCCAGAATAACTGAACATATAAGCTGCATAAATAAAGAAAATTGAAACAGCACCCTCAGTAAAACACTTTAGAATGTCATCAAAAACCTGATGAGTTTTCCTGTTTTATATTACAAAACTGAATGGAAAATCTCAATTTGATATCAGACAAAAAATCATCAAACAAGAACAGAGGTATATTTTTACCACTCAGTCAATTGGTGGAGCTGAAAGAAAATCGAATGGCATAACAGCAATTGAATATGAGAGCTTTTAGAACCTAAGTTATCTATAGTAGCTAAAAAGCAGTGTTGTTCCATACTGTACAGTATATTCCCCTGTGTAATGTTGATTGAAGTATACCCAGGCTATTGAGTTTACATAAAGACTAACTAATTATTGAGTTGACATTTAGTAATGGTGGTAAAAAATAATACACTTCACTGAGCATGTTTACATGAACGAATATGCAAGATTAATGGCGCCATTGATAATAAAAAAACAAATCACGCGGTCAATGACGGTTTGACATTTGATCCATGGAAATCAACAGTGGGTAGCGATTAACGTGGAAACTGTACGTGTTTTATTGAAGTTATTCCATTCACATATTTGTTCATCTGGATGAGGCTATAATTCGCACATAATTTTATAACAATGCAAGATTTGCCAAGTTGTTTTATAAGTTGGCGTGACAAAATATAAGCCATGTAATGAGAAACTTTGAATTTGGGAGACGGTCGATACGGCCATGTTTGGGTGGAATGTAAAAGACTAAGAGCCTCATCATGAGTTGGGCAGTATCCCAGCAGTATTACCGCCGGTATACAGCCCAGGCTAATAGCGTTACTGCCACCGGTCCAGCGCTATTAGCACCGGATCAAGGGTTGGGCGGTATGGGTATTCCCCATTGGGTCCATTTTTGGCACAATTAGCCCAAAAATGGACGTTAAATTGGTGCATTTACCACCAGCTTGGGTGAGTAAATTCTGCCAGACTTGTAATTGGGCGGCTCTTAAATGCGGCGGTAATAGAGTTACCACTGCATTTAAGGGCTACCGCCCAACTCGTGATGAGTGCAACTCATAGGTGCAACTCCATCGTTTGGATGGTTCCAATTAATAATTGATTAGACTGATTTTAGTATATTTCTGATGTAGGATTACTGCACGCCGTCAAGGAAAGGGAAAACTGAATATTGAGACTTAAGAAGAAACACATTAAAAGTAACATTACACAAATAACCAGAATGAAGACTACATTGAAGACCAGTCATTTCTATAAATAATGACATGATGTTATGTAGTTGAAAGAAATTATATAAGGGAGTAGAGAACTCACAACTTAAACTGTTTTACAGAATTATGTTAAAATACATTGAAGACCCCTTATTGGTCACTGAACTTAGTGCATTAAAGGGTTCCCTGAAGAAAGTCCAGGATTCATTCTCAGTGAAGACAGAAAAAAGTGCATGCTGGGAATAATAGACACATACACTGAAGTGGTAACTTACAATAAGGTCAAGATATAGAGTGAACAAAGGACTAATGGACATACGTTTATCCTATGTGTGCCTAATACTAATGTTAATACTGTTGTTTGCAGTATGGTTTGTTAAGTGGTTTTATATATTGAGTATTATTTTGTTCAAGTTTGATAGATGAAAGATTCCCTGTTTTATTAGAGAAGAAATCACTTTTAATGAGGTTTTGTGAACTGTTTCAGTGTTTGTACATATTAACTGTCCTATACAGAAGAGATTTATTTGTATTTATTTTATTGAATATTTGTAAGGCGCCTATACAACAAATGGTGTTTCAAGGCACCACAAGACAAAAAGCAGGGGGGCGGAGGGGTGAACAAGGGAGAAAGATGACAATAACGTTCCTACTAGGCCTTGTGACATTCAGATCGTGCAAGTGCAGTAACAAGTAGTGCGAGGGGGGAGTGCTGGTTTGCGCTAATGCAAAGTACTAGGGTGGGAAGGGGAGTGCAGGTCAAGGAGGAGAGAGTGCAAGTGAAAGGGGGGTGGAGGAAGAGGGGGAAGAGGGACACAGGGGCTAGGCGAGTGCTAAGGAGGCCAGGAGGGCAAGTGCCAGGGATTGCATGGGTGAAGGGGGAAGAGGGTCCACATGCTAAGTGAGAGGGGGTGGACTGAGTGGGGATAGGGGGAGGGCGCTAGTGCTCTGGAACCAGGAAGCCATTTGTTGCATTGCTAATTAACTATTAGACATCAGAAAACATTTGTATAAAAAAAGGTTTTACAAATATATTTTTTGAAAATATTTGATGTTGAATTATTCTTGTAAAGTTTTGGAAGACTAGCTAATTTCAAATCTCCTTCGTTGTTAGGTGTTATTATGAACTATTCAGTCAGCAACCAAATGCTTTTAATAAGAGGTGCTGAAATAAAATTACAAAATACTGGAAATACCATGCAATTAATTAACATAGTTTTGCAAGTTGCAACAAGAACTACCTTTCGACTGAATCTTTTCACAGTTTGGAGAAATTATCACACATTTAATCTTTTTGAGCTTTAGGTGCTTCAGAACTTCTCTCAGTCCCATAACAAGTCGACGTTTCACCTTCGCCTTCACTGGGTCCTTCTGAAACAAGCGATCTTGGAAGCGAACCAGCTCCTTCAGAAGATCAGTCACACAACTATCTACTTCTTTGCTAAGTACTTGGTTGCAGTACCTGGAAAGAGATTAGTTGAAGTTAAAACACAGCACATTTTCAAAAAGTAAAGTTGCTGTAAGCACGTCCCAAATTAGCTAACATTGGTGCAGAGGACAAAGTGTAGACCGAGCAAAGCACACAGAAATAAATTGGTCTTCCCCTAAGCAAAAGCAACATCTGTACACATTTCACTAATTTCTGTCTGAATAAAGTTACACTGTTTGCCAATCCCTCATGAAATAATGGGCTAGTGTGAGACACATGCATCCTAAAGAAAAAGATGCTCACTGTAGTGACTTCTGTATTCCTAGTTCATAGTCCCCTCTCTTCCATACAACCCTCCCACCCATCCCCGAAAGGGAGTTATTTAAGGCAGCCAGAGGGGATGTGCATAAAAGGGTGACTGAAGAGTGGCTCCAGGGGGGGGGCAGTGACACCCCACAGCTGAGCCCACGCAGTCCTGCAAATGCAAAGGGAAAGCATCCTTTCCCTTTAAATAGCCACTTGAAATATCTTCAAGTTTTTCCTGTGACAGACCCACATGGTCCATGATGCTTCAGGACCTAAGCTGCAAAGGCCAGGGATAGTGGAAAAGGGTGGAGAACCATCCCACCTTGATGGAAGAAAAGGGTCTGGGTTGGGCTCATAAGGGGCCACCCATAACATCAAGCAATGGGGAGAGACCCTAATAACTGACCATAAAAGCTGCACAGATAACATTGAAACAGTACCCTTAGTAAAACCCTTCATGGAATGTCAACATAAACCTGATAAGTTTTCATGTTTTATATTACAAAAATAAAGGAAAATCTCGATTCGACACCAGCCAAAAATATTGTTACACAAGAACT
Organism: Ambystoma mexicanum; assembly: GCF_040938575.1. Classification (NCBI taxonomy): domain Eukaryota; kingdom Metazoa; phylum Chordata; class Amphibia; order Caudata; family Ambystomatidae; genus Ambystoma; species Ambystoma mexicanum. The sequence goes on from NC_090935.1 coordinate 1,051,021,780, forward strand.
GAAGTACATTTGTACCATTCAAAGTTAATTGGTGGGGCTGAAAGAAAAAATAAAAAGAACAATTGAATGGCATGACAGCAATTGAATGCAAGAATTATTTAGAACCCTATTAAACTACTATATAGCAGCTAGTGGATTATCATCCGCAGCTGAGATGTAGGTCGAAATTCATAGACTGTACGTAGTGTAAATGGATCTGAAATACATCATCCAGAGACTCAGTCCCAACGCCCATTCAGGATGTGAATGAGGGGCATTTCGAATTTGGCATATGGCAAACAGATTCACTAAAGGACAACCCCAAAGATGGAACACCTCCCGAGCTGTGGAATAAGATTGAGCTCCCATTCATGGTTCCCCACTTTAAGACTGCATTAACTGTCTGCATTGGTGTTCCGATTGCCCTGCAAGTTTATTGTAAGATGAATCATGCAGTCCTGATGAAAAAACTATCTAAAGTCACCTCATAGGTGGCATGGGGAAGGCAACCGCTACCTGATCCCGACCCTGGGGGGTGGTATTAGCCGGAAGGATCACCTGGGAGGTGAAGGTCCCCAAGGGAACGGGAGCACAATGTTAGTTGTGACACAGTATTTTCTTCCTCTGAGGCGGAAGAATTAGAAATACCCGAGTCTGTAATGGCCTGTTGCCAGAAGAAGCTTTTTTCCCAAAGCAAATGATCCTAATGGTGGTAAAAACTGCTATAATCAATCCTGTATTGGACGTAGGAATCATTTCCACAACTGTAGAGGTGAAAACTCCCATTTTCAACAGGGGAATATGAAAGATGAAAATCATAATTTCCCTAGAGAGGAAAACCATTCAGTGAAACCTTATAATACTCCTTTTAAAAAAGAGCTTAAGGATAGAAACAAAGTTTGTAACAATTATTTCCTTAAAAGGAATGGATTAGACATTGGGTACTTCAAGTCCCACCATCCCAAAGTACTGGGACGAAGAAGAGGGATGATAAGGCTCTGAACTGCAGATTACAGACAATTAAGGTTAATGACTCACACCTGAGGGAGACAGAGGCATAAAAGGCCCCCTCAGGTGCAGGCCATAGAGAGTAGCAGCAGTAGTGGAAGGTGGAGTGCTTGACGTGACTCCACAACCAGACTGCAGCTGGATTCACGCAGCGGGAAGTGTTTTATGTAAGAGCTTTCCCCCTTTCATGGTTGCAGAGATCGTGCATCGGGAAGAGTGAAGACGGAACGCTATCCCCAAGGCAGAACAGGCTTGGTTAGCAGACAAGCACATGAAAGCCTGTGGAGCAAGGAAAGCTCCAAATCTGAGGAGCGTGGAACGAAGAAAACCGAGCGTGCCAGTTTTATAGTCCACTCGAAGCAGAAGAAGCAGAGAGCCCAACGGGAGCAGAAATGAGCAGATGAGCAAGACAAACCCAGTGAGTTCACTTGACTACTGTCACTCTGGAGTGCTCTGTGACCGCCCGCTAGCCGAACAAGGGCATTTTGAATATTGAACTAATAAGAAAGAAACAAAGTGACAGAGAAGTGAATGCTGTGTGTATCGAACTAGTGTAAAGCTGAGACATGTATTCTAAATGTCACTCTGATACGAAGTGGAGAAAGTGGCAGAACCATTGTGAATTTAAAGGTCAGAATAATTGCCAACAATATTCAAGGTCAGTATTTCTAAAAACTAAAGCAAACAACTATTGCCAAAGCCAAAAGAGAGCAATAGAGAATCTACTTGAAGAGAACCAATATTGCCAAAGTCGAAAGGCTGCAATAGAAAGAACTGGCCTAAATAATCATTGCCTAAACCAAACAAGAGCAGGAGTGGGAGTGGGAGAAGCCCAGTATCAGCACTTGGTTAAAACTAGGCCCTTCTGACAGAGCGTTCGGGAGAGGAGCATAACCTGCATTGCAAGTCGCAATTCAAAGTGTGTAACAAACAGCAGCAATGTGTTTCATATTTTCCAGGAAGAAGTAGTCAACACTGAGGTTGTGGAAAGTCATACTTTATAAGTTGAACATAGCAGAACTGCGCCACAGAAGTACTTGTAGTGGTGGTAGCAGTAGTTTCATGTTGTCCTGGCAGGAGAGTACACCAGCAAAAGAGACTTTTGTAGTATAGGCCTGGCAAGTGAGTAGACCAGGCAGAACTCAAAGTACTGTGGCATTATTACAAATGTTGAACAAGTGGCGAGACTACCAAAGCAGCATCATCCTGACAAAAAGTATTTTTGTTGATATTGATGCATTGTGGAAGCACATATTTTCGTTGCTAAGAAGTAGTTGTGTGGAACCTACCACCAGTGGAGAGGCAAAAGACTTGCTGGACAATTTTGAAGTAGTTGTGTGGAACTCTCTACCAAGAGTGGAGGGGCAAAAGACTGACTGACCATTTTGAACTGTTGGTTAATCCCAAGCGGGGGAATTACTGGTGGAAGAGGAACTTTTTTATCAACTTTATTATACTACTGGATTTCCTTAACCTTTTTGAACTATTGATTGAATCTGGGGAAGGGGAATTCACCCAGATAACAAGGTGGAACTATTACCAGGTCTTGCAAACAACTGTTCACTTTGGCATGTTTAAACTGCTTTGCATTACCTTGTTGAGTTTATTGTTTGTGCAAGTGTGAGGGACATAATCCTTTTGTTAGAGTATTTCCTTTAGCTTATTCTATAGGTGGGAAAATCCTTGTTAGGTTAGGGATAGTGAGGCGTTTATCAAACCCTTTTGAGTTAAAAAAAATGGCATCTTTTGAAAAACCTTCATGAAGATGTCCGCCTCACATTTCTGACCCGTCACAATTGCTACGAAAAAGATGTTATGCTGGACAGCCACTTTCTACAATTCTACAGCCAAGCGACAAAGATATTACAAGTTACTCACCGTAGTGATTAACGTACTCCAAGTCCATAGCCCCCTTCACCTCATACTGCATGGGCGCCTCTTGCTAGGGACGGGAACAGACCCTTTTCACTTCAAAAAAGTATTTGCCCTTTAAATTTAAAGGCATGCAGAGGCGTGGTTCCAGGCGCATGCACTCTGCCGACTCTGCCCTCCAGTGCCTTACCTCAGTCCCTTTTTACGTGTCTACGAAACTACTGGCTAACTACATTTTAGGGGGAGGATGGACTAGGAGTATGTTAGTCACTACGGTGAGTAATTTGTAATTACTCCTTTGTCCCGTCCCCTTTTCTCCATACTGCATGGGTGATTACAACTGATGATTAGCCCTTAGGGTGTGTACATTTGCTGGACAATCCTTGTTCTGTCCCTTGTAAGCTTCCTCAATAGCCACCATCGATCTTGCTATGGAACCTTTAGTGGTTTGAGGGCCCGGCTTTGATCCTCCAAAGGTTACTAACAAAGCATCGGACATGCACAGCTCTTTTGTCCTTTCCAGGTAGAACCTCAGAGTTCTTCTACTAAAGACAGTGCAGGACGCTTTCCAGTCGGACTGCAGACTGCGGAAAAACGTAAGCACAATCTCGTTGTTGAAGTGGAATGATGAGACCACCTTTGGTAAGAATGTTGGATGAGTGCAAAGCACAACTTGTCCTTGTGGAGGGCAGTGTATGGTTCAGACGCAACAGGAGCTTGTATTTCACTGACTCTACATACTGCTTTGGGACCAACCAGCAAAGCCGTTTTGATGGTGACTAGTCTAACGTCTTTCGTATTCCACAGGCTCCAAAGGCTTAAGCGCGAGTGTGTTTAGCACCACATTTAGATCCCAGACCAGGTGTGGGCGCATGACCACTGGATACAGCCTTTTCAGTTCAGTAAGATGTCTCTACACCACTGGATTCGAGGTGGAGGTGGAGTCTGAATTTGTGTACGCCCCTATAGCTGCCAGATAGGTGCGACATGTGCCCACCTACACTCCCGACTTAGCCAGGTGCGCTGAGAATGAAAGTACATGGTCATGGGAGCAAGCCATAGGGACTATCCCTTCTTCATCTCTTGCCCTGAAACACAACACAACCATGACCAACCACTTGCTTTTATACTGGCCTTGCGTGGAGCCCTTTCTCACCTTTTGGAGGATTTGCAGATTTTTCTCTGATAATTAAAAGTACTGCAGAGTTACATGCAGAGTTACGTGCTCAGGAGCCAAGCCGCTAGGGCTAGGTTCTATGGAGCTGGGTGTACCACTGCGCCCTCCCTGTTGTGAAAGTAGGGCGGCTCCCGTTAATGGAAGTGCAATTGGCCCCAGCGACACCAGCTGTATCAGATCAGAGTACCAGATTCATGATGGCCACTAAGGCACCACTAGTATGAGGTGAAGATCCTCAGATTCCCAGACTTTTCCGCATTAGTCTCTGCATTAGCAGAGCTGACGGGTACGCATAGGCCCAAAAGCTGTTCCAGGACAGATGACGAGCATCCCAGAGAAAGCGCTTGCCTCTGCCCATCCAGGACGTAAAATATTCGCAAGCTTTGTTGACTTCTGCGGCAAACTGATCCACAGATGGATGTGGCCCCACGCTCGAAATATGTCACCCAGATCTCAGGGGCATATCTCCCATTCATAGTTGTCCTCTCCCAGTCTGCTTAGCCTGTCTGCTTCCACATTGCTGTCCCCCGAAAGATACATTTACTCACTTTAGTGGGCGCGCCCCTGCACGCTGTACAGAATTTAAAGGGGAAGCACAATTATTCGCTGCCAAAGGTTCTGGATACCGTTCCCATAAGTAGGATAGCCATCAGATGGATGTTGTGAGAGATGGCCCGCTCCCATTGTTAGTCTGCACAGGGGAGGGGATCTGGTTTCCCCTTACTTGTTGCTGTAATACACACATGCAGGACTGTCCGTTTGAATAAGGACTCACCTGTTCCTGATAAGTGGTAGAAAAGCTCTCAACGCTAGCTGCATAGCCCCGAGCTCCAACACAATTATTTGTTGCCTTTGTCCACACATGACCACAGTCCGTGATCAGATTGGCTGCCTAGGGTGGCCCCCTAGTTCCCTAGTGATGAGCCTATTGTTACCATTACAGACGCTGGCAGTTTTAGAAAAGGCATACCCATGGAGAGGCTGTTTTCCTCTCTCCACCATAAAAGGTCTGGGCGCAGATCCCCGGTATGGTTATCCTAGTGGACTGCGAGTCCTTCTCTTCATTACAGCAGCTCACCAGATACAACTGACTTCTTCTCATCTTGAGCCTGGTAAAGTGGACAGCCAGGAGGCAAGCCACCATGATCCCAAGCAAGTGCTGGAAGCATCATGCGGCCGTCAATGTTCAGCTGAGAAAGTGAACAATGGAAGCCTTCAAGGATTTTATCTTGTTCGGAATACAAAAAATATTTTGCTCCCGCTTGTCCCACAGTAGGCATAGAAAAATCAAGGACTGACTGGGGGCCACCTGTGACTTGCGCTGGTTGATCGAGAACCCAGCTCGTACAGAATGTTCATGAGACACTGTGCTGTAAATTGCACGGCACCTTGTGACACTGCGGATTAGCCAGTCGTCCAGGTACAGGTAAACATGTTGTCCTTCAGCTCGTAGTATCAAGGCCACCAAATTCATTAGTCTGGTAGAAAGCAGAGGGACTGAATTCAACCCAAACAGGAGTATTTTGTACTGGAAATGTAGTCCCATAACTGTGAATCTGAGATAGCATCGATGAGGCTGCCATATCAGGACGTGTAGGTAAGCATCACTGAGGTCCAGGGAGCACATCCAATCCCCCTCACACAGGCACTCCGCTATCAGTGCCGGCATAACCATCTTGAATTTTTGCAGGGGTAGATATCGGTTGAGGAATGACAAATCGTGCACCATCCACATGCCCGCTTGGTTCTTTTTTTGAATTGCGAAAAACCTTGAGTAGAAGCTGGATCCTCTCCGAGAGGGAGGAACCTCTTCCACTGCTCTGTTGGCAACCAGAGCCGAGATCTCCACCAGGAGAGTGGGAGTGTCAATCTATAAGATGGGTGGGGAGAAAGGAGGGACATGAGGGAGGGGAAGACAGAAACCTGTGGAGACCACTGAAATGGTCCACGGGTCTGCAAAGTGACCACACCAGTATTAAGCATGAGAGGCAAGCCTGCCCCCCACCGCAGAGCTGTTAACCTGGATGCCCCCCTAATTGTTTCTTTACATCTGAGGCTGGGGCTTGGGAAGTGGACTGGAAGAATTCCTCTGTAGAAGATTGCTGCTGCTATGCAGGCTGGACGACCTGTCAGGTTGCCTGCGATCCTGAATCCCCCGGAAACCACCAAATGTTCTCCCTCTGTCCGAACTGCTTTGAACTTGCCCAAAGGCTTTAGATGCCGACTTGGCTAATATAGCTAGGACTTAGCAGTCTGGGAGCTTGCCTTCTTTTTGTTTAGCGCCTCATTTGTTGAGAAATGGAATAACTCCACCCCCTCGAATGGGAGGTCCAGAATCCCCTCTTGGGCATCTGTATTAAATTGTGTGGCCCTCATCCAGGCCAAGCGCCTCATGTCCATTGTGAGAAACCTAAGGGTATTCTCCCAAGCAGACCACGAGAATCCCTTATTCAGGTGGCCTGGGAAGGGCTGACGCTCTCAGACCCCAACCATAGGGGCGGACGAACGAGAACGGAACACCTGGATGGGGGAACTCTGGGTTGTGCTCTGGGAAATACCCCAGGTGAGACGCTGCATTATACCGGGAAGAAGGAGAGAAGGAGGAGATCCCTAAAACCTTTTTAGGCTGTACTACATCTGCCTCCCTTCCTCCCATTGAATCTCTCTTGCCCAGACCCAATGACCCCTCCGTATGTAACAAATCATCTAGGATCCCAAACCCTGTTGCACCCAGAAACCATCTCTCCCAGACTCCCTGTTTTCCTGTTTCCTACCCAAATACTTCCAATTTTTCTTCTCCACGTTCCTTTGATTATTCTTTCCCGAACTCCCAATCAGAATTGGCAAAACACTACTGTTCCCATAATCCCCCCATTCAAGTCACAAACCCCACAATGTTCACTTTCCCCAGTCTGATTTAAACAGACACCGTCCCCCCATTCATCTCACCTTCTCGAGTTGATCAAAATCCCTAGGATGAAGAAAATAATTCCGCACAACATCTTTTCCCCATCGTATCACATAGGATACTCAGAAACTCTACCCCCCTCCCTTTTCCAACGCAAACACTTTCTCACACCACGTAAGACAATGGACTAACACCAAAACCGTTTGCCTGATATGTCCCAATACAAGGGTCAGGCAAAGTCAGGCAATTGACCAGAATCACACACATACCTGACGGCCCTATCCTTTCACCACAGGGATAAAAGGTGGAGCACGAAAGCACAAAACGAACCAGGCAGACCGCACAACGAGAGAGCTATTCAGTTCAAGAGGAGGTGGAAGGCTGCAAGAAGCAAAGGAGCGACAAGGAGAAAAGCGACCTTGCCCTTTCCGACCCAGACCCGAAAAGCCTCTGTGGAAGGAATCGTAAAACCGTGAACAATAGCCATTGTGTGTTGCAGCAGATGTCAACGGTACACGGAGCATGCCTACCCTGATAAGCAGGACAGAGAGACACCTGCTACTGTGGTACCATCCTTCACTTCAGTTACAAGAAAAATCAGGCAGTTCATCACAGCCAGTGAGCCGTGGGGAGAACCAATAAGAAACCGAACTGTGTTGAACTAAAGTCGCAAAGTGGCAAATTAAGAAAAGTTCAAAGAATGAACGGAAGGCCAGCTGCAGAGGGGTCCGGCAACAGGTGTATGCTCATTCGAGAGACTCTGGTTGATCCCAGGTTTGTTCAAACTACCGAGACCAGAAGGCCCTAGGAGAGCCGCAAGGAAAAGGTCAAAAGTGGGCATACAGGGGTCTAGAAAAAAACCTGTACAGTCGAAAGTCTTTGACCTGCACTTAACTAGAAAGCTAAGGGAGATGAATCCTGCATAGTGAGTTTAAGAGAAAGAACTGGGTGATTGGCAAAAGTTGGCAAGAGTGAACCCGACGGAGGGATGCTGATGGAACGGGGCGAAGTCTGAAGCCCCAAAGAACAGTGTGTTGACAATAGTGAACCCAACAGAGGGATGTCCACAGTGAAGTGTTTTAAAAGATGTTAAGATTTGCCATGCCACAGGTGAAAGTGATTTGACAAAAGTTGTTGTGAACCTGACGGAGGGAGGCAAACATTCAAGAAGGGTCTGAGCCCGGAAGAGGGGGATCAAGGGGTGAGAAGCCATCATCCCAACGACACGTGAATGCAACTGAGAAATCTTTTTGAATACAAGCCAGAGTGAAACCGATGGCAGGAGGCTGATATTCAAGAGGGGTCTGAGCCCGGAAGAGGGGCACCCAGGGGTGAAGAATTATCGCCCAAGTATAATCAGAAAGGAACTTTTGTTGAACTTTTCTTTATTATTTTGAACCTGTCAGGCCCTTGGAAGCAAGAAAACGTAACTACCGAAGGTCCTGATCTTGTAAAGAACTTTTTATGGATCTGAGCCCAGAAGAGGGGGATCGAGGGGTAAAAAGTCATCACCCAATGTGCCCATGGAAAGGAACTTTTAGTTTGTTATTTTGAGTGCATCAGGTCCATGGAGGTAAGAAACTTTTTGTAGAAAAGAGACTTAGCCACCACAGGTCCAGATAGCTGAAAACTGAACTGTTGTCTCGTGCTGGGAAAGCTCGAGAGTGTGCTGTGCTCAGGAGTCCAGCCTTGTCCCGTGCTCAAAACGTGGGGAAGGGAGACCCCCCGGCTACCACATCCTGACTTATCATTTATGAACACTATCCCACACTCATGTTGTATTTAGTTGTAAAGATTGGCAATAGGTTTTTCTTAGCATAGGCCCTTTTATATGACAAGACGCCATTAGGACTGCCTGATTATTATTTGATGGTCGTAGCTTGCTCCCATCTTAGATTTAAGTTTAGATTAGGAATTTTTCCAACCTACTTGTACAGTTTAATGAACACCCTTGAACTGTGATCACTTGTGTCTGTCTTTACTCTTGCCACCATGAGCTCCTTACACCATGGCTATGCAGATGGCATGCCCCACTGTGTATGTGGGCCACTGCTGCTTCCATCATGTCAAGCACCACCACCTTGGCTTCCGCCAGTCCTAAATTGAATGCAGCATGTTTGTGAATAGGAAACTCTGGTAGAAAGTGAGAGATTTCTCTCCATAGCCTCTGGTTAGTGACTGCTAGCATGGCATCTGCATTTGCCTGCCACAAATGTAGGCCTGAATTAAGGCATACCTTCTTTCTGAAGGCTTCCAACACCCTGTCTTCCTTTCCTAACAGGGGCGTCGTGGTGGGTGAGGCGGTGGACGCCTGCAGCTTAATTGACGTAGCTGCTATGGCTGACTGCTGTGGTCTGGCTGCACGGACAGCAGAATGGGGTCACCCTCTGCCTGCCTATACTTGGCGTCCAGCCTTTTATTAGTTGGTTCAGTAGTGCAAGGCTTGGTTCAGCCCTTTTTAGCCAATGCCTCAACATCTTTTTGAAGGGGTATTTCAGCCCAAATACTCTGGCTAGACTGTCAGGAAAAGTTATAGCAGACGTGGATCCTTCTACATCCTTGTCTGGGGGATCTGCACCCCCCTGATTGGTGCCTTGTTGCTGGGTTCCAGCTGGAAGCTCAGAGCCTTGGTCCAGCTGTTGTGATCCTCATCCAGGCATTGGAGGCAGAGCATGTGAGGATCCAACACCAGGAACGACCCTTCGCACAACGGGCACTGACTGAAGTTCACCTGAACCGACATGTGCCGGAGAGATGAGGCACCAGAGACCGGTGAGTATTCACAAAATCGAAGACAAAGTGGAAAATAAATTTGCATGGGGAATTGCTGGCACATGGAATTACGAGGGGAAAAGCCGCAACCACTAGCACAGTGAAGTAAGTCAGCAGAAAAGGGGACTGTGGTGAGGCGCAGGAGGGCAGATTCAGCAGAGCACATGCACCTGTGACCACACCTCTGCGCCTTTACATTTAAAGGGGAAATACTTTTTTGTATTAACATTCTTTTATTTTCATTTCTAAACTGTAAGACAAACACACTGTGCACATGTGACAGCTGCACTAGAATGCCCAGATATAAGGGAGACTTTGCAAAGGCATTTAGAAAAAGTAAACATAAAACTTTAGCAACACATATGGAAGCATCCACAAAGTTACAAACTCAAGCACGGTTTCTGAAATTCAGAAAGCAGCAAAAGGGGATAATAAGTATCAGTTTGGTAGCACTGGGGGGTAGCGCACAGTCTACAAACATTTCAGCAAGCCCATGGCCAGTAGCCTGGCCTGGCAGGTAAAGTCTCTGTTAATCCGAGCCTATGTCAAAGATTTACCCCAAATACCCCAGAGAAATAGACTACCTTCTCTGAAGCCATTACCCCCTCACGTACATGACCACTGGTCATCCACAGTAGGGGCCTCAGGGATTTCCAGAGAGAAGCCATGGTGAGCTTTGCTACAAGGAGCATTGTGAGACGCAGGGTGATGTTGATGTTGTCCCATGTGTGCCAGCGCCCTAAAAGCCCCCAGAAGATGGGCACAGGGATCTAGCGTCAGTGATGTCCCCACAAAGCAATTTAGAGTGCGTACCACATCAGACCAATACCGTTTCAGCTTGGGGCACCACCACCATACGTGCAAGTATGGGCCCACGCAGCCCCTCCAACATAAAGCCCCACCCCCTCGCTCCTGGAAATTCATTTTTTAAGCGAAAACAAGATTCTGTTCCTGTCTCTAGCAAGGGAACGCCCATGAAGTATGGAGGAAAGGGGACGGGACGTAGGAGTACTGGAGCCTTTGTGCCACAAGTTAGTTGGCATGAAAAATTGAGGTGGTACAGGCAATGCAGATCCGCCCCACACTGACTAGATCTGAAGGAGAAAAGACTTGATTGCATATAAAATTGCTTTCAAATGCATAACATGTATATGGTGAGTGAGCTCCTCCCCCGACCATAAGCTCTGTGCCAGAGTTCCCTTCCAAACTAGCTCCAAACCCTTTATTGGAAAGTCGGCAGTGATCACTGCTGTGTAAGAGGGCAGCTCCAAGGGGGCTCCTTCAAGAAGATTCTGAGTGAACTCCCACCAAAGGACATCCACGGTCAGGTGGGAAGGGCTAGGGACAGTCAAGATAGTCTACTATGACCATTGCTGGGCCAGATGTAGTCATCTCATTCTTAGTCTGGCGAAAGGCACAGGCAGTAGGCATGATCCTAGAAGATCCAACAGTCTCTGATTCCACCACACAAGGTGTTCGGGAGTGTGTATGTCCACCATCCTCTCCGATGTAGGGAACATCCTTTCTGACATGGTACCTACCCCTTGTAAAGCCAATGAAAGTCAATTTCTGAGCCAGAGAAAACTCAGACTTTGGGAGATTGATTGTGAACCCCCGGCCAAACAAACATGAGTAGTGCTTCGAGAGCTCTGGATGATTTCTCCAGGGATGCATCTCTTACCAGCCAATCATCCAAATAAGAATGATGTGCATACACTACGATCTATGGGTGCCTGCAACAGATTTCATGATTATGGGTGAGACCTTTGGGGCCAAACCGAGGCCAAAGGGTAGGACTGGCTATTGGAAATGTTTTTTCTTGATTATCACAGGTATCAGTGGAGCGGTTTAGAAATGGGCACAAGCACATATGCATATTTTCGGTCCACTGATCAGAGCCAATCCTGTGCACATAGGGATTCCACAATCTGCACTGGAGGCAATAGTTGGAATCTTCATAGAGGGAGAAAATATTGAAGTAAGAAAGGTCCAGCACAACCCTCCCACCTGCCTGGTTCTTTTTGGGACTTGAAAATGTGCTGGAGCAGAAACCTAGGCTCCTCTCTGGTACCCACTTCACAGCACTCATAAGGATGAGCTTCTCTACCTTCACTAGAAGGGTGAGGAGGAGGAAGGGATTGAAGGGGAAGTTGAAACACACCAAAACCATGGAAAGAATCTTCTTTGCATCTGCGGATGAGAAGGAGGGGATGCCAAGCAAAACGCTTTGGTGGGCAGTCTGTGTTGTTTGTGGCAGTGACTGTTTGGAGACCCATCTCGTTGCTATGCCTGTATTCTGTGATAACCACAGAAGACTCCAAATAAGATGCAGACTGGCATTGTCAAGACCACCAATGACTTTGCTGTTAAAGAGATGAACAAGTTACTTACCAACTGGTAACGCTCTTTCGGTTGGATGTTCCTCCAACGTATTCCTCATCTTAGATGTATTCCATCCAGCTTTGCTGCTCTTTGGAAATTTTTTCGGCAGAGGGCACCGTGCGTCGATGTAGTCAAGTCGATGGTCCCTCGAAGGCCTCCGTCGAGGGTGACGTCATCGGGTGTATAAGTAGCACGCGCGGCGCCCGTTGGCCTCAGTTCTGTTTTTCCCCTTTTTATCTTTGATTTTGTACTGTGTAGATTGTGCCGGCAGACAGGTATCAGCCTTGTGTCATAAAGCACCAAAGTATTGACTGAAAAGGATACGGTACTCAAAAGGATACAGATGGTAGGGTCTTCCGGATCCCTGTTCACACGATTTGATAGTTGTGAAGTCAAGTTTAGACCTTCCAAATGATACGACTCTCTGACTGATGAAACAGGCAGAGAGATGGATCACTGGAAAGGGCGTGGGTAAAGTATAGGAAGTCAGCCTAGAACAAAATAAAGTATCATAAGAAACTGCCCCAAATCGACTCTCTATGATAGAACAGTATTTGGCATTAATTCACACACTGACCTTATGACTGGTGTAGAAGAATCCAGCAGAAGTCTCTTGAGGAAAATCCGGAATTGGAACAAACGACAAGGAAGGGAAGTTTAGTAAGGGAGACTTATCCCGAACGGCACAAGGCTCACGCTAGATACCGGGTTGCTGCACCACAGGATAGCGTCCAAAGTACTGTTCACTGTCACCTTCCAACAGTCCTTGAAAAGCTTCCTTCCAACGTAGAGAAAAGTATAGAAATGAATAAATCCACCTGTTAGTATCACAGATGCAGGAGTCGGAAATAGCGCCCTTTTGTGGAATAAACAAAGTACACGCGGTTCTGAACAGCCGCGAAGAAAATAGTGTGCGCGTGTGGAATTACACGCGAATAGGATTCCCGCAATCCAGGCCAGCCGCGCTTGAAGACAGCGTGCGCTTGTGGAATTGCACGCGAACAGGATTCACGCAGCCCAGGCCAGCCGCGCTTGAAGACAACGTGTGCGTGTGGAATTACACGCAGTCCAGGCCAGCCGCGCTTGAAGACAGCGTGCGCTTGTGGATTTGCACGCGAACAGGATACACGCAGTCCTGAACAACCGCGCTTGAAGACAGCGTGCACGTGTGGAATTACATGCGAACAGGATTCACGCAGCCCAGGTCCGCCGCGCTTGAAGACAACGTGCGCTTGTAGATTTGTGGACGCTGACAGGATACACGCAGCCCAGGACTGCCGCGTTTGAAGACAACGTGCGTGTGTGGAATTACACGCGAACAGGATTCACGCAGCCCAGGTCCGCCGCGCTTGAAGACAACATGCGCGTGTGGAATTACACGCGAACAAACAGCTCCAGGAATCAGCGTGTGGAGGAAAACACACTATAGAAGGCCCAAGAAGCAGCTGAGGAAAACTGCAAGGACGCAGATCGGAGGTTCAGCTACACAACGCCAAATGATTCGATCAGAAGCAGCGAGTGAAGTTTCCACGCTACTTATATATGTAATGCCGTAGATCACGTGACGAAGCAGAATTCACGTGAATTTAGCGACGTGAAAAGTGCAGACGTCGCTTTCCCGGCAATGAATCGAACAACCGCCATTTGGAATAGAACGGTCTAGCTGTTCTATGAGCGTAAGAGGTAGAACCACGTCCAGCATGCATGACAGTGCCATCCCCCAAAGGGGCAACCTCTCCCCTTTTCGAGTGAAAACGCTTCAATAAAGCAGGAGCATGTATATTGGAAAGGGGTTCCCAGGACCTATCTTCGGGACCGTAGCCCTTCCAATCCACCAGATAATACGGCCTACCAGAATGTAGCCTCATATCCAGTATGTCCTGTACCTCGTACTCATCTGAACCCCTCACAGAAATAGCAACAGGCCGTACAGGCAATCTGGTAGCTTCAGAACACGGCTTAATGAGTGACACGTGGAATACGGGATGCACTCGCCATCGTTGTGGCAAAGCCAGACGGACAGCAGCCGGATTAATTACTTGGAGTACTGCATACGGACCAATGTATTTAGGCAACAATTTCTTTTTTCCTGGTATCCTCAAGTTCTTAGTGGACAACCATACTTTCATACCAGCCTTGTAGACAGGTGCAGGTACTCTATGAGCATCGGCATAGAACTTGTTGTGTCTTTTAGCTTGTTCCAATTGCTGCTTCACTTTCCTCTGTAGATTCTTAAGATCACGAAAAGTATGGCCTGCGGCAGGAGTATCCAAAGACAAACTGGAATCCAAAGGTATTGATCGGGGGTGTTGTCCATAAAGAGCATAGAAAGGTGAAGTGCCTATGGCACTATGATAGGAGTTGTTGTAGGCGAATTCTGCTGCCGGCAGGACCTTGAGCCAATCTGATTGAAACTGCAGACATAAACACTGCAGATATTGTTCCATAGTGCTATTGACTCTTTCGGTCTGTCCATCAGTTTGAGGGTGATAAGCACTGGACATTCTGTCATCAATCAGTAATGCTGAAGTTAGTGCTGTCCAAAAGCGTGACGCAAATTGTGAGCCCCTGTCCGTAATGATTACTGACGGTAGTCCAAAGAAACGGAATACATGTCGAATGAACAGGTCAGCCAAAATAGCAGCTGTTGGTAAACCAATATAGGGTATATAAAGAGCCAATTTAGTGAAGTAATCCACTACAACCCATATGGTATCGTATTCCTGGTTTTGTGGGAGTTCCACCACAAAGTCCATAGATATCATGTCCCATGGTTTGTTAGGGACAGGTAGGGACTGGAGTAAGCCCACTGGTTTACCAGGAGTGTTTTTGCATTGGATGCATACAGAACATGTTGATACATGATTTATGACATCTTTTGTCATGGATGGCCACCAACACCATCTTTTAAGCAGCTCTAGTGTTTTCTTCTGTCCAGGATGGGCTGCGATCAAGGAATCATGATTCCACTTGAGGGCCTTATTCCGCGTTGAAAACATTGGTAAGTAGAGCACTCCTTGTGTGAAAGGTAAACCGTTATGTACGTCTAGCTTCATATCCTGGATCACTTGGGGATGATTTTTTACCCACACCTGTACTTCGTTTTTTAAGGATGGTTGAACAGAACAACTACATATTACATGATCTGCCAACAACTGATTGCGCACCTGTGATTCTTCCTTCGCCTCCTCACCAATGCGAGACAAAGCGTCTGACTTAACGTGTTCTCTGGCAGGACAATATGTGACCTGGAAATCGTATTGAGCAAAAAAGACATGCCATCTGGCCTGTCGAGCCGTAAGACATTTCATAGATTTGAATGCTTGAAGATTTCTATGGTCAGAGTACACCAACACCTGATGTTTGCCCCAAGAAGATGGTGTCGCCATTCTCGGAAAGCATCCTTGATTGCCAGTAATTCCCGCTCAGTGACGGTGTAATTTCGTTCATATGGGGTAAGTTTGCGAGAGAAGAAAGCCACTGGGTGCTCCTCCTTGGTTTCTGTGCAAACTTGTGAGAGCACCGCTTCAGTAGCGACACTGGATGCATCCGCTTCAACAATAAACTGGCGTTCTGGATCTGGATGCTGAAGCACCGGTGCGGTGGTAAATGCTTCCTTTAACATCTCGAATGAATTTGGGCATTCTGGTTCCAACAGAAAGGAACTTTGGAACTAGTTAAAGCCGGCAAAGGAGCCACTGTTTTGGAGAAGGAACGAATAAACCTGCGATAAAAATTCGCAAAGCCTAGGAAAGACTCTAATGACTTGACATTGTGCGGAACAGGCCAATTCAATATGGCCTTCACTTTGGAACGGCTCATTCGAGCACCTAGATTGGTAATGTCGTAACCCAGGAATTCCACTTCCTGTGAATGAAAGACACATTTCTCGGCTTTCACAAAAAGAAGGTTCTCCCTGAGTCTTTGTAAGACTGTGGAAACGTGTTTGACGTGTTCTGAAAAAGACGATGAATAAATCAGAATAACATCCAAATAAATCACCACGAATTGGTCCAGTATATCCCTGAAAATATCGTTCATGAAGAACTGAAAAGTAGCGGGAGCGTTGCACAGACCAAAAGGCATCACCAAATATTCATAAAGGCCATACCGCGTCTTGAAAGCGGTCTTCCATTCATCGCCCTCACGAATGCGAACTAAATTGTATGCTCCTCGCAAGTCCAATTTAGTGAAGTACCTGGAAGTACCTAATTGATCCAATAGAACGTTTATCAGCGGTAAAGGATACTGATTTTTTTATGGTGATGTCGTTAAGTGCCCTGTAATCAATGTAAGGCCTTAGATCTCCCTCTTTCTTCGGAACAAAGAATAGAGGAGACGCAGCAGGCGATTGCGATGGCCGTATGAATCCCATCGCTAGAGCTTTATCGATGTATTCTTTCAACACAACGTCTTCTTTTGGAGTCAATGAATATACACGACCTGTAGGAATTTTAGCTCCAGGAATCAGTTCAATCGGACAGTCATACTGTCGATGTGGAGGCAGTTGTTCTGCCTGGCCTTTATCAAAAACATCAGCGTACTCAGTGTATTCGCATGGTATGGTTGTATCGCTTTGATGTACCACACTAATAGTTGAAGCTCCCCCCATAGAGGCCAATATATGTGAATTGTTTGACACCTCCTGACTGGTAAAGCAATGTTCATTGCAATAAATTGAAGGATACTGGAGCAATCCCGAAACCCAGTCAATAGCGGGATTATGAAGGGTCAACCAGGCAAGACCAAGTATTATTTTGTACTGCGGAGCAGCTATGACATCGAAGACTATTTCTTCCAAATGACTATTAGATAATGTCATCTGAACTGGTACCGTCTCCTGGGTTACCATACCAGAAGTCTAAACAGATCCGTCCACGGTATTAACCGTTTCAGGTTTGTTCTTGTTTACAATGGGTATGGAACAATTCCTGGCATATGTGATGTCTATGTAATTGTCAGTGGCTCCGGAATCAATCATGGCCTTGGAAACCAATTCTTGGTCATCACAACGTAACGCCACCTCGACAGCCATAGGTGCGTGATTAGGAATGGTACTGGAGTCCGATAAAACACTTGACACAGGGACTCCTGCTACTGTCGAGTTTTGGCGTTTCCCGAACGCTTGACTGGTTTCTTAGGACATGTCGCTAATAAATGCTCGGATGAACCGCAATACATACATAAATTGTTCTTTCTTCGGTTCTCTCTTTCTGCATTGGACAACCGGCCTCTCACAGCGCCAATCTGCATTGGTTCAGGGTCGTTCGAGGGAACTGCCGGTGCCTCCGAACGAACCGATGCTTGTAAGAATGGTTTTTTCTCTCCTTTCCGAGCACTTCTTTGGGCATCGATTTGTAGAACCAAATCGAGCAACTCTGTGAATCCCGTAGGAACCACCGGAACCATGGATAAGGCATCTTTCAGTTCTTCTGAAAGACCCTGGTAGAAAACAGCCGTTTTCTTGCCTTCAGGCCATTGAGTTTCGGCTGTTAGTTGATTGAATCGGGCAATATAAGGCAAAAGAGGTTGACTGCCTTGTTGTAGATTAAGTAACTCCAGATCCATAGCTTGAGTAGCATAACGCATGTCAAAGACTTTACTCATAGCAGCCAAAAGATCATCACAGTCGTATAACAAAGGGCTATTTGATTCCAACAAAGGGTTAGCCCAAGCAGCAGCTGTACCCCCTAAATGGGAAAGCACAAATGCTGCTTTTGTGGTTAGGTCAGGGAATGATGTAGGACGGCAAAGAAAATGGAGTCGGCACTGATTAACGAAGGTTCTATAGGTTTTGGGGTCACCTGTGAACCGTTCCGGAGGAGCCAAGGGAAACTGAGTGGGCATAACCACATTAATAGTTTCCTGTGGGGGTGTCATAGTCCCAGATCCAGAGGCCATCGGAATCTGTGCTCCCTGAGGACTAGCGTGCATGGCGTCTTGCATAACGTCCATACGGTGCCGTAACATGTCCTGTGCCGTAACCATTTCATTTCTCAAATCGCTGATCAACTGAGTCAAAACAGTTAAAGGATCCGTACCCTCCATGGCTTCTGATTCTGTCATAAAGCACCAAAGTATTGACTGAAAAGGATACGGTACTCAAAAGGATACAGATGGTAGGGTCTTCCGGATCCCTGTTCACACGATTTGATAGTTGTGAAGTCAAGTTTAGACCTTCCAAATGATACGACTCTCTGACTGATGAAACAGGCAGAGAGATGGATCACTGGAAAGGGCGTGGGTAAAGTATAGGAAGTCAGCCTAGAACAAAATAAAGTATCATAAGAAACTGCCCCAAATCGACTCTCTATGATAGAACAGTGTTTGGCATTAATTCACACACTGACCTTATGACTGGTGTAGAAGAATCCAGCAGAAGTCTCTTGAGGAAAATCCGGAATTGGAACAAACGACAAGGAAGGGAAGATTAGTAAGGGAGACTTATCCCGAACGGCACGAGGCTCACGCTAGATACCGGGTTGCTGCACCACAGGATAGCGTCCAAAGTACTGTTCACTGTCACCTTCCAACAGTCCTTGAAAAGCTTCCTTCCCACGTAGAGAAAAGTATAGAAATGAATAAATCCACCTGTTAGTATCACAGATGCAGGAGTCGGAAATAGCGCCCTTTTGTGGAATAAACAAAGTACACGAGGTTCTGAACAGCCGCGAAGAAAATAGAGTGCGCGTGTGGAATTACACGCGAATAGGATTCACGCAATCCAGGCCAGCCGCACTTGAAGACAGCGTGCGCTTGTGGAATTGCACGCGAACAGGATTCACGCAGCCCAGGCCAGCCGCGCTTGAAGACAACGTGTGCGTGTGGAATTACACGCGAACAGGATTCACGCAGTCCAGGCCAGCCGCGCTTGAAGACACCGTGCGCTTGTGGATTTGCACGCTAACAGGATACACGCAGCCCAGGACAGCCGCGTTTGAAGACAACGTGCGCGTGTGGAATTACACGCGAACAAACAGCTCCAGGAATCAGCGTGTGGAGGAAAACACACTATAGAAGGCCCAAGAAGCAGCTGAGGAAAACTGCAAGGACGCAGATCGGAGGTTCAGCTACACAACGCCAAATGATTCGATCAGAAGCAGCGAGTGAAGTTTCCACGCTACTTATATACGTAATGCCGTAGATCACGTGACGAAGCAGAATTCACGTGAATTTAGCGACGTGAAAAGTGCAGACGTCGCTTTCCCGGCAATGAATCGAACAACCGCCATTTGGAATAGAACGGTCTAGCTGTTCTATGAGCGTAAGAGGTAGAACCACGTCCAGCATGCATGACACCTTGCGAGAGTTGAGTTGGCAATAACCCGAAAAATCTACAGAGGGGTAGGTTGGGAGGGCGATGAGTAATACGTTGGAGGAACATCCAATCGAAAGAACGTTACCAGTTGGTTAGTAACTTGTTCTTCGAGTGGATTGTGTCCTCCAACGTATTCCTCGTCTTATATAGACTCCCAAAGCAGTATGGATAATTTCTCTGGAGGAGGGGTTAGATTTTTCAATGCCCTTAGATGGCTGAATATAGTACTGCTTTACCAAAACTCAGCTCCTTAGGACTGGGAAGCATCCAGACTATAGAATTTTGAAAAGGTGTGCAGTGAAGACCAAGTTGCTGCTTCACAAATGGACCTTATTGGAACACCTCTTTGAAGGGCTGTCGAAGAGGCGATGCCTCTGGTGGAATGAGCCCTTAACTCTTCTGGTGGGTCTTTTTGTGCCAATCTGTAGCATTCTGAAATGCAAAGCACAATCCAGCGTGATATTGTCCGTTTTGTCACTGATTGACCCAGTTTCCTTCCGGTGTAACCGATAAACAGTTGGTTGTCCACTCTAAGCTTGGAAAGCCTAGAGATGTAAAAGCTTAATGCTCTTTTTGGATCCAACATGTGTAATCTTTCCTCCTCCTTAGTAGGATTGGGTGGAGGATAGAATGCGGGTAAAACAATTTTCTGACTTAAATGAAAATCAGATACCACTCTAGGTAAAAATGAGGGTTTAACCTTCAACACAACTCTGTCCTTATGGAACACAGTATAGGGTGGCCCAGAAGATAGTGCCTGCAATTCGCTCACTCTTCTTGCAGATGCTAAAGCAACTAGGAAAGCAGTTTTCCATGTCAGTAATCTTAATAGACAAGTTTTCAAAGGCTCAAAAGGAGCACACATCAAGAATTTTAGAACCAGATTGAGATCCCAAATTGGCACTTGGAATGGATAAGGAGGAAACACATTTGTGAGTCCCTTTAAGAATTGCACTACCAAAGGAATTTTGAAATAGGAGAATTCTTCCGACGAGCGCTTGAAGATGGAAAGCGCTGCAAGATAACCTTTAATGGTACCAACATTTAGGCCACTATGCTCTAGGGATAAGAGGAAGGACAGTACTTTATTTTTTTATTTGTATTTGGTTCATTTACAAAAATATAATATGTTTGCAGAACCTTTACAAAACATCATACAAGGAGAGAGACATCAACAGTCTTTAAAATTTCTACATAAGACATTAAGATTACAAATTATTAAAACATACATGACATTACTACTTAAAGTGTAACAGCTCCTTTTCAATGTGTTTGCAGAAGCTTACCAATTCATATATCAAAGGTTTATACATGGCCTGCTTCATGCGTGCCCACAATAATTGCAAACAGTCTTCAAAGTCCACATTTACAAACTTGTAGAGTCGCTTGGTCCTCACCGTTTTGAAGTGTGGACATTCTAGAATAAGATGTTTCATTGATTCAATTGCTTCATTACAAGAAGGAAATCTGCAATTCATTGTGTTTGAGCCTGCATAACTGGACCAATTAGCTGTCCTTTCTCTTGTATGAAATAGATTCAATCTGAACCATATATAAGCTTGTCTCGTGTGATTGCATGGAAATGTAATAACATGGTCATATCTAGGAAATCGTGGTTTAAGATATGTGCCATATTCTTTGTATATTTTATATGCTTGTATGTTTTCAATCGTGCATCTCCAGTCCTTCTCAAACAACTTTTTTTTTGCGAAGGCGGGACGAAAATATATATCGTCAGCTGTTATGCTCAAATCATTCAATATTCTTTGCATATTTGATTGATAGGTTTTGAAGGACAGGGAATAAGAGGTATTCAACAATGCGTTAAATTCCATATACATGGAATTTTTCTGCGGGAAGCAAATCTTTGCGTATCCTGATAATTGTCGCCATTTCCATCGTGATGATGGCGCAATCAGCCCTAATTCATGTCTTAATACCGAATTGGGAGTCGACATTGGCAAATGCATGGCAGATTTCAACAATGTGCCTTGACGTGTATCCAAGATATCAGAAATATCGATAAGGCACATATCGGTGGCATACAAAATAACAGCTTCGATTTTTAAAGTTAAAAACTCAATCATAGGTATCAATGAGAATTTACTATGTTTTCTGTAGATCAATTTTAGTTGAGATAATAAAGGTTGTGACTTATTTTTAATAAGGTCAGTCCAATATTTTATTGAATTTTGTGTAGATATGTTGTAGCCCAAATAAGTAGCGCTCAATGAGCATTGAATTTTGATTTGCATAAGCTCCCATTGATATCTTTTGATATTTTGCTTGCCTCCGAATCTAAGGATAACTGTTTTCGCAGGATTGGGACTAAGGTTATGCGCAATTGAAAAAGCAATAGCTTCGCTTGTAACCCAGCTGGTGTGGGATCAAATAATATAATATCATCTGCGAAGGCCATCCACTTTAGCTGGAGAGTTCCAATTTTTACAGAGAACAGATTGTTTGCCTCCCATAGTTTGTCTAGATCAGTAATGTACAGATTAAAAAAAGTGGCCGCCAAGTTACATCCTTGCTTAAGGCCTATTGCCGTTTTAATATGCTCAGTTGTTCGACCATCTTCCGCGATTTTTATCTTATATGAGGTGTTAGAATGGAGCTGAATAAACCAGTAGAGTAAGTGCAGTGGTATTCCCATCAGCTTCAGTTTATTCCATAGCAAATTGCTCACTACATTGTCAAAGGCTGATGTCATATCTACCATGGCCACATATATGGGTTGTATAAAGTTTTTTTTTTTGCTTTGGTAGCTGCAATCAGATGTGCCATAACCATAGCGTTTAATGAGGTGCTCATGCCCTTTCTAAAACCTATCTGATATTTTGAAAGAAGGGCTTTTTCTTCAATAAATGCTTCAAGTTCATATAAGAGAAGAATGGCGAACAATTTTGCATCAGTGTCAATTAGTGCGATTGGTCTGTAATTCTGTGGAAGGGCAGGATCACCCTTTTTAAAGATAGGAATGATGTTCGCGGTGTTCCAAGATGAGGGGATCCGACCCGCGTCAATGATCTTCTCAAATTTGATTTTTAGAATTTCTACCCAAAACTGAGGGTCAGGCCTTATAAAGGCATGGTGGAATACCGTCTGGTCCTGCTGATCTAGAATATGAGATCTTTAATATGGCCCATATAAGATCATCTTGTGTCCATTTAAATCGGGCGATCCTACTGTAACACAGCTGTGTATTTGGAATTAATTCAAATTTAGTTGGGATGCGATATTTTAAATGTATGTATTCAGACCATATACATTATCATCTTTAGTTATCATCTGCCATATATTTCTTGAGTTATGATGAATTATCGCTTCAATGAGGTCACAATTATCCTTGTTATACTTTAGTATGCGTATATGTTTTATATTCCTTTTGAATTCCTTCAAAATTAGTGACCTCACATAGCGATACTGTTCTCCTTCATATCCAGCTGTTTTCAGTTGACGAATTTTGCCTTATGTTTTGCTCTCTTAAGATACTTACATTTCGCATCATAAGGATGTAAGTGAGAGGTTTTCGTGTAGTTTTTACTGAAAATCAAGAGTGTGTTTTCAATTAATTTGGCATAGTAATTGGGATTTAGTGTAATCAGTTCATTTTTAGAGGATAGAGACAATTTTATCTGTGAGGATACATGATTAACAAATTGTTGGCATAGTCCTTTACTCCATCTAATGGAGATTTGTGGGTGGTCAGTCTCAAATAGGTCCAATACTGGACTGCTGGCTAGGTATCTGAATTCCCAATTCAGATGGCAGACAATTTGTGCGTGGTCGCTAATCTGTACAAAACTGCATTGAGATGATGAAATAAGCCTGGACACTAATCGAGAGACAAAAATGAAATCAATAGATGATGATTTTGTGCCTCGAGACCATGTTGCTGGAGTGTTAGGGTTTTTGTGTGTTACTATATCCAAGTCCCAGTTCTCCAACAATTCTCTAAAATGAGCACCTCTATCTTGTGATAGATGTGATGGTTTAAGGGGGCCATATTCAGTAGGTTCTCTGCAGTCACAATTGAAATCCCCTCCGATCATGATTTCTGAGAATTCAAATTTCATTTTTAGATGTTCTAGGCATGCTTCCAATTCATCTAACATTTCTTCCAGCGTAGAGCTCGCTGGATTCCAATATAAACTGATGAGCAATATAGAAGGCAACTTTTTAGTCAAGCTATTTTGGACTAGTACTCCTAAAAGATTTGCTGATTCCCATATACTTTCGGATCGAAATTTGATCAAATTATTTATGGCTATTGCAAGGCCTCCACTGGGCCTTCCCAGGAGAGGCCTTTTTGCGGGCCTATAGTAGGTAGTAAAACCAGGAATAGTGAATTTACTTAATTTCATTGTCTCCTGTAAGATCAAGATTGTGGGTAGCTCTAAAGGTGATAGAGATGCGATCCAATTCATAAGGTTCGTGTAGCCACAAGTGTTCCAAGAAAGCACCTCAATTATGCCCAAATCCTCTTGCTATGGATGGAGATCTGAAGGCTTAGATCCTAGATACGCAGTGATCATGGATTCCAGCCATGGCATATTTTTTGTTATAGCAACATGGGATAGCAACTCATGCAAATCGTCTTCAGTTTTCGAATTGCTTTGTTGAGAAGCATTGTCTGCTCCTATTTCAATGTTAGCATGGGGAGGGACATATGCTAAGAAATCATTAGCTAGAGGTTCTGAATCGAAAGCAAATATTTTGAATCCTTGGTTATTTATCTCTTCGAAATGAGACAGCAGAAGTTTTAATATTATTTCTGAGTTCAGATAGCATACTGCTCTACAATTATCTGTCTGGGCTATGGACACTCTAAGCATGTCCTCTGATTTTACCATTCTGAGTTGTGGGATGCGGGAAAATAAGGATAATATAAATGATCGATTGATCCGCTTCCCCGCAGTAGCCATCAAACTTCCTTCTAAGCCTATTAAATGTTGCTTATCGTTAGCCTCCACACTATTTTTAATATGGCCTTCCACCCTGCTGTAGTGGGAAAGAGATGTCTCTTTTACTTTAGTTTCTACTTCAATTGATGGTACCTTGATTTGGTTTAAAACATTTTGATCATTCATATGAGGGACCCTACGAAATATTTCAAAAATCGCATCTTGGGATTTAGGAAGAATATTTATTTCTCTGTATTGCGGAGCTTGAGTTAATGCATCCGATGTCGTATTTGAAAAGAGCTTCCTACCAGTTAGGCCCTCCTCAGGTATCCATTCAGCAACATCCGACACAGGTAAGCCATCATATATAAAATCGGGTTGCTATTTGATAGAGAAGGGTCTACTCAATGCTGGACCATGAGCAGAGATGCGAGTGGGGCTAAACGTATTTTTTATCCCCTGTTTCACAGTGATCTTGTTCATTTGCGTAGGATTTGAGGTTTCATCATTCATGATATTAGAAACATAAGATATCTTGTTATCTTTCCTTTGCAGAGGATTTAGGGTTTCATCTCCCGTAATATTAAAAACGTGAGATGACTTATTATCCTCGTAGAATGTCATCATAGATTGTGTTGGAGGTATCTTAAAATTCGGGCCCATTATTAAAACTTTTCCCCTCCCATTGATCATGTTCGAGGTCTTAAAACCGCCGCTTTCTTTGTTTCCTAGTGGATTTCCTAGATGGACATGCTGCTCAGCGCACACATCACTAAGTTTTTTTTCCTTCCGGGTGAGAAATAGTTTGAACTTGTAGTTCATCGCTTTCCAGAGATCGGTTAATAATAGGTTCTTTCCTAGAAGTGCATATTCTTCCTACGGACGGGAAAAAGCTAGGCAAAGTTGATTTTGAGTTCAATAAGTTAGGTGCAATGGCGCTCCTAGAATCAAAGTCTGCTTCCCGACTTTCACGGGATGCATGTGGTTTTTCCGAAAGTGTTTTGACAGGGGGGCAATTATTTGTTATGTTTTCAGAGGGCGTCCCTGTTATACTTGTACCGCATTCATTTCGTGTTTTTTTAGTTATTGGTTTCATAGACGAACTCGGTAAAAGTATCAGTGCCTGTTGACTTTCTTTAGAAAGTTGGTGAAGATCAATGTAGTCTTCGTCAGGGTTTTTGATATCTGGATCTTGTCCAGATGTCGATTTCACATAATTGTTACTAGTTATCCCAGCCTCTGCATGTAGTTTAGTAGATTTTAGTTCGCTTTTCCTCTTTACGTGTCTTTTGATTGCTCTATTGTGCATCCTTTTGGCACGACGTGACATGAAAAAGAACTCTTTTTCAGAGTTCTGAGATTCTGGTCCTGTCAACTGTTGCTCCTCAAGAGCCTTCACCAAAGTTGAGGGACTATCTGGACACTCATCAGAGGGCAGTGGATTATTTGTTAGAGGGATGATGGTAGAAATCAGAGTTTCAATTAGCACTTTGAGTTCTTTTATTTCCACTGAGCAATTACAAGAAACTAAAGCTTGACTGTTAGCTGCGGATGCCGCTGTAGAATTACAGGTAACATCTTCAGTTTGTATAGCTTTTACGCTTTCATTTTGAGAAAGTGGAATTGT
Source organism: Ambystoma mexicanum (assembly GCF_040938575.1). Taxonomy (NCBI): domain Eukaryota; kingdom Metazoa; phylum Chordata; class Amphibia; order Caudata; family Ambystomatidae; genus Ambystoma; species Ambystoma mexicanum. The sequence continues at coordinate 1,051,047,730 of NC_090935.1, forward strand.
TTTATTATTCATAGTTCTAAACATGTCAACGGCAATGATAAAGCCTTCAATTTTTTCCATTTTGGCTCTGAGGTATTGGAGAGTAGCTTTTATTTCTTTTAGTTCTAAATGTGTCAATTCATGGCCTTTATCTAATAGATCCAGTATTTTAGTAATTACGGGAAGAGGACATGGTGATCGTGACACATCATCGCCTACCTCAATAGGATCATCTATAGGGTCAATTTGAAAGGGCCTAATGGAAACCTCTGCAGAGTCAGATAGATCAGCTACATACGGAGATGGTGAAGCATGTAAAGGTATTACTATGCTGTTTCTATCAATTTCCTCTACTAAGCTTCGATCACTCATTAACTGAGGACGCTCCTTCAATGTTTTTTTCTTTGAGCTGTTTACAAATGGAGTCAATGTATCGATAGCACAAGTTACCTGATGGTCGAGATCAACCATATTTTTCATCATCTGAGCATGCAAATTATTGGTCTCAGAGTCAACTATTGGAGACCTAAAGTCACATTTGTCATGTTCAATCCCCTTAATCTCTAAATCATAGTTAGAGCAGTTTGCCATCTGAGAGGAAATAGAACATAATGATGTTAAAGAGCACCGCTCGCTAGCATGAATCATAGCCCCATGAGAAGATAAGTTGGGACATATGCTCTGTTCAATGCTATGTGTGCTAGTCAAATGTTCTAAAATAGGGGGGTCGGTGTAGGCTGTGCTTCCATGGCAAACAAGAGAGTCAATGTTAAATGAGGTAAGTCCCATACCCTCATTTCTTTTACTCCGCAAGCCTGCAGCCATGCTCAAGAAATAAAAAGAAGAAAATGGAAAATATATAACGGTTCGTATGATTCGAACACTATTTTATATGATCTTTAAGTATAAGAGAAAGGTGGTAAATCAATTACAATACGCTGGTGTTAGTGTTAATAGATCTTAAATACGAGTAAAAGTTCTTTCAAGAATGGTCTACAATTAACAGGCGCTAGTCATATCACAGCATAAACCTTAACGACTTACATACAGTTAAAATTATGTTTTCAGATAATTAATCACAAGTGAATGAGTGAAATATAAAATGGTAGAAACAAAGCCACCATCACAGTGGCAACCTGATGGCCTTCAGTCCTGGCCCGTAGTTCGTGTGGCAGCGTGCACAGGGCAGGGATCAAAGAGGTTAGCCTCCGCAGTCTCCCAGACAGACACGCCACCAAACAGCCACACAACAGCCGTAGGGCTTAAGTCCAGAGGGCTTTACGCCGCGAGGGTGGCTGTAGTCCGCAGAAAAGCTCGAGCCGAGTCACGTGAGCAGTCACGCGCTCCTGACAGGACCAGCCCCCTCCAGGAACCAAGTCCCGGCACAGCAAGAGCGTCCCTTGCTCGCAGTGCTATGCTGCTTAGATGAAGGCTGCCACAAGTTAGCAGCGAGTAAGTGCACGATTAAAGAGGTTCGCTTCACACAATTCACTGGATGCGCCGCTCGGGCGGCTGTAGTCCGCAGAAAAGCTCGAGCTGAGTCACGTGAGCAGTCACGTGCTCCTGACAGGACCAGCCCCCTCCAGGAACCAAGTCCCGGCACAGCAAGAGCGTCCCTCGCTCGCAGTGCTATGCTGCTTGGATGAAGGCTGCCACAAGTTAGCAGCGAGTAAGTGCACGATTAAAGAGGTCCGCTTCACACAATTCACTGGATGCGCCGCTCGGGCGGCTTAGTCCGCAGAAAAGCTCGAGCCGAGTCATGTGAGCAGTCACGTGCTCCTGACAGGACCAGCCCCCTCCAGAAACCAAGTCCCGGCACAGCAAGAGCGTCCCTCGCTCGCAGTGCTATGCTGCTTAGATGAAGGCTGCCACAAGTTAGCAGCGAGTAAGTGCACGATTAAAGAGGTCCGCTTCACACAATTCACTGGAAGGACAGTACTTCCGGGATAGAACATAGAAAAGAATTGACATTCTTTTCTCTGCACCAGTTGCAAAACTTCCTCCAACGACAACAGTATAGAGATTTTGTTGCTGGCCTTCTTGCCGAAAGCAACACCTCCATGACGCCATCTAGAAAGTCCCAATCCTTGTATCTCAGCCTTTCAGATACCAAGCATGAAGGATGAGAGTTCTGACCTCTGGATGGAGAACCTGACCCTCCATTTGTGAGAGAAGGTCCTCTCTCCGAGGAAGACGTACTGTGGGACAGATGGACATGTCTAGAAGGTCCAAGTACCACGTTCTCCTGGCCCAATCCAGGGCAATTAGGATCATGCGATTCCCGAACCGTCTCAGTCTCCTGATGATCTGAGGAATGATGGGAATCGGAGGGGAACGCGTACAATAGTGGGAAATTCCACTCCACCACAAACGCATCTCCCAGGGCTCCTCTCGGGGGAAATTCCCTTGGGCAATACCTTTTGCACTTCCGGTTGATTTCGGTCGCAAATAGTCTACTTGAGGGGTTCCCCAAAGGGCGAAGATCTCTTGAATGACTTCCTGAGCCAGTTCCCATTCGTGGGACACCGTGCTCTGCCTGCTCAGAGCATCTGCCGTCATATTCTCCTCCCCGGCTAGATGAACTGCCGTTAAAGAGATTCCCTCCTGAATTGCCCAATACCAGAGCTGCATCGCCTCTCTGCACAGAGGTAGTGACCCTACACGTCCTCTTTTGTTTAGATAATGCATGGCCACTGTGTTGTCCATCATTATCAGGACATTCTTTCCCCTGACAGATGGCAGGAAAGCTTTCAGCGCCAGTCTGATTGCTCTCAGCTCTAAAAGGTTGATGTGTAGTTTGGACTCCGATGGAGACCAACGACCGCTGATTGTCAGATCGTTGGCATGAGCTCCCCCCACCCCATGAGTGAGGCGTCCGTCACTACTGTGATCTCCGGCCATGGTTGCCAAAAAGGTTCTCCTTTTAGGATGTTCTCTGTACAAGTCCACCATACAAGATCTGGTCGAACCTTGCTCGGAATCTGGAGAAGATCCGTCATTTGACCTGAGAACTGGGACCACTGAGTCTTTAGAGCCCATTGAAGGGATCTCATCCTCAAACGCGCCTCTGGCGCCAGGAAGATGCAGGATGCCATGAGGCCGAGCAACCTTAAGAAGTCGTAAGCCTCGAGATTTTGGGCATTTTGAAATTTGGAAACCATCTGAAGAATGTCTTGAGCCCTCGACTTTGGAGGAGAGCTCTTTCTCAAGGATGTGTCTAATACAGCTCCTATGTACCGAAGCTGTTGGGAAGGATTTGCAACTTCTTGAAATTTAGGGAGAAGCCCAGTCTGTGGAGGAAGTGGCAGGTGACTTTCAGATGATCCAGTGCTTGTTGGGCAGAACGTGCCCTGATCAACCAATCGTCCAGGTAGGGGTAGACATGAATCCCCCCTCTCCTGAGGTGCGCTGCCACCACTACCATTAACTCGGTGAAGACCCTTGGGGCGGAGGTCAATGCGAATGGCAGGACTCGAAACTGATAGTATGAGTCGCCAACTACGAACCTCAGGTATTTTCTGTGCTTGAGATGAATCAGCACATGAAAATAAGCATCCTGGAGGTCCAATGACACCAACCAGTCCTGAAGGTGAAGGGCCTGAAGGATCTGAGAAAGGGTAACCATCTTGAACTTGTCCTTCCTGAGGAACTTGTTCATGTTTCTTAAGTCCAAGATGGGTCTCAGTCCTCCGTCCTTTTTGGGGATAAAAAAAAAATGTGGAGTACCATCCCTTGTTCCTCTCCGCTGCAGGTACTGGTTCTATAGCACCTTTCTCCAGCAGGGTTAGAACTTCCTGCTGTAGGAGCGGGTCTGAAAACTTCAAAGGGTGTCTCCCTGGTGGATTGCTTTGAGGTTGCGTTAGAAAAGGAAGGCAGTAACCTTGGGCTATTATTTCTAGAGCCCAAACATCTGAAGTAATGGCTCGCCATTCTTGCAGATGCTGTGACAGCCTGCCTCCTACAGGTGTTTTGTGATGCAAGTCCTCAAAGTGGTTTTGTGGGGGTTGTTGCAGCCGCTGATGGCAAAGAGGCTGCAGCTGGAGCTGGCTTTGCACGTTTTGCTCGTCCACCATGAGTGGCCTTTCTCTGGCCCCTTTGACTGGCCATTCCTCTCGCCTTTCCATATCAGGAGTAGTAACAATAGGATCGTCCCTTCCACGATTCTCCTGGCGCACGAAAAGGCTGAGGTTGCCTAATAGCAGCCCCTAAAGATTTGCCAACTGCTTTTGAGGTCTGCAACCTCTCAAGGCTCTTGTCAGCCTTGCTGCCAAAAAGGTGACACCCGTCAAAAGGCATGTTCAGAAGGCGGTTCTGTACGTCCGGTGCGAAACCCGACTCCCGTAACCAGGCAAATCTGCGCATTACTGTGCTAGTGCCCATGGACCTGCTTACACTATCCGCAGTGTCCAATCCAGATTGAAGGGATTCCTGCATGGCTTCCTTTCCATCTCTAACGATGCCTAGGAACCCTTCCCTTTCGTCCCCTTCTGGTATGTGCTCCGCCGCCATTGCGATGCACTCAAACAGAGCGCACGAAAACTTTGCCAAGGCACATGTGGAGTTGGCAGATTTTAAAGCCATACTCCCAGCTGAAAATACCTTCTGTGCCCAGCCATCCACACGCTTATCGTCCCTGTCGGGAGGGAGAGAAGGGTACGCAAGTTTGTTAGAAGCCGTGGCTGCCTGTATGACCAGACTCTAGGGAGTGGGATGTTTGGACAGATAGCCGGGGTCGCTACTGGCAGGGCGGTATTTTGAGGTGAGGGATTTATTTACCGGAGGAATAGAATCCTGAGTTTCCCAATTCTTGGCCACCCCATTTTGCAGGGCTACATGAAAAGGTAGTACTGGGTCTTCGGTAGGACCATGGTCCAATATATCTGTCAAATCATCCTGGATGAATTGGGCTGATGGTCTAGCCCATCCTAAGTAATCTACTACCTTCGTCATTAACTGACAGTATGATGGACTGGCATGCTCTCCTGGTTCTGGTCTGCCAAAGTCATTTTCAGGAGATGTGTCAATGCCACTTCCATTGTGTAATGATTCCACCAAGTCCCACATTCTGCTTTCTTCTGAACCAGGCATTCTGGGACATTTGGGGTGCCATATTCTAGCCCAAAAAGTACATTCTCCTCATCAGATCTTTCCTGTTCCTCAAAAATTGAGGTCAGGGACTTGAAAAACTCCTTCCTAGGGAGTGGCTTGAAAACCTTCTCAGGGAGAGGAGGAGGGAGAGGTGTATTACAGGGCTGTGAGGGTATTACAGGCCTTGTAACCCTATCTTTCCCTTTTTCTGGCTGGCCTGGCTTGGCTGGAGCCTTTGGCACCGAGGGCTTTGGGGTCGACGTTGATAAGGGCGTCGATGGCGTCGACGAAATAGTGATCGTCGACGGAGTCTGCTTCGAGGGCGTTGAGGCGCTCTTTGAAGATTTGCCCTTCGAGGTGCGTTAGGTCTCGGATGGCGTCGGTGACCTCGAGTGGTCGACTCGAGCGGTCCTTTTCGCTCGGCGTCCTGGAAAGTTCTCTATCCATCCTTTTTCGATCACCCGGTCTCGAGGACGCGCGAGTGTCAGAGCGATGACGCTCCGGGCCGGCTTCTGAAGAAGGCGCGGACTGAGGCTTTGCTTTCTCAAACACCTCCATCATTTTGACCCTGAATGCTTCCCACTCTACGGAAGACGAATGTTTCGTGGGGCATTTCATCCTTTTTGGGGACACGTCTGAGGAGGATGCGGAGGGAGACCTGTGGCGTAGTTTCTTCGACTTTTTTGTCGAAGACGGCGAGTGATGGGAATCGCTTCGGGACCTGGACCGATGCCTTTCGCGTCGAGGAGATTTCTCCTCACGGGACCTCGACTCGACGCTAGAGGCTTTACGGTCGGGTTTGCGACCTACCTGTAGTTTTCCTCTCCTTTCTCGCAAGGCCTTCCGCGTCATCGCCTGACACTTCGTACAAGCCTCCATGTCGTGGCCTTCTCCGAGGCACCACAAACGCTCTCCGTGCGGGTCTGTGATCGACATTTTTTAACTGCACGACTTGCACTTTTTGAAACCCGATCTCGGGGTCGTGGTCGGCGTCGATGATGAGGACATATTTGTTTATTTACTATTCTTCACAGAACTCGAGGCGCGCCGAATCTCCGAAGCAACGTATACTGCGGAAAAACGGAACTGAGGCCAACAGGCGCCACGTGTGCTACTTATACACCTGATGACGTCACCCTCGACGGAGGCCTTCGAGGCACCATCAACTCGACGACATCGACGAATGGCGCACTCTGGCGAAAAACCTTCTGAACAGCAGCAAAGCTGGATGGAATACATCTAAGATGAGGAATACGTTGGAGGACACAATCCACTCGAAGGTCTTTTTCTTGATCAATTCCTTGTCAGTAGAGAATGTCAATGATGTGCTCTTGCACATCTGGAACGAATCGCGTGGAAGCCATCCAGGCTGACTGCTTCATGTGTACACCAATAAAACAACAGCTGGTTGTGCCAATTTGAACTGTGGATTTGGGAAGTTCTTAAACTACTTGTCTAGCTGAGGTCAACCCAGCCTTGAAAACTGCTGGCCTGTTTTGGAGGGTCAGAGAGGGGGCAATCTGGCAGATAAGCCATCTCATACCTGAGGTACTGATTGGTACCCACCAACAGAGCGCTGCATTGGCCCGCCTAAAGTACAATGCAGAACTAGCATGTCCTTTCCAGACACAGGACTCAATTTCCTAGTTCTCCTTGCTTAATAGGGATGCTGATGTGGAAGAAGTATAATGAGGCTGTTGCCACTACTTACAAGAGGTTGTGGATTGATAGGGCACTGCAGGGAGTCTGCTGCAACATGGTGATATCTGACTTCTACAGTTTTATTTGAGGCATTGCAAAAATTAGATTTCTCCCAAATATTGGCTGCCACCGAGTAGATCCTTTTTGGAAAAGTATGCACAGTGAACCCAACGGTTGTAGTGCCAATACACTTGTCATTTCACCTCCTTGCTCGGAATTTCAGGTGGCAGAAGGATGCCAATGCCAACTATGCAATCCTGGAACAATATAACCGATAAGCAGAAGTCATTTTCCAAATTGTCCTGGTCCGTGTGTTGAGGGTGGTTGTCATGAGCAAGGCCAGGATCTGCAGGTGCTGGGGCACCTAACTGCTTGACTGCCTTTAGTTCTGGAGCAACAGGTGGCGGACCCACAGGCAGCTATTCCAGGAGTGGGGCTGAGGGTCGGGCCTGAGAAAGTGACATGTGAGGGGGCAGCATTGGCGAAGGAACCACTGCACTGTTGGTGGAGCCGTAGGAGGTAAGACCGCCCATATCAGGAACTTGCCAAGGTCAGTCATTCGATGTGATTTCATTAGACATATAAAACGAGAGCAAAATCTGTCCTCACATGGAGGAATTGAGGTTAAAGATGGAGCAGATCCTTCGAAGGATCAGAGCTGAGGAAGATTGCTGGTAGGCAGAGCACCAACAAGTCTGTACTGATTACAATTGCACATTGTGAGGGAGGCATGGTATCACAAGTAGACACCGACACAAGAGCTGCAAGTTTCAAATCCTTTATTGATGGTTTAAAAGGGGTTGGAAAACTCCCATCTTGCCCTACAACTAAGATAGGAGTATTCTCGACCATCAAACAAAAAGAAAATACAACCGTAGTCAGTCCTCAGTCAAAATAAAAAAAATGGTCTATACTAATAAACCTAATGCCTGCCCTCTTTCTAATTCGCAATACATGTTTAAAGGGAATATATAATGCGAAAAGGAAAATCCGTTTTCAAGGGAAATGTCAGTATGGCTGAGTAAACTCCCTTCCTCAAGTTTTGTAGCACAGGGTAAGGTGGCACACTTGGACCTTGCGACACACTCTGGCTTTGGACACAAGGATGCAGTTTGTTTCGTGGACCTGGGCCCACTTGGCCTTCCACGAAAAATCACTAGTTTATCTGCTGGACCTCTCGGCTTTCTCTTACTCTCCAGCCCAGGTCACCTTTTGACATATAATACAGTTCAATAAAAGTTTGTTTCCTTCTGGTAACCACAATTCTGTACAGGCTTCCCTCCGCCGGGCTAAAATATGTGTGAGGGTTCCCATCCCCAAGCTTCAATCACACTTTCATAGGCTTCCCTCCGTCGGGCTCAAGCCTCCTTTCACTTTCCTTTCGCTGTCGAAGACTTTTGAAATGGCAAGGCTTTTGATCTTACCTTGGCATTACCCCTTCGACCTTCTTTCCTCAAACGTCACTTTTTCTCTCCTACACCAAGGCCTCTTGGTAAATGTAGTTAGAGCACAGTACTTATTTCAAAGATCAACGATATCGCTCACATCCAGGTTTCCCTTTGCCGGGATCAAACCTAACTGCTAAAATCTTGCATCTCAGTTGCTTTCTCTTCCCGCCACTTCTACGGCCTCAGACATTTCACAGAGACTTTCAATTGGGCAATCTTCTGTCTGTCGTCGGACCACTCTGTTACTTTGCATCTTTAATTTACAGTTCTTTACAATGCTTTCCTTTTTCTCGCGACTTATCTGCACACGCGCAACCTTCATTTGTCAGATTCTGTAGCCACCAAGTTTCATTTAACACAGACCAGATTTCCAGTGCTTTCAAGATGGTATCCTTGAAACACAAAAGACATTTGTCTCTTCTCTCTAGCTGGGCTTCCTTGTGCAACCTTCAAGGTACTTCTGAGGTAAAAATCTCTCGCCAGTGTTTCCAAGGTTTCTGCGTCCCGCTCTGATCCACTTGGTTTGCCATCGCCCTGGAAGACCTGCTCCTTCTCGTCCACCGCCTTGCTCAGACTGCGTCTCAGTGTTCCACCTTTTAACCATGTGGGGAGAGCTAATAAGTACAAGGTGTATGTAATTAAGATCAAGAGCCTGACCATGCCTGATCTTATTAGTGGGACATGTCCCAATGTATTGCATGGGTGGTACTCCTTTCAGCCTCAGACGACCTCTTCCTCGGCTCAGTGTTTGTGTAGGAAACGGGAGGGATCTGGGAAGTTGGAATATCCCATAAAATAGGATGGGACAGGGGTATTTGGAAAGGTGGGATACCATGTCACACCATCGGGTGTTCTCCCCCACTCCCTGAGGACCTCGCACCCTGGTGATCCTCCCGCCCCTGCCCCCCCCCCAGGGGTCTGGATCCAAAGGCGATGGCCATGCCTTGGCCACCTGAGTAAGGGATCCCTGTTGTCTAGGCAGTGAAACGCCCTCCGGTTTCTCACAACACTGACAGCAAAATAATAACTTGTCACAATGGGGGCCAGCGGACAGGGGTACGAGGTACTTAAGGACACCTGCAGCCTGCAACTAACTCTGACAGTGATGAGCGCCTTACGAAAAGCTTGACTCATTTGTATTTTGTATTTTATTTATTTGTATAGCACACCAAACCTAAGAGCATCTGGGCGCTTTTCTTAATGTTGCAGTTATATATATATATATATATATGATACATTACTCACCGTAATCGTATTTCTGATGCTTGTATCTGCTTAGATTCACATGCTGTGCATAGGCCAACATCTAGTGGAAGCTGCAGAGTATTACAGTTTGTTTTTCGAAACTCGAAAATGGGCGTCGACACAGGGCGTGCCAGTAATACTATCCCTAGTGTGACGTCCACTGTACCCATGATCCCTCACGCGTGTAGCAACCTCAGATTGTATTTTTTCTGACATGAGGTAGCATGAGGAGTAGCATGAGTACAGATTATCCAAGCAGATAGATGGATAGAGAAGACTACAAGCATCCATGCGCCTTCTCTCAGAGGGGAGTAAGGGCGGGCGCATGTGAATCTAAGCAGATACAAGCATCAGAAATATGATTACGGTGAGTAATGTATCCCTTCTGAGGCTTGTGGAATCTGCTTAGATCACATGCTGTGCATAGATTAGCGAGCAGTGTTAGAAGAAGGAGGTGGGATGTGAGAAGGGTCACGAGCGAGCAGGTGTCTTAGAACCGCTTGTTCCACTTGAGTATCTGTCTTGGAATGAGTGTCAATGCAGTAGTGCTGAGTAAAAGTGTGAATAGAGATCCAAGTAGCTGCTTTGCAAATGGTGTCAAGGGGTACATTTGCAATGAAAGCCAGAGTGGCCCCAATGCCTCTTATAGAGCGGGCTCTTGGCGTAAAAGGCAAAGTTTTTTCAAAAAGGGAGTAACATAGCTGGATACAATTGACTATCCATTTGGAGATGGCACCTTTAGAGACGCGATCTCCTTCTCTGCCTGTAGCTACGGAGACAAACAGTTGGTCTTTTTTTCTTAGCGGCCTGGTCTTGTCTACATAGTAGAGGACCGCTCTTCGCACATCTAGCGTGTGTAGTTTCACCTCAGCAGAGATCTTGGGTTCCTGGAAGAAGGCCGGAAGCTCAATGGACTGGTTAACGTGGAATTTAGAAATGAACTTAGATGAGAACCTAGGGTGTGTACGTAGAACCAGTTTATCCTTATGAACGGTAAAGAAAGGATCCTGCACTGACAGAGCCTGAATTTCACTGACCCTTCTTATGGATGTAATGACTACTAAGAAGGCAGTCTTATAGGTCAGGTGTTTGAGACTGGTTTTATGCATGGGTTCAAAGGGTGGACCCATGAGCTTAGCAAGGACCACATTAAGGTCCCATCCAGATGGTGGGTTTCAAATTGGAGGGTGGAGTCTCTTTACCCCTTCCATGAAGGCTTTAACCACTCCTACTTTCCACCACAAAACTCTGTTGTGGGAGGTGGTGTAGGCTGACAGCGCCGCCAGGTGTACCTTGAGTGAATTAAATACCAACCCTGCATCCAGCAGGTGGAACATGTAGGTGACAATATTGGAAGGAGTGCAATCAATGGGGTTGATTTGCTTATTCTGGCACCAAATAACAAATCTCTTCCATTTATCAAAATAACAGTGCCTCCTGTTTGGTTTCCTAGAATCTTTTAGGATGTCCATGCACCTCTGTGGTAAGTTGAGATGTCCAAACTCTATGACTTCAGGAACCATGCTGCCAAGTTCATTGAGCCGGGTTGAGGATGCACTGTTTGACTTTGGTGCTGGGATAGTAGGTCGTGCCAGCACGGGAGTCTGATGGGTTTGCATGCTGCTAGTCTGCGCAGGTGTGGGAACCACGGTTGTCTCGCCCACATGGGAGCAACTAGGATGAGCGTCATCGATTCCCTGTGCATCTTGTTGACCACCTTCCTCATGAGAGGAGTTGGTGGAAAAGCATAGGCAAACATCCTTGACCAGTTCATCCACAGGGCGTTCCCCCTAGAGTCTGGTTGGGGGAAACTGGATACGAATCCTGGGCATTGTCTGTTTTTGCTTGTGGCGAATAGGTCTATAGTGGGGAAACCCCACTGTGAGAAGAGATTTTCTACGATTTCTCTGTGTAGACACCATTCGTGTTCTTCTGGGAGGGGATCTCTGCTCAAAGCGTCTGCTAGTGAATTGAGATCCCCTGGAACATGTTGAGATGACAGGTAAATGTTCCGTCTGAGTGCCCATGTCCAGATTTTCTGGGCAAGCCTGGACCGATTTGGCGAACAAGTCCCTCCCTGTTTGTTTATGTAAAACATTGCTGTTGTACTGTCTGTTAAGATCTGTACCGACAGATTCAGCAGGTAGGGCTCGAACGCTTGAAGCACTCTGAATACTGCCAGAAGCTCTAGCAGATTGATATGATTCTTGCCCACTGTGTGAGACCAGAGACCCTGAGCTGTGTGGTGAAGGAGGTGTGCTCCCCACCCTGACAGGGACGCGTCTGTAGTGACTACAGCTTGTATCTCCAGATCGTAAAAGGGTTTCCCCTTTGACAGGTTCTCTCTTGTCCACCAGTGAAGACTTTGTACAAGTGTTGGCGAAACGACCACTAGATCGTCCCACTGACCACTTGCCTGAGACCACTGTTTCGCCAACCATTCTTGCATGGGTCGCAAGCGCATGGGAGCGTGGGGTATCAGGTAAATACATGACGCCATCATGCCTAGCAAACGCATCGCTTTGCGCACCCTTATCTGGCGACCGGACTGATATTGAGGAATTTGCAGTAGTATATTCCGAATTCTTTCCTCTGATGGAAAGGCCAACCCCTCTTGAGTGTTTAGGACAGCTCCTAGGAACTGTTTGGAGGTGCTTGGCACCAGGCTTGATTTGTTCTCGTTGATAGAGAAACCCAATTCAAAGAGGAGGTCGATCGTTCTTTTGATGTTGGATCTGCAAATTGCCGGGGTTTCTCCCGTGATGAGCCAGTCGTCCAGGTAATGGTACACTCGGATTGCCTCCCTCCGTAGGTGTGCTGCCCCACTGCAAATACCTTGGTGAATACCCTTGGAGTTGAGGCTATACCAAAGGGCAGCACCTTGAACTGGTAGTGCTGACTGTCCACCTTGAAGCGCAATAATCTTCTGTGCGCTGGGAACATGGAAATATGAAAATAGGCATCTTTCATGTCCAATGTTGCCAAGTAATCCCCCCCTTTTTAGGAGGGGGATTATTTTGGGAGAGTAGTCATGCGCAATTTTTGGGGCTTGACATACTTGTTTGCAGGGCGTAAGTCTAATACTGGGCGCATTGTCAAATCTTTCTTTGGCACAAGGGAGTAAGTTGAATAGATATTGAATAGATACCCTTGTTTACCTGGTTGCCCGGGACGAGTTCTATCGCATCCTTTGCGAGAAGATTGACTATCTCCTCGAGGAGGATCTTCTGGTGGTCCAGTGAATGTATTCTTTGACGTGGAGGGTGGTTGCGGGGGTGCTCTAGCAGTTCGATGCAGTATCCTGCGGACACTGTGGACAGCACCCATCGGTCCGATATGATCCCTTCCCATGCTTGGGTGAAGTTGGAAATGCGCCCTCCTACTGGGGATGCATGGGAAGGGACCCTGAGCGGAACGTCACTGCTTTGCGGGAGGCGTACCGCCGCCTCTACCGGGGCTGCCTCTACCTCTACCATGGGCCCTCTTGTTACCTCTGCCGTAACTCTGGGTAGTCTGCTGGTTGCCACCCCATGATGTACCCTGTCCCTGTGAATAGTTGGAGCCCCTCTGGGAATTCTGTCCGCGTGACCGACGGAAATTACCATTCCCTCTTTGATTCGTGGGCTTATTCGTTAATTGTCCCAGGGACTTTAGAGTATCGTACTCGTCTTTGGCAGTTTTTAATGCGTTCTCTACCGCTTTGCCAAACAGGACAATCAGGTTCAACCAGCATGTCAATAAGGGTTGCCTGTGTCTCGGGTTTAAACCCTGATTGTCTCTCTACTATGACCCGGCCTTCATTATCTGCAGCGTCAAAGGTTGATTTGAGGATGCAACCTGACACGGCTCTACCCTCCGACGCGATCTGGGCCAGCTGACCCTTTAATGGTTCGGGTGCGGAGTCAATGAGAGCAGCTACCTGCTCCCACTGGTGGCCGTTATAGCTTGCCAGCAGAGTGGTGGTGTTGGCGATTCTCGCTTGGTAAGCGGAAGTGGAGGCTACCTTCCTTTCCAACCCATATATTCTTTTGCTCTCTTTCTCTGGAGGATCCTCGGATGAAGACAGCAGTGTTCCCGCTCTCATTCTGGTTTTGGTAATTATTAAGGAGTCGGGCTTCAGTTGACCCCTTATGCAAAGAGGATCTGATTGAGCAGCCCTAAACATCTTCTCAATTCTGGGGTTTACAGCCCTTGTGAGATTTGGATTAAGAAGGGAAGGATCTATTCTACGTTGGATAGATTTGAGAATAGGAATGGCTTGAGCAATGGGTTTCTTGTCTCCCACTAGCTCCTCTGCGAAGTCTCTCTCCTCTTGTGCCCCCTGAGCGTCGATGCGGAAGTGTTCTGCCACTCTAGTTAAGACCTCATTTAGCAAGGGCTGGTTATCTACTGGAGAGTCGATAACCTGAGGTTCTTTGTCAACGGAAGAGTCTATATTGTAGACTTCTGCGACATCTTCCTCCTCCCCATCCTGGCCCTTGTCAACTCCATAATAATCTACCCCCGTCTGGTCGTCCAACAATTGTAAGTCTGGATCCTCAGAAAACTGCTGTGGATCCTCAATATAATGCTGATAAGGCTTGATATAGTAAGGGTCTGAAATTAGGCCCTGAGTTGGAGTGTCAAAGCTAGGTTTTTTACTAGGGGGATGAGGGTCCTTGGATCCTGAAGGAGAAGCGTTGTCTGGAGTGTAAGAGAGGAAATGTTCTGGGTTCTTAGAGTAGAAATCAGCCAGGGAGGACATTCTGCTCATTACCCTATCTATGTCATCACTACTCCATTTCTTGGAGCTGGGGATGACAACCTCCTGAGAAGGGTCCCTTCCTGTTCCCCTAGCGTGAGGAGAGGGAGCAATAGGTTTGGTTTTAGGTGTAGAGACAGGGGTCTTGGAACTCTCCTTATCTGAAGCTCTATGAGTGTCTTTATGTGTTTGTGGTGCAGAAGTAGAGTGTACTGTCTTTTTCTGCTGTTTCCCCCCTTCACCATGGGTCGAAGAGTGTTTCTCTGAGGTTTTCACTCTTTCTAAGCTTTTCGACGGCTGGCGTCGAAATTCAGGGGGAGGTCTCTTTCTCTCTCGAGTGTGCATGTCGGGACTCGGAAGCAGACGCCGAACGGGCTGCCGGAGCAGACTTCTGGTGTGCGGGCTGGCGGTGGAGGTCCGAATCCTCTTCTGACGACGGTACCTCCGTGAGTTGGGGAAGCAAGGCACTTTTGGCAACTGTGGACGGTTGCCTTGTGTCGTGAGGCGATCTCGACCTGGAATGCCCAGAGGACACTGATTCTGTGGACCGCTCTCTACGTGCCTCCTTTTTCCGAGAAGTCGAGACTCGGTTGAGATCAGTGTGTTTAAGTGTAGTAGTGATGTTAGCGCTCATGTCGCCAGGTGTAGTCCCCATAACTGCCCTGCCGGACAATCCTCTGGGGTCGGGGACTAGCGCTTGGGTGTCTTTCAACGCCCCTGTGCCCTCGCCGTCTGAAAAGGCGGCGTTGTTGCCATCACTGAAGGCACCCACCGCTTCCATGGCCTCGAGCTGCCTGGCGTGGTGGGCCCAACGCTTAGTGGAGCGGTCCTTGAGCGTTTTTGCTTTAAAAAGCTTACACGCTTTGCAGTTCGCCTCAGGGTGGTCCCTCGGCAAGCAAAGATTACAGGTGGCGTGTTTGTCAACCCAAGGGTACTTGCGGTTGCACTTGGGGCAAAATTTAAATTGAGTACTCTCCATATGCACCTTGTGGCAGCGGGCTTCTGTGTGTAGGAAATAATAAGAGTGTAGAGTATGTTACCACCCCCCACTCTCCCTACTTGTAGGGCCGAGGCCAGAGGCCTTCCGAGGCCCAAAGTCCGTCGAGCAGCTCTCGACGGTTGTCTGTTCTTTGGACCGGCGTCGATCTTCGATGTCTTCGACGTGGGAGTGGAAGAACGGGTAAATTAATATCGATTTTTATCAAAATGGCTGACAGCCAGGGATCTCTGTGCAATGCTTCCGACAAGTATGGCGGAAAAAAACAATCTGAGGGTCCTACACGTGTGAGGGATCATGGGTACAGTGGACGTCACACTAGGGATAGTATTACTGGCACGCCCTGTGTTGATGCCCATTTTCGAGTTTCGAAAAACAAACTGTAATACTCTGCAGCTTCCACTAGATGTCAGCCTATGCACAGCATGTGATCTAAGCAGATTCCACAAGCCTTAGAAATATATATACATATATATATATATATATACAGTGTTGCATGTTACAATGTTTACAATGGAAAGCAAGGATGAGGATTTGAACATAACCAAATACATCGTATCCAGGATAGATGATGCAGACTTACATATGGCAACGGAATATTTGGAAAAAGTGTTGCAGATAGGCTTATTTACATAGTTGCAGTGGTAGGATGGGCACGGTCATAGGCATAGTAACTAATGGTCCTGTGCTGTAAGACAAATTTTGGCTTTGTGTCTAAAGGAATGGAAGGAAGGTTAGGTTAGGTTCTGAGTGAGAAAGGTAGAGAATTCCAAAGCTTTGCAGCAAGTACAGGAAAGATGCTGCCCCCAGCTTTCTGAAGCTTGAACCTACGTATCGTAAGGCAGTGTACTTGGGTCACTCTATGGAGACTCAGCTTCAGTGTTGCACCTGGCTGCCATTTTGTTTAGGATGCTGTGATGCGATTCTACAGGGATACACAGTAAACTGCTGTCCATAGCAGAACACTTGAACACAGGTGCTCAGCAACCCCCAGGATTTCTCAACTGGCCCCCTTTTAATTTTGTAGAGGCAATAATCTGAATCATCTAAAATAAGCCTACTACCTTAATAGCAACTTTCCTGCTTATATTTGCAGGTGTTGTACGTGAAGCTGAGCTATCAGCCTGTGGCAATAGGTATTAATGCATAAACGGCAGGAAAAGACACATGATGATCGATCGCAAACAGTGATTACAACATATTGGTAAGCTGCTTGCCATTTGATTTATAACAGAATAATGTATTGGTAAGCTTCTTGCCATACTAATTGGTACTTAATTTTAATAACTATCTATAGATAGAAACAGGTCTTCAGTTAACATAAAGCCACTGTCACCCACAGAAATACCTAGAGGATATACAGCACGATAGAAGGCCAAGGACGGTTTAATGAATTTGAGTGGACAGTGTTATACTCCTATTACAGCAAAGTGGTGGGACCTCGCTATCCTATACAGGTAAATTATTATGCACTTACTGGCGGGTAGCTCTCTAGTTCTCAACTGATGTTTGAATTAGTTGTTCTCAGCCACTTAGATATCAATAAGTATCCATGAAGGGTAGAGGTTTTAATGATTTACAACACTTCTCTGATGTATAGGAGGAACATTGATCCATTAAAGGAATCCTGATCGGAGGAAGATACTTAGAAATTGGTGCAGGACAGAATCATTCAGGTGATTATTAAGAGAGGATTCATGACAGACAATTTCAATGATGTAAACAAGAAGAGAATTATTGTACTAAAAACAATATATTGTTATCGTTCGTTATCTGTTGTAGATATGAAAAAGGATAACAGCGAACTGAAAAAACAGCTCCTGAAGAAGGGAATTATTTCCCAAAATGCGTAGAGCCATATTCAGGTCATTGTGATGCTACTAAGACTATCAATCCATTCATATGAAAACTATTTTGAATTTTTTGGAAGAATTCTGTTGGTGGTTTCAAATATTCTGCAGAGTGAAAAGTGAAAGAAATTGTATTTCTAACTCCATTTATTATTTATTTGTTTGAAAAAGATGTTGATATTAATGTCGTGAGTACGATCAATAATTGATTATCTGGAATGAAAGACAAAGTAAATCCTTTATTGAACATTGTGTACCCAGTGGTTTCATTGAAAGCGATTAATCACAAATTAAATGCTTGTTTGTTATACAATACAAATTGGGTTGCAGGCGACGGGAGAGTTCCACAAAGGTGTGGACATCTGCTGTTTTCAATTGATTTTACCCACCTTGTACCAGGGTTGTTTTTTCTCCCCAGCACCACATTACCCATCATACAATTTATAAAAAGTAATAGGAATACTAAGGTGTGCTCCTAGACACTTAGAATATTGTATTCCTCAGTGTTTCCCAGCTCACCGTGATAGGGTGGCCTACCAACCCCCACCTCCTCCCCACCAACCCCCCGGTTGATTTTAGAAATCCAGTTTAACAGCCGGAGAGATATGGGGTGCCAAAGGCCGGGTGAACAGAAACATTGAACGGGGGTAAAGGTAACTGTAACCATCAGCGCAGGGATGGCAGGTGGCACCAGAGGGCAGGGTTGCACAACTTCTTTGCAGTGCAAATGGCTCTGGTCCATCCCCAATGGAAGGATACTAGAGGAAAGGGGACAGACCTACCAGTAAGATTATAATAGCAACTTGACACTGATACACCCCCAAAGATCTTCAAGATATAAATAACCCAGATGCCTTCTAGAAAGCATTCAGCTTGTACAGCTACACTCTATCTAAATCTATACCATGGCTGCACATTTGATTAAACTACAAATATGAAATATAGAATTTATCACATTGGCAAAGGGATACAAGCAATTTTCACACCAATATGTTTAACCATTATCTGCAATACATAATAAGAACAACTGTTAAATGGTTTACTGTTCTACATGAATAGTATGAGTGCATTTCATTCCCCTACCACTTAAATACACAAATAAGCGTCAAGGCACATTTAGCACTGGAAGAAGGCAAGTGGGTATGATTATTCATAGAGCTAATTCATGTTAGAGGTTCCCTAGCTTTACAAGCACTGCTGCCAGAAAACAATGACAAATACTACAAACAAAAATATTCAAAATTCAGCCTTAAACGCAAGCAATTTCTTTTTCCATCTAAGGGTGTGTTTTAGTGTCAAACAATATAAAAGCTCTATTAACATTAAAATAGATTTATGATATAAGATACCAAGGAATTGTTGCCACTTGAACTCCCAATGTCTTCAGAAACATACTTGCCAACTTGTTTCAACATTTCTTTAAAGCTATGTTAGGTGACAAACATTGTATGGACAATTCTACAGTTTAGTATTTCTCCTCTTTTGGTCACCTAGGAATATTTGAAGGAAAATAAAATTGTTCTCCAGCATGGGTCTGGCATGGATTCACATGCTCATGAATATTCCCCGTCGTCAGGCTGGGAATCTTCGGTAAAGAAAAAATCAGTTTCATTTCTGACTGTCTTTCTACTAATAACCAATCACTGGTCTCTGGGTCATACTGCCCCCAGCCAATGACTGCCCACTACCTAAGCCCTCCTCTGGCAGCCATCTTCAGATTTGGTAGCACGTAAAGTGGCAGTAAGACCAAGAGAAGAGCCGCAGAGGAGTAGGCGGGAGGGTTCGCATGTGAATCGATGCCAGACCCATGCTGGAGAACAACAGTTACAAGTAAGTAACTTGTTCCTTCTCCAGCATGGGGTCTGGCATGGATTCACATGCTCATGAATACAAGAATACATAGCAGTACACACATGCACAACCAGGGGAGGTGGCAAGGCTCAACATTAAGCATTTCAACAACTCAACATTAAGCATCTCTTACCTCCTCACTAGGCTCACCTTCAAGCGAACAGGTTGCGCAGCACTGCTTGGCCGACTCTGGGCTCCTCCCTGGAATCCCGGTCGACGCAGTAGAATCTCGTGAAGGTGTGCGTCAACCTCCACGTAGCAGCCCTGCAGATGTCCAGCAGGGGCACACCACCAGACAGGAACGCCGTAGTTGCAGCGATCCCTCTAGCCGAATGGGCTCTCGGACGGCCAGGCAAAGGTTGGTTTTCCAACTAGTGACAGTGCATGATGCAGCCGGAGAGCCATCTGGAAATGGAAGCCTTGGAGAGGGCCTTCCCTTGGTGCAGAGGGCCAGAGTTCACAAACCGCTGTGATGTCTTCCAAAAATTCTTTGTGTGGACCATGTAGAACTTCCGCGCTCTAGCCACATCCAGCGAGTGAAAAGTCCTCTCAGCCGCCAACGAAGGTGACGGGAAGAAAATGGGCAACACCAAGGGCTCGTTGAGATGGAAGTCCGACTGCACCTTGGGCATGAAGGAGGGGTGTGTCCTCAGCACTACCCTTGTCTGGTGGAATGTCAGGTACGGCGGCTTACAGGAGAGGGCCTGGATCTCTCCCACTCGTCGTGCAGAGGTGATGGCCACAAGAAACGCTGTCTTACATGATAGGAATTTCAACGGCGCCGAATGCAAAGGCTCGAATGGCGGGCCCATGAGCCTGGTCAGCACCACGTTGAGCTCCCACGCTGGGGCCGGAGCCTTCATGGGCAGGAACGAGCAGAACAGTCCTTTCATGAACTCCTACACCAGGTGATGGGACCACAGAGATGACCGCCCCGGAGCTCTGGTTTAGCGGGAGATAGCCGCCAGATTAATTTTGATGGAGGCATGCGCCAGCCAAGCCAGGGCCAGCGACAGCAAGTACGGCAGCACTTGGGGGAGGCCGTAATCCGTAGAGGGTTGATATTCTGTGCATGGCACCAGACAGCAAGCCTCTTCCATTTATGTCCATAGCACTTAAGAGTAGAGGACGCCCTGGCCTTGGCAAGTACCTCTTTGCAGTCTACCGGGATGTCGTAGCCTCCAAACTCTAGTTCTGCAGGAGCCAGGCCTGTAGGTTCAGAGATCCTGGGTCGTGATGTAGGATCGCGCCCCCTTCCCGGGCGAGTAGATCCGCGTCCGATGACAGCCTGACTGGCGGGGACGCTGACATGTCCAGAAGGTCCGGGAACCATATCTGTCTCGGCCACGTTAGTGCGACGAGGATCATCCTGCACCGGGACTGTCTGAGTTGACTGATGAGTCGCAGAAGCAATGGCAAAGGTGGGAACGCATAGAGGAACAGGCCGTCTCAGGGGAAGGAGAATGCATCCCCCATGCTCCCCGGCTGGGGAAACCTGCTGGCGAACCACCAGCACTTGGCGTTCGTCACGAACAGATCGATCTGAGGATTTCCCCATCGTCGGAATAGGAGATCCACTTGATCTTGCTCAAGATCCCACTCGAGTCGGCGATGGTGTTCTTTACTCCTGCCCGGTGGAAGGGTACCAGGTACATCCAATGGGTGACGGCCCAGTGCCACAGATCCTGTGTTTCCTTGGAGAGAGCTGGGGATCTGGTGCCCCCTGCTTCCGGATATAGAACATCGTGGTGGTGTTGTCAGTGAAGACCCTTACCACTTTGCCCTTGAGGGACGGAAGGAAGGACCAGACGGCCCAGAACACGGCCTGAAGCTCCAGGACGTTGATGTGCAGTGACCTCTCCTCCGGGAGCCAAAGGCCTCTTGCCTGGAGATCTCCGGTGTGCCCGCCCCATCCGTCAAGGGAGGCGTCCGTCGTCACTGTCTCCTGATGCGTTGGGGTCTGGAAGTCTGTGCCCGCCGCAAAATGCGCGTGGGTGCCCCACCACTGGATTGCTTGACGGAAAGTCTCGTTGAGCGAGATCTTGTCTTCGAAGCTTCCTGCCACTTGTATCAACCGGGCGTCGAGGAACTCCTGCAGCGGCCGCATCCGCAACCTGCACAGTCGCACAAGGTAGATGCATGACATCATGCCGAGCAGGGACTTGATGGACCTCACCCTGGCAACTTCCATCGTCAACAGCCGTTGAACCTTGCCCAGGACGGCCTTTATCCTCTCCTCCAACGGTGAAGCCAGCCACGTCACCGTGTTCAGCCTGACTCCAAGGAACAGGGCGTCCTGCGGTGGCACCAAGCAGGACTTTGCATAGTTTATCGAGAACCCCAGTTCTGTGAGCAGGCGGACAGTCCTCGCTGTGTGGTCGACAGCGAGTTCTCTTGACTTCGCTAGGATGAGCCAATCGTCCAGGTAGGGGTAGACGTGGATCCCCTGCAGGTGCAGCCACGCCGCCACCGGTGCCATGCACTTGGTGAAGACCCTTGGTGCTGACTTCAAACCGAAGGGCATTGCCTTGAACTGATAGTGTCGCCCCTGGACCACGAAGCGCAGACATTTTCAATGTCCTTTGTGTATGGGGATATGGAAGTATACATCCTCCAGGCCCAGCGACAACAAGAAGTCCCCTTCTTCCAGCTGTCCCAGCACGTGCTGAAGGGTGACCATCCGGAGTTTTTGGGATCGTATGCATTTGTTGAGGTGGGCAGAGGTCCAAGATAGGCCGCCAGTCTTCTTTCGGATGAGGAAGTACCGCAAATACACTCCAGAGCCCCCAGAGTCTCTTTGGGACAAGCTCTATCGCTCCCTTTTCCAGCATAGCCCGTACCTCCAGAAGTAGCTGTGGAATGTGATTTTGTTTCCTGGCTACCAGTGGAAAGTTGGGACACTTCCTTTGGAACTCCACAGTGTGCCTGTGGGCCAGGGCATCCAGCACCCAACGGTCGGTGGAGATGGATTTCCACACGCCGACGAAGTTCGTCAGCCGTCCTCCCACCAGGGTGCTCGGGTGGGGGTCCGACGTCCCGGCTGGTTCAGTCCTACTCCGCTGAGGCCTTGCCACCTTGGGCCCCTTGGCGACGACGGTGCGACGATGACCACCGGCCTTGCTGCGGCCCCTGTAGGCTTTCTGCGACGAAGAACGGGCAGCCTGGCGGTACGACGAGGAGCTGCCACCGAATCGTTTGGAGGCACCTTGAGACTTGCCTCCGGAGGTCTGGAAGGATGGCCGTCGCTGATGGAGCGTCCTGCTCTCTTGTCGTCCGGGAGGAAGTCCAGGATGGGGTGATTTTAAACCACAGCTCCCTATCGTAGCAGGCCACGATAACCAGAGCGTTGGCTGCCTTAATGGTCATTGCTGCCGACGAGATGACCAGACGTTCCATGGCGTTCAGTTTCTTCCCCTCGCCGTCCAGCGGTGAAGTGGAAGCAGATGCCGCCGTCCCTGCCGATTTCTTCTTGGCTGCTGCTGAGACCACCGAGTCCGGGGACGGCTGTGCCCTGGGACACATAGGAGCGGAATCTGGGACCCGGTACTTCTTCTCGTACCGGTCTCTCTCCGCAGGGGCCGTGGATGGGTTCTTCAGAAGGGAAAGTCCCTCGTCCCAGATGCCGTCCAACAGCGGGACCGAAAGTATGGTCTTCCTCTTGGCCTCTCGCCGCTGATAAAGGAATCCCTCCTTCTTCTGCTCTTCGGGTGATAGCTGGAAAAGCTCAGAGGCCCTGACGATCATGGCATGAGATGAGGCAATTTCGTCATGAGGGGAAGCCCAGGGAGGGGGCGATGGGAGATCTGTTCCGTCGTCTCAGCCGTCGTCCGTTCCCGTCGTCGCAGTCTCATTCTCCGTCTCAGCCCTCGGCGGAGGGGATGGAGGTGAAGGATGGAAAGGTGGGGGTGGATGGACTCGCCTCCGCTTGGCTGGAGGGCTCCCCGACGGTCCAGACGCCACTGGATCGTCTGCTGGCGGTAAGGGCAACCTTGTCCTTATCTCTGTGCACAGGGTCTGCAGTGCCAGCAAGATGTCATCCGACCTGTCCAGCGGTGTTGGCATCGGTTGCGATGGGAGCGTCGGCATAAGCTCCTCAGGTTCCTCTTCAACCTGCCGTTCTTTGTCGGCTCCACCCTCGCTCTCCACGTCCGCCTCGTCGGGATCCTACCCGCAGGCCCTCACCTCGTCGAACCTCTTGTCCAGGTCTGCCTTGATGACCAACAGCTCGTCCTCAGAGGAGGTAACTGAGTCCGCTAGGACTACTGCCCCCCCCCCTCCTTCTCGTCCCAGGGCTTCACGGGGGTCTTTTCGATCGGTTGGAAAGACGATTCCCTCCAGGATGGCAGGGAAACTCTAGGCCTGGAGGCCATCTCCACTGGGGTCGCCTCCGCGGGCTTCGCCAGGGACCCCATGACTCCCTCAATCGACCGGGTGATTATGGTCCTTCATGACCTTAAGCGCGTCGGAGGCCTTCACCGTGGGGAGAGGGTCACCACCTCGCTCCCCCTTGGCTTTTTCCCTCAGGATCGACCGGGGCTTCTCCTGAAGCTTACCCGGGTTCTCAGACTTCCTTCTCACCGAGCGCGCAGCGTTGACTCGTGGCTGACGGCGTTGGTGACATTGCGCCCAGCCTGGCAGCCGAGGAGCCCGAACCAACGCCGCTTCCGGTGCCAGCGGACTCGCAGTACTTTGTCTTCTGTTGGGCCCCCGTCACCAGAGCGCCCTCAAAGGTCTTAGAAGACCGCTCAGACTACTTCTTCTCACCTGCTGCCAGGCTCTTCGCCTCCAGCCAGTCAGCGAGTCGTTTACGACGGTCCTTCATGGTCCGGACAGACATGTTCTTGCAGAACGCACAGTCCTCCTCCACGTCTGGCAGTAGAGACACCGGGAGTGTTCATCTTCCTTGAAGACGTTCTGTAGTCCACATCCTGGGCAGATCATAAATAGCTTGGATCCAACAGGCCTCCTTTGTCCAGGGCTATGTCCACGCGGGGTAGGCCTCAAAGATCTTCCGGAATCCTCCAAGATGTGAAATTCGACAAAATAAAAATAAAAAAATGGGCCTTGAGGGGCGTAGAAATGTGGAGAAATTCGGTGGAGCTGGAGGCTCGAATTGACCGAAAAATGAGAGTAAATTCTTTGAAAAACTGCAACACATACTAAAAGCTTGAGAGCTGTAGCACGAGGACTCCCAACACTTGAATGTGCGTAAAAATCTGAAGATGGCTGCCAGAGGAGGGGCTTAGGTAGAGGGCAGTCATTGGCTGGGGGCAGTATGACCCAGAGACCAGTGATTGTTTATTTGTAGAAAGACAGTTCAGAAATGAAACTGAAACTGATTTTTTCTTTACCGAGGATTCCCAGCCTACCCTGACCCAATGTTCAAAGTAAACAAAAACCATGCAGTGAATGTTAACACAGACCTTTGGTGCACTTTATAGAGCACACTGTCTCAATCAGCCAATGATGACCATAACAATATTGTCAGACACAATTCAATTGCAAAATTGATTACAATATATTCTTATCATTTCTGCAACAGAATTTCGTCTAAGAATACTTTTGTCATTTTCGTTGACGTATGGAGCCTATAGTGTGTGCTACCAGTTGGTGTTAACAAACAATACATCTTTCGTGTGAACTAACAGAATTCGGCCATAGTTAATCTAGAGGAAGAAGTGTAGCCAGGAATAAAGGAGATTTCCGATTTGCATATTTGAAAATGGCCAATTCCACACTCTGAAATGACGGCCTTGTTGGAATATGTGTGTAAAAGTCTGCCACCAATATGAGGATGCTCCAAAGGGAAAATAAAAGGGAGGGTGATATGTGGACATTTTGAGAAAATGCTTTTTCGATCTATCGAGCGCCTAATTGGTTGCAGTAGGGTTCTCACTTGTCAAAGAATATTCCAGCTCGCAAGACACCCCCTGTGAAGACTGTACAACAATTGAAGTGTATTTTCATCAAGCACATTCCTTTGAAAATATTCAAAGCACAGTATCACTAATATATCACCTGGCATCACTTGAAGGACTACAGGTGGCTTCTGACTGTTGCAAAGCAGAGACATCTATGTGGCTACACTTGTTATCCATATTGGCCTTTGTGTTTCCTTAAACGTATACCTTCACCAAAATCTTGTTTTTTATTGTTTTCCCACGTTGATATCTTTGCAACCAATTTCCAGGATATGTTATCTTCCTGTCCTTCGTTTCTCCCATAATTGCCCATATGTTCTTCCTGCTTTAATCATCATCTTCTGTTTCTGTGAGTGTCATATCGTTTTGTTTTCTTTTCCGAATTCCATCCAATGTTTTTCCTTCCACGATCTCCATTGTCTTATTTCATTTCTTTGTTTTTCTAAACAAAGTCTCCCTTCTTTATTTTACAGTTTCAAAGTGTCACTATTTTTGCCTTTTCTTCTTGCTTAAGTATCAGTATTTCTTAGGATTTTCTCTCCTTATATTTGTTTCCCCTTCTTTGAGTTTCGGCAGTTTTCCATCATAGCTTTTCTAAACGCTCTTCATTCAGTCTGTCATTTTATCTACACATTTCCGTATCATCTTTCATGTCTACCACCCTCCAACTTTTCTTTGTGTTTCTCTTCTAATTCATTCTCACAATCACTGTGGGTTTTTGTTTTGTATTGTGTCTGCTTTCTCTTTGAATACTTTCCAACCTTTAACTAGGGTACTGGGGTTTCCAGCGCCACACTGACCATACTGTACACTTCTGATTTAAGATGTTATGAGGTGACACCATTGGCATTAATAGGGGGATATGAATGGTCAATGTTACTTTTGCTTTGCCAAGTTTTCTCCACACCACTGACCATGCTGTGCAGGATTAACTATTGGTGACGTTGCAGAGTCATGCATACAATTTGGTTTTATGTGCCTCTTCATGGGATAGTAACCGCAATAAGGGGTACAGTGCTGACTACAATTGTAATTAGTGCCACTGTACTAACTAGCACCAAGCTAAACTGCATTACATTAAAACAACTACAGTTTGGTCCTTTGGCACTGTAAGAAATAACAATGTCCCCACTAACAAAAAAAGGAAAATAAACTATGAAAAGTGGGTCTCTTTAAACTTGCAGGAGACAGTCTAACGTGAAACTATATTTATTTCCTAGTTACCAGTGGCTGGAAAAATCAAACTAAGATAGTTGGCAATACATTATCTTGTCTACAATGTTGTGCTCTGCTATTCTTTCAAAAGACAGCTCAGTTTTCAGCATTGTAAGAGAAAATGATACCATAATAATAATGTTAATCTTGTGCCATTCTGAAAACAAAGCTAGAGAGTCTTCACAAGGCAATATTTCGACAGCAAAATGTGTGCATTACCTGCCATTAAAAATACGCAGAAAGTAACATTTTGTCTGTCTATAACTGCCATTTGAATATACCTTTGCGGTTTAACTGAAACCTGTTGACTTCTTCCATTTTTTCTGACTTCAGGAGTGACTGTGGGATATTTCCTTTGAGCTCCTTACACAGGATCTATTGAAACAAATACTTATATGACTCTTGCTTCTGCCTTGTTGAATATAGCTTAAACACCTTTTGTCTGTTATAACTCTGGAGGAGTGACTGCAGGAGGTTTCCTTTGAGCTCCTCACATGTGATCTACTGAAAGAAACTAATTGGTTTATTGCTACACGGATTCTCTGAATGTGTGAACCATTGATCTTGTGACATTTAAAAAAAAGAGTAAGGTTTTTTTATCTTTTTTTGTAGCGCCTGGAATCTCTAAACCTGTCACTTTGTGACTTCTTTTTTTTAAAAGAGCTGGTATTTTATCCTTTTTTGTAGCACCTGGAAACTGTGAATCTGCGATATTTAAAAAAAATAGCTGGAATTGTATCCCTTTTTTGAGTGCTAAGAATCAGGAACTTGTGGTTTTATGACATTTTAAATAGGAGCTGGAATTTTATCCTTTTTTATATCGTCGGGAACCTATGAACCCATGGACTTGTGACATTTCTAAAAGAGATGGCATTTTTTTATTGCTATTTTGTTACGTACTTTGATTCAGTGATCTTTTTATCTCATTGAGATTGTGTGTCTTTGCGGTTAATGGGCCTATCTTGTTCAATCTTGGCCCCTTTTTGTGAGGATTGATTTCTGTTATTTCTCCCCAGAATGCAGCAAAAGGGTGTTAGGACTCAATTGACAACAAACAAGTCATGGAAGAGCTTACTACAGCATTGCCTCAGGCCATAGAGCCTCTGTATGATAATCAAATGGTGGATGTTAATAATACAGCCAAGCTGCAGGCTGTTGATGAAATGTGTACCATTCCCCAAGAAGAATGTATAGTGACAGTCCATATTCATAATGCAGGGGAAGTGAACCCTAATTTGACTACCTTACCCATAATCTAGGGGAAGCCATCCCTAATCTAGAGTCATTGCGCCTATCTGGGGTTGTTGGTAATATAAATAACAGTGTATCTAAGGCTGAGGGGGAAAGATGTATTGGCCATCAAGAAGATCGGATAGTGGCAGGGCTAACCCATAATTTAGGGGTAGATACCTCTAACATGGCAGGATTGGGTATGCCGGGCAGGATGTTACCACCCACGGTATGTCCACTAATAGGGAATACTACAAAACACTGAAGGGCAAGACACCGATAAAAAAAACGGAAACAATTAACACTCCTTAATAGCACGTCTGTAGATTTCACTAGAGGAGGTATGTTCACATATGGGGAGGCACACAAGACCCCAAAGGCTGACATTCCGTCAAAATAACAAAACTTGGAGCAATCCACTCTTTTTTCCCCTATTGCCGAGCAGATAATTGTGAATTATTTCAGGGGAAAAAACTTGTACCAGTATCGAAACAACATCCATAATCCCAGTGAGGGGGATTGCAAGATCCAATCATTTAATGATGGATGTTATAATAAGGAACTCTGGAGAAAACTAGCCTCATGATATGAGTATCAGAGTTTGCTGACCTTGCTATGGAAAATAATGTAAACAATAATTTGGACTCACTTTCCCATAGCATTGCAGAGCAAACCTGTGATGCTTCGTTTGCAGGGCCACCCATGGAGTTAAGCAATTATATTGGTGAACACACAAAAAAACGACAGTGGCTCAGAGAAAGGGGTCTCATATCAGAGGTTAATGATTAACGCTCTGAAGATGCTCCAATCCATCACACCCTCAGGGAAGTAGATGATAGAATCCACTTAACGCATCCCACTGTATCAGCATTAAACATGGTCCTTAGTTTGTTTGTGAAACTTTATGACAATATCTGGGCTGAAGTTAGAGCACATACTAACTTTGACAGAAATGTATAACAGACTGGAAGGACAAGAAAAGAGCAGTGGGTTATTCTTGCAACAAAGGACAATTCCTGCTGTGGGTTCTGCCTTGAAGTGGAGGCTTGATGGAAATTAACAAAATACTAGGAGGTCTGGAAAAAACGTATGTGTAAGTAGGGAACCAACAGGCATCTGGTGGAGTGGCTGCAGATGTCCCTTGTTTGTGGGGGTGGGGACGTCTGCCTGTAGATGCCAGCGAATGCAATGTAGAAACTGAGGTTGGACAGTGTGAGGTATGTAAGGTATGCTCCTCTGTAGGTGGAATTGTTCCTGATCCGAGTTGTGCCTAATTTGATATTATAGATCTAACCATGAAACCAAAAAAGTTCAAAAATATTTTTAAAAACTAATGCCTCCTCACGTACATATCTTCGTAACCTCACTATACCAGAGTCACTGGCTAAGAGAAGCAATAGAGGCAATGGTGTACAGAGAGTGCAGAGAGTGATAACGCCTGTTTTGGAGGAAGGTCGATACCTTCCAAGGTGGTCGAGGATGTCATCTGGATCGGGGAGAAGAAGCCAGTTTCTACTGATTATAACCCTCACAATAAGAATGTTGTAGACGGGACACAATATACAAGGGCTGAGATTGGTACTCAAACTGATCCTATGGTGAAAACATGTGCGGAAACTAATGATGGGAAGAGGGTTATAAATAAAATAATATCTAAGCCGGATCCTTTGAGGAAGGTTGTAGGTTTGGCCAAAATAGGTGTTTATCTGACCGAGTGTGAGACTGATAAGCGATTGTTTGAGAAATTCTATTTCCTGAATTTGTGACGTAACCTGCCTGGCCTCGCGACGGGTGAGGCTTCTTGTCTGGTAGGTGGTAATTTGGGTGCATCCGGCAAGACTTTTATACAGTGCCCAGAGCAGGACAAATTCTTGGGTAAAATGTATGTACCGAATGCCACACAGAAACATGTGGAATATGCTCGTACAAATGATCCCTTTGGCCACCGAGAATGAAAACATCACGGTCTAGGAGTGGTTAGATCCCAGAGATAGTAACTGGGGTAGTAAAGGGATATTTAACGATGACAACGCTAATCATAGCAATGTTAATCATAGCAATGAACTGCAGGTTACAAAAATAATACAGATGGCGAGTCTCTGGGGCCTGAATACATCAGTGTGTTGAACGAGACAAATGGGAGAAATGTAATCTTTATTTTAACTCCCAAATTGCATTGAATCTGGTTATGGCAGAAACTGACACCTTGGGAATATTGGGGTTTGAGGTGAAAATGCTTGAGGACGAGCAACATCCTTTAAAGGGCAATTTCAAATATGGTGGGAATCTGAAAGTTGTGCTTCAATCAGATAGACATAGCCCGTGGCAAGCGAGGCAACAGTACAGAGGCTCCAATAAACAAAATGAAGATTGGGCCACTCTGTGAAACTGCTTTCTTGGAATACAAGGGGGAACTTCCATCTGTCATTCAACCCCAAAACCACAGCCATGTTGGCAGAGAGTAGTTGTATTTGTTTGTAAAAAAACATGGAATGTGGATAATCTGTCTAAAGATGGCTACGAGGTGTTCTCCCAACGTGCAAAACACAATAAGGTAGGGAGGCCTTAGGTGGGTCTGATGATTGCAATCAATGGGACATTATGTTTTATATCTAGGCCAGTGCCTGATCTCCCTCTGGGGATCATGGCAGTGAAAGTATCTTCTTCAGTGGTTGAGCTTGAAATTTTGCTGGTAAATGTATATTGGCATAAGGGGATAGCTGAACTAAATGGCTTCTTGAATACAATGACTATCTTCATCCTGGACTGGCAGGGGGCTGCTCGTAATGGTAGGGTTATATTGGCAGGAGATCTTAAAGACTGTTGTATGTCGAATAATGATAATGAACTATGCAAGACCCTGTCAGGTATGGTTAAGGGAAATCAAAAGCAACAATAGGGGAGAATGTGGAATCTATCACTTGAGTCTATGGGTCTGGTCTGTTTGAACGGGGGATTGGATGCCCTCTGATTCATCAATACAAACCTGGAAAAGAGGAGATAGTTATTCTACCATAGATTATATTTTCATTGACGCACTTTCCTTCGATAAGAGTATAGGTGTTAAGATTATACCCAATGCATGGAGTGATCATAGTGTCCTGAATGCAGACTTTGATAAATTATTAAATAAATCGGCCAAAGGGCATCCAATTGACCTTAGAACAGTGGGCCAGGGTAAAGGGATTAGATGGTCCGCTCAGAATATAGGGATTCTAAACAGCAAACTAGTCTCCCTTATGAGTATCAGTACCCTAGAATGGAAACTCCATGCATTTAATCCTACTAGGTTTGACACTTTCCTGGGGTGCTGGATTGATCGGGCTAGTGCTAATCCTAGTAAGAGGTTAGGCATATCATGTCATAGACACGCACATTTTTAACCAACAGCTGGCCTGTGGGAAAGAGTCTATGCATCGATCCTTGAGGTCGATTCACTGCTCCAATTGGGACCAAGTACAAAAAAAAATAAAAGAACTAGACTAGGTACAAAACTATTCTAGGTCCAGAAAAGCGGCAGTGCTGCAGAAAGATGCAGGAACTATGCTGTGCACCCTAGTAAAAAGAGATTTAAGGGCATTCTGGGCGCTGATTAATGGTCAAGAGCTTTCTATCATTGTTAGACAATTGAATGCGGTCTCAAAAAACCAATGGGTAGACATTTTTTCTTATTTGTACAGGGTTAACCCGGGGGGTCCGGATGAGGATATTAGCTGTTTGACCCCATACCATGCCGGGGAGTGGCAGCCTATCATCGACTATGAGGTGGTGTTGGGGCTTATTAAAAGTGCAAAGACCTCCCGGGCGGCATCCATTTGTTTGGGCACATGTCCTCACCATGCTTTTTAAGAGCATTGTGAAAAATGGAGTTCTCCCGATTTCTTGGTAAATAGCTTATGTGGTTCCTATTTTTAAACGCGGGGAGAGAGATCAGGCTAGGAATTATCATCCTATTGCCTTAATAGACGCTGACTGCAAAATGTTTGCCTCCATATTGTTGACTCACTTAAATGAGTGGGTGAACACATCATAACGACTAAATACATTTCAGATGGGATTTCAGAAAGGACATTCTACAAACCTGAATAGTTTGGCTATGAGGGCGCTACAGGAATCAGCTTGGGGAAAGTTTGGTGGAGACATTTATGTTGCCTCAATTGACCTCTCGATAGCCTTCGACCACATTATCCAGAGCCGCTTTTGGTCTAAGCTTGTGAAGTGGGGAGTCCCGGGTTCGGCTGCAGCTAATTATGGCTCTATATGATAATGCAGGGATCTGTGTTAAGATTTAATCTTGAAGGGAATTTGTCCCACAAGGTTCCAACTTGGGTGGGTCTGAGACAGGGATGTCTCTTCAACCTAAATGTATCCGATATCAGAGACTATCTGGCTGAGGCTGGTTTGGTTACCCTGAAATTGGGTGAGTTGTACATCCCCTGGTTGGCATATTTTCGACTCGACTGCACCAAAGTAGGCCTCCAGCGTTTAATTGATAAATTTGCAAATGATGCAGAAGAGAATGGACTGATTGTTAACCCCAGGAAAACACGTGTATTGGTGCTGTCAAGGGGATGAAAATAGAAAAGGCAGAGTTGAGTATGCAAGGGGATCCTATTGACAACCCATCTAGTGTGCTTTATTTGGAGTTCCCTCTCTTGGCCCAGTCTTCGGGGACTAGACTTCGCACCTTCCTCAGACAGAACGCTATAATTCTTTCCAATCAAATGACTTAATTGGAGCAAAAACAAGGGCGTTTCTCCATCAAATCTTCGGTCTACTTTTATGAGTGCCAAAACTCATCTAAAGGATGGAACTACATTATTATGAGTTTGCAAGATTTGGAGAAACATTATAGGGAGGGTTGTGCAGACGGGCGCTTAAGCATCCCAACACTATCCCAGCAGTGGCTATCAGATATGAACTGGGAATAGCATCCTTGGAGGCCTGGGGGACATGGAGACTGTTATCCCTGTTTGGTAGTATGATTGCCCTGCTGCCGAATACGATAGCGCTTGGGCAAATTGTTGGAAACGTGTGGCTCAGGACAAGACTCAAATACGTTTCTGATTGGAATATGGGATATATGTGATCAGTCATTGAGACCTTAATATCGATAGACACACTCTGGTCACTAATCCCAAAAGTGTTAAAAGATTGTTATATGAGAAAAAACTGGATCACAGCCATAGATAGTTTCCACTCTTATCCCTCTGTGATTCATTTACAGTGGGACCATAAGAGGCGCAGTGTTACCTCGCCACTTCTGTACAATGTTCACTGGTTCATATGTAATTTGTGATGAATTGAGTTGGATTTAATGGTCTTATTACTTGGTTTTATAAATGTTAGATTGTGTGATATTGTGTAAAATTGTGCAATAATGTTATCTGTGATGAATTGTGATGTACTGCCTCCATAGTATGAGGTCTTATAAACGATAGATTGTGTGAAATTGTTTATAATTGTACAATAACTTCATTTATGATGAATTGAGATGTATTCAATGGCTTGATTATCTAGGGTTTTATAGTGTCAGATCATGTGATATTTGGTAAAATTGTGTAATAATGTTTTTTATTTCATATTTCTCATTATAGAATGTTGTAAAGGTTTGTAAACCATATAAAATAAAAATATACATAGCAAGGAACATAAACAGAAAGGCCTGCTTGTGCCAATAAATACTCATAGCACAAAATAAAGTAAATAACTTACTCTCTAAACCTTCTGCTGTGTATTTTAGGAAGGCTGGGGTTCACTGGTGTAGCAGGAGTGTTGTGAACAGTTGCATCATTTATTACTTCTGAGATGCACTGAACCATACCATCAGGATGGGCATCAACTTCGTCTTGTTTAGCCTCTAAACACAGGAAACAGGTGTCAGCACTAAAACACAACAAATGAGGACAGCATACACAGTTCAATAATGACAGATTCAGTATGCCTGTTTAGTAATCCCTAGATTCACAATAATTAAAAATGATGTCCTACAGCTGATAAAAACTGGGAACAAATCTACTTAAATATTTAAGAGTGCAGTAGAAAATCAACATTCACTCCCACTCACAACTCAATGATCTCAATGTTGTTTCACAATTACAGAGGTGGATACATTCGATGTCTGCTATGTCAGTGTGATGCAGTTGTCGTGCAAGAAGATAAATATATTTCAAAAGGTATATAATGGAAAACCAGTTCAAGGGTACAGTATATATAAAAATTGACATTACCGATAATAATTTAATAAAATAACTAGTTTCATTATACGGAGCTTGGTGCCCTAGCTCTTGGCGTAAATGGGAGGAGCTACCATTAAATAGTATTCAATTTGATGACCATGAAATGAAATAAAAACTAAGCCAGATGTGCCGAGATTTAAATCTGTGAGCACCATCGTGAACACAGACTCAGCAAGGGGTTCCCCAGTTGGGTTATTTAACCACCTGTAAATATCGTTGGTCGCCACCAGACTTCTAACATATTTGTGGGGGTACTACTGGCTTTACTGTATTTATTGTTGGTCTCTATTAGCAACCTCAGCCATCCCTGATCCCCTTCTAAACTACAACCCCACTGTAGTACTGCTTAAGCCTATCAGCATCCTGGGCACACTATCCTTACCCTTCATACTGGGGGGTCCCAGTCAACCACTTTTATGGCACCCCCAACCTTCCTGCACATCCCACTATCACTACCCTCTATTCACCCCAAAAAAGATATTGAATCTGACTGCTCACCTTAGCTTCATTCTTTGTTGTGGGTTTTGTGAGCCCTCTCCACCTTTTGCATGTTTTTGTAGTAGCCTCACTATGTTGCCCCAGTGAGTTCCAACCAGATCTCAATGGGACTGTGACTCATTACTGGCCCTTTGTGGCACCCAAAGATAGAGACTACCATCAAGGTGCCCCTTAGTGTCCCTGCATAAGTACCGTTGCCCAAACAGCTCCGCTGGTTCGAGTTGGCTGAAGTGTACTTTATTAAAGTGGCTGCACGAGTAGTAGCCATTTTGGTTCACAGGAAGCCCTTTCTTCCTGGAGGCTTTCTAAATGAAGCTTCTAGTTTTGCGAAAGCCAGTATCCAGGCAACTGTGCTTTGTTGCCCTGGATTGTGACTGGGTGGAGACTGGGAATGACCAGGAAGAAACATTTTTCAGATGCAAGATCTTGCCAGAAACCCACAAAAGAATGTGTGGGGTTGCTTCTGCAGTGGCCTGGATCCTGAAGCATCCATAGAGACAACTCACCCGAGGATAACCACAAAGGCTATGCGCACCCGTATCTTTTGGCACGACTGAAAGTGCGCTCTTTCTCTACTGACCAGTAGGAGCACTGTTTTGTGCTCCTTTCCCTTGATTAAACAAGTAAAGCTAGATACGCTCTTATGGAGGCATGTTTTGGGATATCTGAAACAGAGCACCATCCTCCTGATGCCCCAGCATGGCTCTGCTTCTGTTGGACCCTTTTATGAATATTCATCTGAGTAGTAGGACCTTGATAACGTTTGCCTGGCTTGGAGACCTCTAGTTGTGCTGCACTTTCTCTGAACCATGGCCCGTGACCCCGGACTAGGGGCCTCATGCTGGATCTTCATTCTTCAGGTAATGAGTTGCCATTCCTTCACCTGCACAACTTCAGGGGACCCTCTTACCTCATCTGGGCTTGCAGTCAAAAACTCTTCTCTGAAAAGACTGCCTTAATATTTTTTGTCTGATCTCCTGTTGGTGGAAACCCTAACCCACTTTTATTTCTTTCTGTACATCCTTGGCTTTAAGACTCCTGTGCTGCAATAGCTCAACCAGAACCGAACCAAAACCTTCCCTTCTGCCAGTGGTGGCTGGTGATATATATATATATATATTTATTTATTTTCCATGTATGTCTTTTTATCTACATGGATGTAATTGCATGCCATGGCTTCTGCTGTGTTTACAGTCTAGATTCTCATGGAGCAAACAGAAGCAATGTGCACATTTATTTTCCTAGCATTTTAGGATCATATCATTAATAAGATGGAAAAACTGAGTTACAAATGAGAATTATCTTTTGTAACAAATCCTGCTTTTTTTTCCAGTGAAAGCAAACCAGTATTGCACAAACTTATTTTTCAGAGTTCCTGTGCTGTGTTCATTTATCATCAAGATGCATCTATAGGGTGTGTTTGTACAGATAATTAGTGTAGGAGAAGGTTTCCCACAAATGAATGGTTTGAAACTAGACATCGTTGCTTAACAACTTTTTTGTTTCTAATGAGTCCAATTAATTTTCGTCAGGTTTTGACATGTTTGGGTTGCCTTTTGCATACTTTTTACACTCTTGAAGCAGCAAATCATTTTTACTCTTATAATTTAATTTACACTCTTATTATAAAAACAGTGCGTAAAATCAAGAGTATGTAATGTCTACTTTAGATCTATACAACCTTCACTTGCAGCCAATGGAGTAAAATACTATAAATGGTCAGTGGCAGCATAGTCTTTGCTCAAGGATGAGCGATTGTCATTACACCAATCACAGGAGTCACAGCCTCTGTCAAATCTTCAAGACTACAATTAAAACATCCAAAACCTGACTCTCCATGAAGTGCATGAAACAGTTCCATTTGTAATTGAAATAGAAACTCAGCAAAACCTTTCTGTGTAGTGATAATACAGATCGATATTTAACTTCTTTATGTAGCGCTTTATGCATGTTCATCCAACGTCTAGGCACTGTGATTATTATACCTCAGTCGATGGTGTACCATCCTCTGAAGGATGTTAGCCAGCATGATAGCTCAGTCGGTTGAGTGCTCGCTGATGCAATCTGTGCGTGATATGCAGGTTTTAATCCCGGCAAAGCCAACTCAGCCTTTGATCCGTTCGAGGTTCATAAATGATTACCAACTTTGGATGGGTGATAATTGTATGTGAATATATTTTGTGTATAGCCCTTTAGCAAAAGCGCTTTATAAATAAATCCTGAAAAGCCTGAGGAAGTCCCTGAGCTGGGATGGAACGCATGGCAAAACTATAGCGGTTGTAAATTCTATGGCATGACAAGGAGGCTCATATTATGCAAAACAATCTTTACTACTGACACATAGCAGCAAAGAAAACTTTTGTAAAATCAATAACTTTTCTTTAGAACATAAAAACACAATAACTCATAAGCACCTATAGTGCAGGAACCCAGTCCAAGATGGGGCTCAGAACTAGCCCCTGCAACCAATCAGGATGGACCCACCCCCATAAATGTCCCTTCCTCTAAACACAACTCCTCTTTCTTTGCTGCTGACGTGTTCAGATAAATTCTTTCGTGACACGCTACGTACTTATGCTGTGTGAATTGTTTTATGATACTTTGTCTCTGGAGTTAATTATTCCATTATTGCTTGGCGGCCGCGGTCGCTTGCTACATAGTTTGGAAAGCATTGCATTCGCTCCCCGGAGCATTCGCTGTGAGGTGGAGTCTTCTCCTCAGCGATGCCCTGTCTGGGCCTTCCCCTCCTTGTCCCTCCATCCCACCGGAGTATCTTAGTTTGCCTGCTCAGTGTTCCTCTGAAGATACATTGTGTTAATTTATGCGCTGTGTGCGCCGGCCCTCACTTCCTTCCCCCATTACGCGGCCTGCTCAGCGGCATCAGTGTTTGTTTAAGTGAGTGCACGCCTGCTCGGGAGCGGCTCGAGCATGGCAGCTCTCAGTTTCTCCGTGTGGAGATATTTTTTCAGAAAAGGCTTGCCTGCTCGGTGCCTCATACACGTGTTTTGGGCATTGCTAATGCTTCTATTATAAATGTGCGTTGCACACACGTTTTCAGGCCCAGTGTGATTGTGTTTTCATTAGTTTTCACGGTCTCTGTGGCCTGACCTGCTTGGTTTCCAGGAAAAACCTGGTTAGTTTTAAAGCTCCGAAGGGGCTAAGGGGCTATTGTTTGGCCTGCTGCACCTGTTTTCTCCTCCATTGTTTAGTTAGTGCCCATTTTTGTTGGGGTATATTGGGCAGTTTTATACATATTTATACTGTATTAGAGTGGCCATGCAGTCAGCCAAAGGAGAAGAGGGGATCCCTTTAGCTGATGCTAGCACCCAGGTTAGGCCTGCTTCTAGAAAAACTGACAGGTCTGTGGAAGAGGAGGGTATGAGGGGGTTGGGGGAAGCCTCCCTGGTTCCACCCCCGTCTGTCTCTATAGCTATTAGGGACTCTATAGACTCATGCCTTATTGAATCTAAATTCTACTTTGGCCTCAGCTTTTGATAGGTTAATAAACAAAATTGCTGACTACCATCCCAATTCTGATCAGGGTCCTTCTGTAGCGCCCAGAAAGTGTACGGCCAAGTCTAAACATTTGCAAGGGCAACAGAGCCCTGTTCAGAGCTCTCCCTTTTCTCCCATTTCCCCGATTGGGACCTTGAAGTGTAAGTTTGGGGAGGGTCTTGCGCAGTCTTCAGCCCAATTAGGGTTAACTCTACTCCCCTATCCTCCTCTGATTCTTCTGAGGATTCGGACTCCCCGCCTAAGTGGCGTAAAAGGAAGGTTTCCTCTGTGGGGTTATCCCAGGCAACTCAAGAGCAGTTGTTGGATGATAGTGGGGTCCCTTTTTTCGACCCCTCTCTCATCCAGCACCCTCGATCGGCGGAATGGCGCCCTTCGGAGGCGGTTTCCTCGTTCCTGCATTATTGGATCAGGCAACCCCTTCCAAAGGAGGACGGGAATAAATTAAGATCTGAATGTCCTCGCCCTGTCATTCCAGATAAGGTGGCTGTCACCCCGGTGATTGATCAATCTATGGTGGCTTTCTTGTCACAAAAGGGAAAAGATCCAAAGAAGGAGGATTATGGGGCACTCCAGGGCTGTCAGGATAAATTGTTGGACATGTTGGGGCCCTTAACCCAGATCTTCGAGCTGGCGGAGGAGGCCACTCATAATGATTCTCAAATTGATGTTCAGGTTCTTAGGGGCTGGGTGCAGCATTCCTTTTGCCTGCTCGGCAATGCCAATACCAGCATATCTAGAGAGAGGCGCAAAGCTCTCCTTAGACGCATTGATCCTAAACTGCAGGATATGGCTGAAGGAGAGGCTGGCCCCAAAGCACAAAGACATTTTTTTTGGTGATAAGTTCATTAAGGACCTCTAGGCATATGTCCATACCTTTACTGCACTGGACAAAGCCCAAGCAAACATTCAGAAGGTGTTTGCGCCTAGAGTTTTTGACAAGGCGGGACGAGGAAAAGCCCGCTCTTCTGGCCGTTCCTCTTTCAGGGGCTCTACCCGCCCGCAGCAGTACACCTCCAGGGTGGCTCATCACTCTTCCTCTGCTTGAGGATCCCAGACGCCCTTCTACCACCAGAGAGGAGCTCAGTGGAGAGGTTGCAAT
This sequence comes from Ambystoma mexicanum, assembly GCF_040938575.1. Taxonomy (NCBI): domain Eukaryota; kingdom Metazoa; phylum Chordata; class Amphibia; order Caudata; family Ambystomatidae; genus Ambystoma; species Ambystoma mexicanum. The sequence continues at coordinate 1,051,086,348 of NC_090935.1, forward strand.
GGCAGAGGTGCAAATAGAGCGAGATCCGCTCCAGGTATTGTCTCGTAAATGTTTCTTCCCACAGAGGTTTGGGGGCAGGTTGACACGATTTCTTCATCGATGAGAGGGGCTCACCTCAGATCCTAGGGTGTTACAAACGGTTCAGGGTTTTCAGATAGAATTCTACTCCCCTCCCTGTCAGCCCTCTCCGCCTTCTCCTCTTGTGTTCAATCAAGAGAAGCAGAAGCGGTGAATGCAGAGATTCGAGACCTCATTTTCAAGGGTGCAGTGGTTCCAGCCACTTTCAGGGCCTCCCAGTTCCTCAGCACGATTTTTCTAGTTCCCAAGCCAGAGGAGGGTTTTCATGCTGTGATAAATCTCAGAGCCTCAACTCCTTTGTAGTTTACCATCATTTCAAAATGGAGGGCATTCACCTTCTAAGGGACACCCTTCTTCCGAGGGATTGGGTGGTCAAGTTGGACCTCAAGGACGCGTACCTAGTGGTTCCTGTCTTTCCCCCTAATCAGGAGTTTCTCCAATTCTCTCAGGGGGGGTCGCCTTTGGCAGTTTGCCTCTCTCCCGTTCAGTCTGTCATCACCCCTGTGGTGTTTCATCAAGTTCATGAAGCCGGTGATGGCTTTTCTCAGATCAAAGTGGGTCCGGAGTATAATTTATCTAGACAACATGCTTCTCCTGGCACAGGATCTCCAGGTTCTGCACAGTCACTTGGATCTGACGATCTCTCTTCTGCAAGATCTAGGATTTGTACTAAATTCCAAGAAGTCCATATTCTGTCCTACTCAATGTATCTAATTTCTGGGCTCCAGTATAGATTGAAGCCAGTGCATCCTGCTTCTTCCAGACACCAGACTCTCGAGAATTCAGAAAGAAATTTGCTTTTTCCTAAGGAATGGGACTGTGTCTCTCCGTCAATTAGCGAGGGTCGTAGTAATGTTGTCCGCCTCCATTCAGGCTATATTTCTGGCGCCACTGCACTACAGCGCGCTTCAACGCCTCAAGGGGAGGCATCTGTGCAAAAGTCTGTCATATTCTCAGATGGTACTGCTGTGTCCCAAAGCCAGGTTGGACCTTCTATGGTGGCTCAGGCATATGGACGCCTGGAATGGCAGAGCGATCTTTGGACCATCCCCAGATGTGGTTCTCGAGTCCAATGCCAGCAGACCCGTTTGGGGGGGCCAGAACAGGTCAGACTTCCACTGGAGGGAAATGGTCAGATCAAGAAAAGTTACTTCATATAAAATTGTCTGGAGTTGCTGGCGGGTTCCTTTGCGGTAAAGAGCCTTCTCAAAGACCAAGGGAACTGCTGTGTCCTCCTCCGGATGGCCAATATTTCAGCGGTGCAATATATCAACCACCTGGGGGTACCCGCTCGAAGGCCCTAGCAGACTTAGCAAGGGAATTTTGGCATTATTGCCTGGCCAGGAACATTCTTTTACAAGCAAGGTATCTGCTGGGAGCCAGCAATATGGTGGCAGACTGGAATTCCTGTTACCTTCAGGACAGGAGCGACTGGATGCTGAACAAGGAGATTTTTGCCTTGATTCAGTTTCTTTGGGGTCCCATTCAGGTAGACCTTTTTGCTTCCCGTCTCAACCGTCCGGTTCCTCGGTTTTACAGTTGGAGACCGGACCCCCTGGCACTGGCGACCAATGCGTTTCTCCAGGCCTGGACAGGTCCTCTGCCCTATGCCTTTCCTCCATTCACCATGATAGCCAGGGTCCTGGTGCAGTTGCACAGGCAGTCCGCTACCCTGGTAATAGTGACCCCGTTTTGGACCTCTAAGGTATGGTTTCCCGCTCTCCTTGAATTGGCGGTAGATATTTCTCGTCTTCTCCCTCTCCACCCCGGGCTTCTCACAGACCCAGCGTGTCTCCCACACAACCTGGTCTTTCAGGAACATCTCTCCCTTATGGCCTGGAAGATTTCAGCTCTTCCTGGTGCTTCAGAGGCCTTTCGCAGGACTCTATTTACGTCATCAAAGTTTCCTGGGCATCCTCTAGCAAGGCGGGGTACTCATCAGCATGGGGTCGCTGGGTTAGCTGGTGTGTGGCTAGGCACCTCAATCCCATTTCTGCTCCTCCAGTAGACATAGTGAATTTTTTGATTCAATTGTTCAAAAGAGGACAAAGCCTATAGGACAATTAATGGGTTCAGGTTGGCGATCTCGGCCGGCCATGTGTTGGTTAAAGGAGAACAGGTTGGAAGGCATTTCCTAGTGAGGAAAACGCTTAAATCCATCAGGGTTAAAGTTCCTCCTAAAGCCAGATATTCAGTTCTGTGGAATGTTAATAAAGAGCTCCATTTATTTCTCTCTTGGCCTCATAATCAGGAATTATCTCTGCAACAGCTTTTTTTCAAAACTAGCCATGCTTCTTTGTTTGTCTCCATTAAGAGAGTGTCTGACATCAGAGCTCTTGATGTGGACAACAAGGTTTTCTGTCCTCAAGGGGTGACTTTCTTTGTGACCAAAAGAACTAAGTGCATGATTTCTTCTGTTTCTTATCCTGCGTTTCCTGAGGATGCTAAATTATGTGTGGTACATTGTTTGAAGTGTTTTGAGTTAAAGACCCCCTGATACCTCTCAACTGCCGATTTCTTACCGTAAACCCTATAAGGCAGTATCTTCGGCTACTCTGGCTAGATGGGTTAGGTGGGTTATGAAAGAGGCTGGGATTGACATCTCTTCGTTTGGGGCACACTCTGTAAGAGGGGCTATGGCATCAAAAGCGGCTTTTCTTGGGGGAGGTTTGGAGCAGATTTTAAAAGCAGCTGACTGGTCCTGGAAGTCTACTTTTAAAACCTTTTATCATAAGCGTATTGATCATGTGGTATTTAATGTGATGCAAGGGCTTTGAACTTTCATAATATGAGCCTCCTTGTCATGCCATAGAATACCTACTCCCCCGCACTATCGTGAGTGGGGGTTTAGATTCTATTAAATACAAGGAGGCAAGTATTATACCACCCACCCATTGCTAATATTTGTCTCATTTTCAGCTTCGGGTTGGGGAGTTTGAAGAAGATGAACTGGTGCAGGATTGCTGGAGTTTGAGCCTTAAGAAGTTGGCTGTGCTGTTCTTTGGTTGGACTGTGGACCTCCTGTTTCGCTTGCTATGGCGTCAGATTGCAGCTTCAGAAAAGGAGTTGTGTTTAGAGGAATGGACATTTATGGGGGTGGGTCCATCCTAATTGGTTGCAGGGGCTAGTTCTGACCCCCATCTTGGACTGGGTTCCTGCACTATAGGTGCTTATGAGTTATTGTGTTTTTATGTTCTAAAGAAAAGTTATTGATTTTACAAAAGTTTTCTTTGTTGCTATGTGTCAGTAGCAAAGATTGTTTTGCATAATACTCGCCTCGTTGTCTTCAATAGAATCTAAACCCCCACTCACAATAGTGCAGGGGATTAGATATTCGGCAACCAATTCCGTTTGGCCCCGCCCCCTCATACGCAGAGTTCCTTAAATATCGTCTGCCACATGCACGCATTTGCAAAGTTCATTTGCCAAGGTCATTTGCTGTTGGCTGCATGCTGAAAAAGGACTCTGACAGGACTGGATTACAGCATATTACGCGCTGTTCTTTTGTGAAGCTGAACGTCTTCTAACTGTATAGAATTGGGATTTATAGAATTATACTTTTATAGCTTAAATATAGATTACTAATATTGCTATTTCTTGTTTTTTAGGGTTTGGCCCCATCCCATGCTACCCAGAGTTCCTCAAATATCAAAGCCCATTTGCAAAGTTAATTTGCCATGGTCATTTGCTGTTGGCTGTTTGCGGTGAAGCAGCAGCAAATGCCCTTTGCATTTGGCTTCTCCACTCCTGCCTTAGCTTTAACGTTATTTCCAGTGATAGTTTGTGAATCCACCCTTGGCGTCCCAGCCCCCCTTGTCCCTTTGTCCAAATGGTTATACGGTATTGCTCTGTCCCCTGCATCTTGACTGTGCAGCTGTAGCTAATTACAGTTCGCCATCTCCCGTGCCCTTTTCTCCAGGTGCGCTACCGGCGAAAGTCTTTCACCCAGTTGACAGCACTGCACTTCGGCCGGTAATCAGATACCTGATACTATTTTTCCCCTGGGTCCAGTTTTCCGTCCGTATAGTGTCTAGTAAGGATAGATAGTTATAGGTACTCTTAACGTCAAGGAAGAATTTGTAGCTTCAAAGATTGCTCCCGCAGCAGATACTTTATCTCACTATTTTTTTTACACGCCCAATATATAATTCAGCCTTTAGTTCTATGCACAGTTGAGAGTGTTGCATAAGTGTTGTACCATCTGATCTCTGACCTCTGCTGCTTTCCTAGGGCATGGTTTTAGAATTGGCACTGTGTAGTTTATAAGTGGGACGATGTGTGTGATCTTTTAATTGTGTACACAGTGCACACACAGTTTTACAATAGTTCATTCATATATCATTTTTCTTCTGTTTTTGCATATTCTTTTTGTATTGATGTGCGCAAAATACATAGAATGTTAAGTCGTTTGAGACGGAGTGTCGATTTAATAGCGTTAACGTTGTTCATGTTAAATTAGTATTGAATCTGTGGCAAACTAACTCTGGAGTGAATACGGGCATACCTTGTGAAATCATTTAACGTGTTGTATAGTGTATATTGAGAAGTTGTTGTCCTAGGCAGATGGGTTAGCTTTACAGCGATGCGCAATTTAAGTAACGTCGAGGTGGTGCAGGAGAATATTCCTTTGGCTGTGCAGCGATGTCGTCGCATGTGTACGCCAAAGATAATATGCAAGAATGGTTTATCTGCTAAATAAAAAAAAAACTGACCTCCTTTTTCCCACTGACCTCTAAACTTGATTGTGTAGCAGAGGAAACAGCTGCCATTGAAACTGCCACAGAACTAAGTAATTCTTTAAGTTGCCTAGTGCCGAAACTATTAGATGCAGTTATTATTAGGCCATTGACTACGCCTAAGGGAGAGAATGTGCTGAAGAGGCTCTCTCCCTGCCCCCAGGATGAGATAACTGTATTTATCCCTGAAATGTATCCAGCAGTAATCCCTTGTATCCCAGGTAATGGTCTGCATTTCGGGATGGCAGCTCTCGTCAATTCAGGTCATCCAATTGTGATAGTCCATAAACATGCACGGATGCATAACTTGATCGAGTTGAATGCATCCAAAAATCTGGACCTTGAAACTGACCTATCAGAGGTTGAGTATACTGGAGATGAGAGAGAAATTACCTCTACTCAAGGTGTTCTGAATGTAGAATCGGATGTATTCTTTGAAGAGAGTAAAATCTAAGTCACACAGAATAATACCTCAGCGAAAACACCAAGTGTTAAAACTAAGTTCAGTAAAGTTGGTGTATCCACCAATGTCTTATGTGGATCAGCCTTGTCTATGAGGAAGCCAATTAATAATTTGTCTGCGGGAAGTGAGACTAGTATGACATCGGATGATATGTTCTGGGCCTTAGGCAATTTACTAACAATGTTGGTAGAAAAATGTGAAAGCCTAGAAAAAAGAATTGACGTCCAGTCTGTACTACTAATGAAAAGTATTAATCGCACACATAAAATATTAAAATATGTAGGTACTGCCATTGAACCCTCTGATCAAAGTAAACCTTTACCTATTACTGTTGAGATTAGCAATACCCCGATTACTATACCTCATAAATTGACAGATAGCAAAAAAGGAGGTAAGGTTATGCTAAATAATAGTAAAAAAATGAAAGTCACGTCAAAGGCCTTTATGAACCCTAAGAAACTAACTGCCTACTCGCAATATAGTGCGTGGAACAAGAAAAAGAAACAGCGATATGTAGAGGTGTTCTCTGCCGCCAACTCTGAAATTCTGAATGATGGTGCCCTTGCGAATGTTACCAGCATAAATGTGGAATCCATCAATGACAGCGCTCCCCTACCTAATCCCAACGGTAACAACCTTGTGCAGGAGTCCAAGGCAGATGGTATCATGAAGGCTACAGGGAGAGGTGGTTGTGCTAATATAGATAAAAATCCGATACCCGCCCGCAGTAACAATCAGAATAATCTAATCAATATGTGGGCACCTAACATAGTGAAGCCTATCCCACTAATTTTAAATCTTGGAGGGGAGTCTGCTCAAGTTAGTGAATGCCATAAAGCATTACAATTGAAATCTGTATCAAGTAATTTGAATTCTTTGCCATTGAATAGAGCAGCAGTTTTGCGCATATTTCACCTCATCATTCCACTTAGAGGACTCCAATCTGATGATACCCAGATTGTTGATCAGATGGAACATACAAACGAATATATCAGTAACATATGGTTTAAATTATCCTCTACCCTTGACTATGTATTGGGTTTTGAAGATGATCTCTTTAGATTAGGATATCTTTCGAAAGTGGTAATGCTCCCCCAAATTAAACCCTGGGCAGTATTAACTGAGATAAAAGTTGTTCCCACTATCCTTGCTACTTCGGGAACTCAAAATATACAACCCTTAGTACAAACTAAGGTTTCCTCTGTACAGAATAGTGGTAATAATCAGAAACAACGTGCTGTCATTGGAGAACTTAATACACAAAAACGGGTGTAATAAATGAGACAATATTAGATGGTTACTGGCAATGGCTTCCAAATGCCTTTAAAAGTCATTTTGCATCTCAGCCTCAATGTTGAGAATTTTATGTTATCATGGAACACGAGAGGGTTTGGCCATATATTGGAGGAAGATGGTTTGGCCGCGAATAGGCATATGTTCATGTTGGTGGCGATACAAGAGACTTGGCTTATGGAAGAAATCCAATTTGATGGTCAAATCACCTTACAACAGACCGCTACTAAGGGTTTGTGCGGCCGCCCAAAAGGTGGGCTTCTACTTTTCAGCAAAAAAACCTGGAAATTAGTAGACATTAAAGATAGCACCCCTAACATACAATTAGCTATGCTTACATATGCTTACATATGGTAAATGGAAGATCTTGGCTGCAAATGTCTACGACCCGCCCAATTGCATTAACACTCAAGCTAATATAAAAATTGTGGAAAAGTGTTGATCCCACTCTTATCCCATATGGTTAATGGGTGATTTTAACGCAAAAATAATAATTAACTCTTGATCCCAAGGTAGATAATCTTTTGTCCCCGGTGAACAAAACGCAATCTAATCGCCAAGGCAAGTCTTGGACTATCCTTTTCGAAAGACACAAGTTAACAATGCTTAATGGTTTTTGCCCAAGTGACGCTAATATGGCATTCACGCAGACAGCGGGGAAAAGCGTATCAATTATTGACTATGTTCTGGTCAATTTGCCGGGGCTTTCTTTGATTATCAATATGGGTGTAGTTCCAAGAGAGGAGAGTGACCACTTTTCTTTGTGTGTTCTATTAAAATCTTTAGTAGTTGCATACCCCTACTTCCCTTATGACCTGAATGTTAACATCTTCCTCAATGATAATGAAAATCGTATTTGTTGGAGCGGGAATAATGTATTAAAGGGCAACACTATTGCTCAAGAGTTGTTGACTGTGCATATAGTCCATTTCTATGCATCCAGCCCTGCTGTCCCCAAAGAATATGTCGCTGTATTTACTAATATGATGATGAAACTTGTTGAAACGTGTAAGAGAAAGCGCAAGTACAAAACCCTGTACGAGCGGTCCAACATGGCAACTGATAAAATACCTCATTATGATACAAAAATAGCTGAAGCAAAAAATAATATGCGTCGTGAAATTGCAGCAATAATGTATCCAGCCTTAGGTATTAATGCGAGTACGCTGACATCTTACATTAAAGCGATCAAGCACTCGTACAGTACTTGGTTATAGCGTATAAACATTTACGTGAGATTGAACTATGGAACAAAATAGCTTGGTTAGCGACTCAAAATAACTAGACAGAAATATGGCGGGTAATACGGTCAGCAAAAAAATTTGATCTTCCCATTAACTGTGTTACTGAATCAGACTGGTAAAAGTATATTCAGTCCACCTTGGGTGCTATTGATACTGCCACTGAAAAGAGGAAGTTACCTGACTGTAGCTGGGTGTGTTGGGCTACACCGCATGATATCTATAATATTATTATAGGTCTGAACAATTCAAGATCCGCGGGCCCTGATGGGGTTTGTAACAATTTGATTAAGGCTTCACCAGGAAGCTGGGCTGAGGCTTTATTTATATTGTTTAATGAAATTGGTTTACTGCCGATTACTTGGAAGAAGAGTAATATTTTGCAGGTATATAAAAAAGGGGCATGGAATAATCCAGCAAATTACTGCCTATTGCCCATGCTCAATATACCGGCAAAAATCTTCACTAGAGTTCTCTTGGGTGAACTTAATGCCTGGATCCGTGAATACAAGATTTTGCACCAAATCAGGCTGGGTTTATTGAAAAACCTAATACTGCGCATTATATATCCTTACTCACATCTGCTGTGCAATATTCATGGAAGTGTCTGGATTCTAACATGTATGCTGCATATATAGATTTTAGCGCAGCCTTTGATTCAATAAATAGGAACAGACTCTGGCCTAAACTCATCAAATGGAATAAATCCTTCAGGATTACTTAAAATGTTGATGTTGTTATATTCAGGGACCACTGTGCAAGTTCGCCTCAATGCAACAGGGAAGCTCTCTAAATCCTTTCCAACTTTTTTGGGTGTCAAACAAGGATGCATAGTGGAGGCTACACTTTTTAACTTGTATTTTGCAGACCTCACAAACAATATGATAACTACAGCTACATGTCCCACAAAAGAAGGCTCAATGTCTTTCAATTGAAGGCATATAACGATGACCTGCTTTTGCTATATCATACTCCATATGGCCTCCAGATGTCTCTTAATGCCTTCAGTGTGTATGCGAAAGCTAATAACTTAAAGGTAAATATAGAGAAGGGCACAACTATGGAGTTAGCAAAAAAACGTGCACGTCAAAATAAAAATCCATTGAAACTTGATGGAGACATCTTTGAACAAGTTGAGACATACAAATATCTTGACCTTTAATTCGATGATCAACTTACTTGGAAGTCGCATTGGTCAGAACTAAAATGTAAATGTCTGAAAGTGGTCAACGCCATTAGTAGCTTTATTGGTAGGAATATGGGATACTCAATTAAGACAGTTTTACTGCTATTTACAGTCAGAGTTAAATCCATTATTCTCTATGGAGTTGAGATTTGGGGATACAACTATATGTCCGAACAACAAAGGTTTGAAGCCCTTATTCTCTGCAAATTGCTGCGCCTTCCACAGTGTATATCTATTAGGAATAGATTGCTCGAATTCGATATAAATAGCATTTACAGATGTTAACTTCAGATCTACAATGTGTTATGAAAAACTGCTATCCTTGGATAATCATACAATTTGTGTCCAGTTTATGGCCGTATTTAAAAATGTTGATAATTGTTTGAGGATAGGCCCTCTTGGTAAAATGATGGCCTTATACACAACTTGGATTGGTAAATATGCTCTTAGTAATGCCACATCGTCTGGTCTAAGTTTTAAAACTTGGTTGAAAAAGATGTGCAAAGATCTCAGTACTGAAGCAAACATTGTAAAACTTGCTACACTTAGCAATAGTGGTGTGTCCCTACATTATCGCATTGACCGGGTGTCTGTTCCAGCATATATTCAGGCGTTCCCCTCACCTAAGATCATACGGCAGCACCTTTTAATGAAATTCAATAGTAATGAAATCTGGGAGATAAAGAGGGCAACTTTTGGCATTCCACGTGCTGTGAGGTGGTGTCGGCTGTGTGGTAAGCTTGAATTAGAAACACTTGAGCACCTGTAATGTGAATGTGAAAGTCTGAATGGTATTCACACAACTTGATCTATCTAACTTGTGGAGTTTTTTTTATGGAAGGTAGCGATATTTTATTACTAAGTTTTACTGGATATGTACTGATATTTTAATCAATTGTTGGAAGATGTCTTTTAATGTACAGGCCTGTTCTTGATGATAATTTATCTCATAGTATGACTAATTGGAACAAATACATTCGTTTTTATATACATGATGTATTAAGATTGTAATATTGTATAACTGTTGTATTGTATCTGTTGTATTCATGTTTTTTATCCCATTGTATTGTTTTATATTGCATACACAAAACCAACTTGGTTTTATGCATATTAAACAGATAAATAAATAACAAATCATTAACTCTGTTCCAGACAAAATTTGACAATGAGATTACATTCATGTTTGCTTTAGTGTGGAATTGGTCAGGTTTTTGTTAAAAAATAAAACATATACAGAAGAGACCACATGGCCAGAACGTTGAGATGTAGCCAACTGATATGTAGAGGTCAGTGAGAGTAATTTGTGGGTAACCCTGTGCTTCAATGGGAGCCAGTGCAGGGCCCGTCTAGACGATGTAACGTGGTCACTTTTAAATAAGCCATGGATGGCCCCAACAGCTCCATTTTGAGCAGTCTGAATAGAGTGTAAATTGGTTCGAGATGTTCATATCAAAAGACTGTTACAATAATCTAATCTTGTATTAACAAGAGCAGATTCAAGAAAAGATCCAATTTCGATGGAAAGGTAAGGTCTTATTCGATACAAGAGCTTAGTCACATGTTCCCCATTGTTGCCTCTTATTTAACATCTATATTCCTCCACTGACGTTCATTTTTATTAAATCTGGACTCACATGCTTCATCCAGGTGTACCTAAAGGTCACCATTTCCATCGTCTATCCATCTGCAAGAATGACAGCATCACCTGGACGCTATAAAATCAGCTGCAGCAGAATCCATCTAAGACTAATATAATAATTTTATTGCCACAACATCAACTCACTTACCCCACCCATCACCTACTCCACCCTCACTACTTAGACTGCAAAAAATCTATGCCATCAAGGTCCAAACCCACATGTTTTTTTAATTCCCTTGCTTTACCCTATGATTTTCACTCACATCACTGACTGACCACAATTCTGCACTATATCTGTTAGAAAAGATTTCGTAATTGTGGGTAATTTTCCTTCCATGTGGCAACCCCTAAACGTTTTGCTGTTGTTTTCACCATGATCTAGACTTTGCCAGAGAAGTGCAGCCTTCTGCCGCACTCCTCTGGGCTTTCGCTCCATTCTTACAGGGAAACTGACATGCCCTTAATACAGTCAGTACCGGTAAACGCTGTTTTCCGTAGTTTCTTTATCATGGTGCGGCTTTCGTGACACATGACACAAGAGGGCACTGTAAGCTAAGTTACTGCTCTCTTGGGTCTCTAGCCTTCTACAGGCCCTACGTACTCTTTTTGGATTGTAACTGATCGGTGCAAGTGAATCACGGACGGGACTGGTGGCAGCGATCGTTTCTTGTGTTTTGAGCTCCTTTTGGCGTTTTAAGCGCGTTTCTCGCGCTTAGCCCAAAATGGTGGCCTGGCTCCCAAAATGGCCAAACCACGAGGCTCCTTTGTCCTGTCCGCTGACCGTCTTGCTCCCTTCACCTTCCCCAGGTCGAGCCGACCCGGGGCCTTCCTTATTTGGGCATGTACTTTCCCGTGAAACACAGATGCTTTCGCGGGCTTCTACAGGCCTTGTGTGTGCCTCCAGGATGTGGGCTGGGATGTCTGGTCCCAATACACATCCTGGGTGCCAGAGAGTCTAGGGTGGTGTGAATGCCTGGGACCACCGTGGTCCGTAATAGGTCCACGTATGGTGTGAGTGTTGATGAGCGGATCTCCCATTGGGTCCCCTCCATTTTGGCGCGAAGGGAACCGTGGATAAGAGGGGGCTGGAAACGCCACTACCATGTCGATCTCCTGAGTTCTCACGAACGAAGGAATACAGGAGCCAAGTATCCTGCAACAACGAGGCTGAAACGAGGAATCGCTGGTGACCCGCTGAAGGACTGCTCCTCTGCACTGTTGTCACCTTGTGAAACCCTTTTTACCTCTGATCGAACCAGGAGGCCTGTACTGGTACTTCGACCCTTGGAATAGCGAGGACAGCTATTCTCGGCATCTTCACCATCTCCTGCACGTAAGCCTTCGGAAGTGTCTCTGGGCCATCTAGCAGACTGACCAGCCTACACAGGAGTCTTGCTCTGTAACCGCCGCCAGGTTGTGTTGTATTTCTAGTCCTTGTCACTCTCACACGATTCGTACACTTGGCGTTCCCAGGTCTGAAGTGAGTAGTGTACATTTGGCTGAGATACACACGGCCGCTCCGTTGCCCTGCTGTGGTAACAATCTGTGCGGGTTCACTTCGTTTGGGACATCTTTAACTCAACTCTGCTGCTGCAGAATCCACACGACGACGAGACGTCCCCTGCTCTCCTGAACCTGCCAGCACTGAAACTGACGCGGAGAAGCCTGGGTCTGCTTGCATCGGGGACCGGTGAGTAGCATAGCTAGGAACTGGTCGCCCTCCTGCAGGAGCCCATAGCTTTTCCCCGCTGTGTCAAAACAGCACGCCTTTTCGTACTCGCGCTCTGCTTCTGCCCACAGTGGAGGCTGCGCTTGAGTCGCGGAACTCTGTTCTTCTTCATTTGTGCACTAAACTGAACTGCCTGATTCCCTCGAAGAGACTCCCCTTTTTGCCCGTTGGCACCAGCGTGTGCAGGTACTTTTGAGCACAAGGCTCCACTCTCCGTAGGGCTTGGACTTCCTTATAGTCAGGTGCCTCTGAAGGCGGACTGGGTCTAAGCATTATTTTGCACTGCCTGTTTTCCTTCCCTTCTAGGTGGACTACACATTTCGTGCATCTAACGCTTTAGACTCGTTTGTATTTGCATATATATTGTATTGGTTTGGTATGTGTTGGTTTACTAGAGTTGTATTGTGATTTCTCGCTACGGTCATTATTGCAAAGGCCTTGGAATAAATGTGTATATATTTTTAATATAACAGCTGTTTGGAGTAGTTTCTAAGTGTCCTTGCTTTGAGTGCTCATTGCGGGCTTTCAGTCACCCTCGCCCCTCTTGAGACCTAGTCTTGACCGCCGCGATCGCTACCCTGATTGGTCTGGCTTGTCCAGAGGTTACCCTGTTCCAAGTAATTAGGTTGGCCTTCTGAACTTCTGCGCCGCCAGGACAGAGTTCAGAAATCCGTCTTAACAACATTGAGGCTCAATTCCTCTAAACTGGTAGAAGGCTTTTTTTCTTGCATTTTTAAAACCCACTAAAAAGTTCATGGTGTTCAGCAAACATGCCCCAACAGTCCAATAATATAAAAGTCAAATACATCACAGTGATGATCCCCAATGAGGGAGTCTATATGATTGTTGCTGGCTGGCAGTGTTGATCTAAAAGCTATGTATATAATTGCACTGTCTGTTAAGACAATGACATTCATTTCAAATGGGGCAACAATTCAAGCTTTTAATTTACATAGATACCCCATAGTGCTTTGCTCTGTGGTTCTGAAGTGGAGGTGAGAACCACAGACTTCGGATGCGGTTCTTAAAGGGTTTATTTCCAGTTCAGTAGTATCAGACCCCCAGCACAGCATTCCCCTTGGACACTCTTCGCCAACTGCTGTGCCTAGAACCATAAACAAATAATAAATTCTATAGCTGACATTCTATAAAGGATGTTGTCAGCAGCTCACCCCTTCTCAGTAAGAACTATCATAACACAGCTCCCGTTGTCTAACCAACACTTCCTCTTCGCACCACCGTAATCCTATTCTTGTTCCATACCTGTCCACCACTCGTACCGCACCCTTGAGAACGGCACCACACGTACAGAATCAGAATATAGTAAGTCTCCCTTTCTCCTAATCACGCATTTCTTTATCCTTACCCAATCACCCCAATCCACTCTCAATTCCTTCTTTCCCCATCTCATATTTTCACACATCACCCACTTCTCTTTCTTTTCCTTCATATGTCTTGACAGTTCATCCACCGCCTCTCTCTCTCTCTCTCTCTCTCTCTCTCTCTCTCTTCCCAAACAAGGCGGGGTCGCCTTAGTACTGGTCTTGCGACCTCTCATGAATTTGAAAGGGCATATCCCCGTTGAACAGTGGGGTGACATGTGCAATGCATATAATCTCTCCTAAACAGCCACCTTTTTGTCCATTTCGCATGCTCCCGCCATGCGAATGGCATCCATCACACACCTATTCATCCTTTCTACCATACCATTCCCTTCTGGATGAAATAACGCAGACCTCTTATGCTTCACTCACAAAACACCCACCATTGAATTGTTTACCGTTGTCCGCAAGCATACTCCCCGGCTTACCTCCACTTGCAAAAATCTCAGGAATTAATTCCACTATGCTCTCCCAAAAAATATCTCTTACATCGAGAACAAATCAACAAGAACCAAAAGATATCTTCCACGACCATAACCCATTTCCACAGGACATAAAATATCAATGGCAATCTCGTCCCACATCTTTCCAGGCACATCAAACTCTACAAGGTTGACGCTTAGCTTCCACCCCTGTCCCACTTTGACACATTGCACACAATCGCCCAATCTACGCTCAACTTCTCTATCAAAGGCCGGCTGTTCAAAATTCCTTTTGTCCTCGTTACCCCAACAAGTCTGCTATGAGCTAAATCTACAATTCTATTCCTAATCTTCTCGGGAACAACAGCAAGCTCCCATTGAAATATGACCTCGTCAACAAGACTTAAGCGCGCACCTCCCAATACGCTTTCTCATCTTGCCGTAAATCCACCTTTTTGGGCCAACCAGATTTTATATATGCCTTCACCCGCAACTCCTTCACCCGCACTAGCACACCACATCCTCATTCATCGCGTTCATCCACTCCTCTTTGCTCACTTCATCCACTCCTCTTTGCTCACTATCCCATCATGATTGACAAAAACCATTTCTGTCACCACATTCTCCTCAACCTCATTACCACCTGTACCCAACCTTGACAGGCAATCAGCTAGGACATTTTCTTTCCCTGGTATAAACTGCATTTCAAATTCATGAGTTTTCAATCTTGTAACCCAACCAGCCACGTGTCTTGATACCTTGTCCAAACCTTTGCTATCAAATATAGCTTTAAGCGGTTTATATGTTCTAATAATGAAATCCGCACTCCACAGAAAACTTCTGAACTTCTCAACAGCCTAATAGCACTCGCAGACCTCTAGATGCATGTGCAATAGTGTCCTCCTCCTTATAACATTTACTGTGACAAAACAGCGCCAACACCATTGTCAGTGGCATCTATCGTAACAACCCTCTTCCTATGAGTATCAAAACACCCCGAAGGTCTGGCCAAGTCAATTTCCTCTTTTATGCTCTTAAACTCCTCACAGCTTTCATTCTCAATACATTCCTCTCCCTTCCTTAATAGTTTACTCATTTCAAGAACCTTATCAGCGTAATTCGTCACAAACCTTTGATAAAACCCAATCATTCCTAGAAACAACCGTAGTTCCCCTTTTGATCTTGGCCTTTCCACCTCCTTTATGGCACACATTATACTACCTTTTGGTTTCAGATCTTTCACTGATACTTCATGCCCAAGATATTTCAACTCTGTGTGATACTTCACCCCGGCGGTACAGAAGGCTCGCCTGTCCTTCCTTGCAGCAAAATGAGTGCTCCACGATCAATGCAATACCCCTCCAAACTAAGGGTCCAACATAATAGACAGACACACTTCTTTACCGACCCTGGAGCAGTGCACGACTTTCTCAAATCACTGCCAAATTGAATGGCTGAGAATCTCAACACACACTTTGGAATGACCCGTAGATGCGGCCCCAGACTTTAGGGCTCCTGATCCTATGCTTGTGAACATGCAAGGGCCACATACACTCTGTCGATGGGCCTCCCCGCGGTGGGTCTTGATAACTCTTTGCACACTATGTAATGAATAAGTCCGACTGCATCTATACGATGGTTGATTTTTTCAGGTCCTCCCCTCGAGGTCTCAAACGGTAAAGGTCACTTGGGTGGCGTTGTCCAGTGCCCCCAGGCCGTTGCCCATGGTATTATGGTTGTTGTGGGGTTCTGGGAGGGTGTGTTCTGTCACTGCAGGTTGTGGGTGGGCAGTGTGGGTGGGGGGTGGTGGAGGAAGGAACGCTCAGGATTGGGGCGGGAGGGAGGGGGGGTAGATCTGGGAGTTTTTGGTTTAAGTTCTCTCAAAAAAGGTTTGCATCTCATGGAAGTGGTCAAGAGCCAGATCTCTAGCAGGCTAAAGGGGTGAGAAGGAGTCGCTCACGTCTATAGCCCACACCCCAGCCATGGAACAAAGTAATCAGCTGGAACGTGAGGGGGCTCAACAACCCCTGCAAAGCACGCAAAGTAATACAATTCTGCAAACGGCATAGGGCAGAAATCGTTATGCTACAAGAAACCCACCTCATGGGTGGGGGGAATGAAAGCGTGGCCAGAAGCTGGGGAAGCTGCAAACACTACACCTCATTTTCTGCCTACTCAGCAGGGGTAATGCCACTAGTCCACAAATCACTGGGATTCCGCATAAGTGACACAATCATTGACCCGCAGGGGAGATACATTATTGTCTCGGGTTGCTGGGGGACCACATTGATCACACTTTTCAATATCTATGGGCCCAATGTCGACAGGCCACAGTTCTTTGAAACGCTGGTAAGACTATGCCAGAAATATTTGGACACCAACATTGTATGGGCAGCGGACCTCAACGTGATTCTAGACCAGAGCAGCAGGGACAGAACACCCAGGGGAGTTAGGGGGGGCGGTGGCGGCGATGCTCCAGAAGCAGTTCTTAGTGGCATGAGCGTGCTGGAACCGGGAGATATCTGGAGGATCTTGAGGCCAGAAGGGGAGGTATTCACACACCAATCGGCTCACAACACCTCATCCTGGTTGGACTACCTTCTCGCTTCTCCATATCTGGTGCATCGTACAGATGACTGTGTGCTGCTCCCTAGAACTCTCTCTGACCACTCCCCGGTGCTGTGGTCACTGCACATGGACTTGGCGCTGCCTCGCCCTCATTGGGGACCTGGTATTCAGAAGCGAAATTCACAGATTGATCAATAACTACTTTAGTGAAAACTTGGGCACAGTTCCTGGGAAGGGCACTACATGGGAGGCATTTAAAGTGGTTCTTCGTGGGAGTTGCCTGTCCCTAGAACTGGGGGTGCTAAAACAAATAAGGAGACAGTTAAACGAAACCAAACTTGAAGTTAAAAGGTGGGAAAGAGAGGTGGACAAGGGTGACACACCGAGCCCGTTAGCTAAACTAAGTGAGGAATTGGACCGTTTTCCATAGCAGAGAGAGAGGCAAAATGCGTTGCTCAGTCAGTCACTGCCCGTAAATATGGAGAGGAGGGCAGACCGGGCAGACACTTAGCTGCAGTGGTGAGGCACGAAAGAGGCCGCCAGGAGATAACGGCGATTAAGACAACATGGGGGGGGTTTTAGTGAACCCGAGTGAGATAGCAGATGCTTTTCAACGTTGCTACAAGTCTCTGTACTCCTCGCGAGGAATGCTGCTGAAGGTGGAACTGGAGGACTACACATTAAAGAGGCTGCCCTCCCGAAAATTAGTGACGAAGCGGCAGGTGTTCTGGCAACACCCGTCACGGCTGACGAAATCCTGAGTGCGATACGGCCCTAACCTCCTTCAAGGCCCCGGCACGGAAGGGAAGACTGCAGAATTGTAAAGGAGTGGGGCCCTGATATAGCCCAGCATATGTTGGCCGTCTGGGAGCAGGGACTGACAGTGGGGCACCTCCCCCCCACGATGTGCGAAGCGATGATCACACTGATCCTTAAGCCAGGCAAGGATCCCCTTGAGTGCTCTTCATATCGCCCAATATCTTTACTAAACCTTGATACGAAAATATTTGCCAAGGTACTTCCGGGAAGTACGCTCCCAACTGATCAAGCTTGGGTGGCACCAGAAGAGCCCACGTATTAGCTGAGAGACATTAACTCAGCCTTGTGAGGGTGGGGGAAAAGGGGCACCGGACGTTGAACTATATTTTCTAGCGGCACAACTATCCTTCACAAAATTCTGGATGCCGGGAGTCCAGGTGACCCCCGACGTTCACATCGAGCGAAGACCGGTGCACACATATTCCCTCCAGGGACTGTTGATATCTGGCAAAACACAGGACAGGTGTCGATTTTACCCCGTTGTATGCACACTGCATGCTTGGAAGAGGGGCCTGAAAAGGCTCGGTGTTGAGCGCCTGTTTGACCCGGGCATCTCCTCATGGGATATAGAAACCTTGGCTCCAACCTGCGATAAGGCTATTGTTCACGATTGGGGGGGAGCAGGGATCAACCGTCTGGAGGATATGTACCCGAAGGGGACGTTTGTCTCCCAGGAACTGTTTGTGGAAAAGATAGGGAGTGGCTTTCAATGCAAAATGCCATACTTCAGAATGAAAGCGGCTTTTAGAGAATGGTCCCCAGAGTTTCCCAAAATACCACACACTACACCTCTGCTGCATATATTAGGAACTCTCCCGGGTGCAAAGGGGTGGTATTGGCATTATATAAACTACTACAGGTTGATACGCCCTGGGAACCGTTGAAGTGCAGGAAGAAATGGGAGGAGGACTCAGGAGTAGACATCACGGACAGGTAATGGGCAGTATTGTGTGGCACTACACACAAGAGTGCCTTTAACTCTCGGCTCCAGGAGATTCAGCTTAAGACACTGCACAGAGCATACATCTCCCCATCACGCACCAATACGACATCACAAGATCTGCTAACTGCGCATGATGTAACACGAGTCTGGCCGACCTGGTACACACAATATGGGCCTGTGTTAAGATACGCCCCTTCTGGGAGGGTGTGACTGAAATTATGTCCGAGATGATAGGGCAAAAGGTACCGAGTGATCTGTTATGCAGCATGTTTGGGTGGCTCCCTGGGCTGGCTAAACAATACTGCAAGCTACTCTCCACCTGCATGATAGTGGCAAGACGGTGTGTTCTGTTGAAATGGACAAGCCACCCACCCCAAACCCCTCCTACCCCCCCTGGGTGAACACATGGTTGAAGGACATAATATGGTTAAGTGACACAGATATAGAATATGCAAATCTGTGCGGGATGCAAAATCGGCCCAAAAACATCTGGTGCCCCTTCACTGCATACCTATTAACGCAGGAAGGGCCCTCGAACTAACCCGATAAGCGGGTTTGGGGACATCATGCCATGAGTCAACTGACCCCTCCTGAGTGGAGCGAGAGTCCCCCTGTATATATCAAACTCACCAGTTTATATCGCAGATTTTTTATTGTATGCAATATGTATCCATGTTTACTAAGGACCTGACCGATGATCCCTTGGCGGGATAGGTAAATGTGGAAGCATGGCTCACTTGGCAAGCACAATTGTAATGTCTTGTTGACTATGTTTGATCACTGTAAATGAGATGCAAACCAATCAATAAAGAGATAACAAAAAAAGTTTAAAAAGAAAGGGTTGGGAGTAAATCCAATCTCGCCCTAACTCTACGAGGGGTTTCTCTGCCTCAAAAAAACTAAGGGCTGTCTGTCAGGATGTTCAACCAAAAAGCGTCCTGTGTCCAAAAACCCTAAACTGACCCTTACACACTAAACTCAATATAATGTGCAACTCTGGGATTTCTGTAAGCTATACACTTATAGCTTTCTTTCAAAGTTCCAAACAAAGTTCAACTTCTATGGTGCAGAAAAGAAAAGGAATAGTAGGCGCCTTCAGGCCTATGGGTGAATGGCACTATATAAGAAATGTATCGATAGATAGAATAACGTTCCATCAGGAAAAGTGGTCCTCCCTTCCTCTATGTTTCTTCTGGTCTTCCACTGTCTATCTGGTACTTCCGGAAAGAGTCAATGTTCCACTGCTTCGGAGGGGGGGGGCGGTGGGAGCGGGGTCGTGGCCAGCAGCAGAGCCATGAGGACATGAGTCCCTGAAGCTCCTGTGGCCACTGCAAATATCCTGAGAATATAGCCTGCTACGAGTGGAAATCCTGAGGGAAATCCCAAAAGACAAACACATCGGACTTAGGCAGGTGAAATACTGGCCCAAAACGCAATCTCCTGGGCAAGTTCGGAGCCGTGGAGAGCAAACAACGTGACTGCGGCGAAGCACGGACAAAATGGCCCCGACTGGCAAGGTGGAGCTGAGCACTGTGTTGCCGCACTGAGGGAGAACTGCGGGCCGCAGCACCGACCAAAGAGCGGGTGAACTACCAGCTACACATGGCGGGGATAGAAGGCCGACAGGACAGCGACACCCGCACCAGCTGAGAAGGGCCTCTGGCCAGCAGGATGAAGTAAGCAGAGAACTGCGGGCACCACAGCGAGTGAGTGAAGCAGCCCGCCGCACACAGACAAGGCAAGCCAACTGTCGACCCCCACAGTGCCTGTGGAAAAGAAACACCGCGCTACGATCACACGTGACACGGGATGGCCCCACCGCAGTGAACCTAACCAGAGAGAAGAGCGGGAGATCCCAGACACATCGAGAACGGGAGGAGGGCCGTGTCGAGAGGAGCCCTGAAGACTGCCTTGCCACCAGAGACTGCCGTGCTGCAGATGACAGCGACTGAAAGGAGGAGCGGAGGGCCTCGGTGACACCCCAGAGAGTTGATGATCCCCGCACTGCGAGAGACTCTCACAAACATCTCTTGGACCTGACAGAGGGAGCAGAAGCAACGACAACCACAGACCTGAAGCTGTGCCTTGGAGCCCCCTTGCTCCCCACACACCCGGAGTGCTTGGGGGAGATAGAACGCCGGCGTAACGAAGAAGCACCATCGCAGCCAGAGCTATGTGAGGAGGAGCGTACCCGGTAGGTGCTCATGTTATGTCTGTCAAAACCCTGCTATAACATAATCCCGGAACTGCCACAGACCTCTACGGAGCTGCGGCCTGCATGTGAGTGAAGCTGGGGTCTCCCCCTCCGTGGGCCTGAAGTGCGGGTAATACGGACGCCCTGGAACATTGAAGACCTACCTATGGTGCAGTTGAGGGAATTGTGTACCCACCCTAACCCCCTGGGCTAGCCCAACACCAAGCGCAAAAACTGCAAAAACTGCACAACTGGCAGACGCCCAGTGAAAATGATGGTGCGGACCGGCCTATCTGCCGTATGAGGCTTAACACAGCAAGGACATAAGTTGCGGCAAGTCAAAAGAGCGAACAGCGCTAAGACAACGGCATCTCCATAGACTAGATCCCGAGAAAGACTGCCGAAAACTGAGAGCTGCTCCAGGCATTAAGGGGAAGAGAAGAAACCCTCTCCCCATCGCAATCACAGTGCATTCACACTGGGCGGGAACGACCCACCCGACACTGCAGCCGAGAGAGGTGGGGAAAAGACCATATTACCAATCTAAAGGCACTTGGAGCACTGAAGGTGGGCCCAGGCGCTACACCTGCAAACCAGAGACTTACGTCCACCCTGCTACATTTGGGCAAGGCATGAAGGTAAGCAGCTATACAGAAGCAGCTCGTCAGTCCAGCCAGAGACACCTAATCACCAGTGCCCAACAAGGGCAAGGACAAATCAAAAAAGCTGATCACCCAGAGCAAAATAGATCAATTTACTACACCGACAACAAATAGCCAGTTGGAGCAAGATCAACCAGACATCATGGTGGAAGCAGAGGGCACAATATCACTAAAGGACGTTATGGCAGCGACTGCAGACTCGCGCTCCTCAATTGAGCAAAAAATGGACGGCATTAGTATGGACGTCTCCCTCCTCCGACACGATCTCCAGAAGCTAACATCCCGCACTGGAGAGGCAGAGCAACGCATATCTGGTGTGGAAGACGGGCTACGGAACATAGAACAACAATTGGCCAGAGTCTCGACACGCCTAAAAACCATGGAGGAGAGAGTAGATGGAAGTGAGGGAAGATCCAGGCGTAACAATGTTAGGATCCTGGGCCTACCGGAGAAATCAGAGGGCCCAAACATGGAACTATTCCTGGAGCAATGGCTCACAGACCTGTTTGAAGCAAAAACGTTTTCCAGTTTCTTTTCGATTGAACGAGCCCACCGCGTACAGACTGGCCGACCAGTACCAGGTGCTCCACCACGCAAAGTGATAGCTAAACTATTGAACTGAGAATATCTTTGACAGCCTTTGATGAAGAAGTAATTCCTTGGCGACTGCTTTTTCTCTTAGTAGAAAAAATATAGGTTTTGGTAGTATGTTGGGTTATCGGCATGAGAATTTCCCAATACTGTGTGGCTGCTACACAGATGTAACATTGAAAAAAGAAAAGAAATTTGGGAAAATAGACTCAAATGCGCTAGCCCCTTAAGTAAATGTATACAGGCGAGTCTTTACAGTCTTTTAAATTTTATTAGTGTTTTTTCACACTAATAATTTTTATCTTTCATAAAAAGTTTCAAAAAAACATTCCAAATAAAGAGACATTCCTGTTAGATGTCACTTTTTTCATTTATTTTTGCTTCACATCAATATATTCTAATTCAAATGTTTCTCTCTCTCGACACGTGTTTCCCCATTGTCACTCTCAATGGTTCTTCAGGAGAGGAAGTGTTTGTACCTTCTAATTTTCTTTTTGTTAGCATGTATCCTGCTTGTTATTCCAAATTTTATATACTCGAGTCTCGCTAATATTCATCAGGATATTTATCCTAATTTTATTTTTGGCAAAGTTTCCAAGGTAAAGCTTGTTTTCTTTTGTATTTTTGATCCTATGCCGTGATAAGCATCCAAGTAGATTTGGTAAATGACAGGTTAAAAGAATGGTTATTAAGATGATTAACATATATGTCCAGATCTTGTAGGTTACCTTCCCAGATTATTAAAATATCATCTATGAATCGTCCCCAAAATCTGATATTTTGTTCAAAGAATGGATGTTTCCAAGCATGCTGTAGTGCAAAAAGACCCATAAAAAGATTCGCATAGGAAGGGGCACATTTTGACCCCATAGCGGTTCCTTGAAGTTGTTTATAGATGTTGTTATTGAAGATGAATATGTTATTGTGCAAGCAAAATTGTAACATTTCAATTATCATTTTGTTTTGTTCAAGAAATGAAACAGATCCGAGTTTTGAGAAAAAACATTGTACTTTCCAAACCTTTTTGATGTTGTATACTTGTGTATAATTGAACTACATCCAATGTAACAAAGTAGTAGTTTGATTCCCATGGTATTGAGTTTAGTTGCTGAATGATATGTTTTGAATCCTTAACGTATGAGGCTAAATTTGCTACCAATGGTTGTAGGTGGGAGTCGATGTATTGTGTGGTTCTTTCTGTTATTGAGCCAATGCCATTTATGATAGGTCGAAGTGATGGAAAGTCTTTATAGCTTTTGTGGATTTTTGGTAGAAAATATATTGTTGCCATAATGGAATTTTTGCTGATTAAGCTTTGAGATTCCTTATCACCTAGAAGGCTAAGTTCATGCCAGGCTTTTATCTTTGCATTCCACAAGATTTCCAAATTGGGGATAGGGTTGTTGTTCATCTTCTCATAGCATTCTTTCACATTCAGTTGTTTTAAATCCTTCTCTTATATAGTCAATTCTATTAAAGAGGACCATTTTGCCTCCTTTATCTGCAGCTTTAATTATTATTGATTTGTCTTTAGATAATTCTTTTATTGCCTGTTTTTCTTCTTTTGTTAGATTATAACTTTTCTTGATGTGTTTTTTGTTTAAATAGTCTTTCCGTAAACTGTTGCTGACTGTTTTATGAAATACATCAATGACATTTTCTGAAGATAGAGTTGGCATAAATGTTGATTTTGGTTTTAAGCTGGTTTCTTCCATTAAATCTGTTTGAATACCTTGTTCCTCCAGAAAAATTTCTTGGGTATAGTATTCTTCTTCTTCAATGTTCAGTAAATCCACTGTATCTTCGACCATTTTGACTGCTTTTTGACTGCTTTTGACAAGCTTTACCTTGGAAACTTTGCCAAAAATAAAATTAGGATAAATATCCTGATGAATATTAGCGAGACTCGAGTATATAAAATTTGGAATAACAAGCAGGATACATGCTAACAAAAAGAAAATTAGAAGGTACAAACACTTCCTCTCCTGAAGAACCATTGAGAGTGACAATGGGGAAACACGTGTCGAGAGAGAGAAACATTTGAATTAGAATATATTGATGTGAAGCAAAAATAAATGAAAAAAGTGACATCTAACAGGAATGTCTCTTTATTTGGAATGTTTTTTTGAAACTTTTTATGAAAGATAAAAATTATTAGTGTGAAAAAACACTAATAAAATTTAAAAGACTGTAAAGACTCGCCTGTATACATTTATTTAAGGGGCTAGCGCATTTGAGTCTATTTTCCCAAATTTCGTTTCTTTTTTTAAACTATTGAACTATCGAGATCGCGAGGCACTGCTCCAGACGGCACGAGCAAAGGGCACTCTTACTTACAACGGATCAAAAATAGCATTTTTCCCAGACTACACCAGGGAAGTGCAGAAAGCCAGACAATCGTTCAACCAACTTAAAAAACAGCTGCAATCCCTAAATGTGAAATATGGCCTAATGTTCCCAGCCAAACTTAAAATATACCATAAAGGCACAACGGTCCACTTCACTGACCCCAAGGATGCGTAGAAGTGGGAAGAACACCACATTGAGGGAGATTGGACGATGTCAAGGGGCAACAGAAACAGAGCCTCCCGAGCCCAGCCAAGACATGAACCACCAGGCCAGCAGCCACCAGCGCCAGAAAACGTGCCATGGCTGCAGGAGATGGAGGACTGACACCTGGAGCACGAACTGACAGGGAAGCTCGATACCTCGATGATCGAGGTGAAAGGGACAACATGTTGACACACTGCGGAACAGATGATCACATTAGCCACGGAGAGACACACAGCCAAGCGGCCAGCCCAGACGGAAGCCCCCCCTTCTCCTGGAATGTCACCCCCGTGTCATTGCACCGGAGTGTGTCAGGAACTTATACACGAGAAATTAACCTAAGTAGTTTACTCGGCGGATGACTCAATTCAGCTACCGTTTGTTGGGGTTTGTTGTTGACTGTTTGGGCGACAGGTGCTTCAAGTTGGAAGGAGTATAGGGCGGGGGATGGGAAGTTTGTTTGTTGTCAGTTTTGTTAAGAAAAGGGTCCAGAAATCAACTCCTACATGCTCTCCAAGAGCACCCTGTGTCGTAACACAACCAATACGACACGCACATGTACTGCGCTCCACACTACTGATTACCTCATTTATCTTACTAAATGGCCTCCACTAACGCGGATGTCAGAACCCTGCGACTTCTGACCTGGAATGTCAACGGGATGGGGGGTGGGATCAAAAGACGGCTCATCACACACCTTCTGAACAGGCACACGCCGGATGTGGTTTCTTAACTGAGACCCACTCGGTGGGCACCACATGCAACCTGTTTAAACGTACCAATTACAGAATAGCAATACATGCTGGTTTCACCAAAGGTTCTCGTGGGGTAAGCATACTAATACACAAAAAGCTGCCCCTGACCCTAGTAAATGTAACCCAAGACACCGGTGGTAGATTTGCATGCATTACAGGGACACTCTGGAACCAGACAATTGCGATGCTGGGGATCTATTCGCCACCAACGCTGATAACGGCACTAATACACAATATCACGCCCTTGATCTCTGGGGATAACTCAGACCTGATGATAATTGGGGGCGACTTCAACGAAGTCATGGAAGTGGGAATGGACCGCTCACACCTACGAGGGAGAAACCCCTCTGTCCGAACTAAGCTTGCAGTGTTTGCCACAGCACTGGGTCTGCGAGATGTATGGCGTGATTTGCATCTGGACACAAGAGAATACTCTTATCACTCAGGGGTGCACGCCTCACTCTCATGATTAGACTACTTCTTCTTCCCAGCACCAGATATCCATAGGGCTTCCACTGCAACCCTGCTGCCCCGCGGTATATCGGATCACCCCCCCCCCCTGTTGATTGAGCTCAATACGACTAGACCGTGACCCCCTCCCACGTGGCGCCTGAATAATTACTACCTAGGCTTCCCGGAACTCTTGGAGCAAATACAGCAAGCGACAAAAACATACTGTGAGATAAACACGGGATCGGTAGATGATCCAAGAATTCTGTGGGAGGCATACAAACCGGTACTACGGGGTGAGATTATATCATGGTCTGCGACACACAAGAAACAACATCAACAGGAATTAGCAGAGGCCGAGCGGCAAGTCACCCAAGCCGAATTAAACCACCTAGACCTAGACCAACCTGAAACACATCCCGCGCTGATGCTAGCTCAAAAACGTTTACAAAATGTTGCTCTAGATTGAGCCAAGCAGGCACATAGAACAATGAGAGCCAGAGTATATGAGACCGGCGATAAAGCGGGCAAAATGCTGGCATGGCTAGAAAGACGTGATATGGGTATTGGCTAAGTCAGAGCGATAAGATCGGAAGGAACAACTATTCTCCATACTCTCAGTGCAGACCAGCAGGTCTTGCTGGAGAGAGACATCACGGAGGAGGAACTAATAACGGCCATGCCGGAACTCCAGGCGGGGAAGACACCAGGGCCAAACGGTTTCCCGATTGAGATGTGGCGTAAACTAGGAATGAACGAGATCGCTCCCCACCTACTGCAAATGTTCCTACAGTCTAAGAAACAGGGATGCCTACCGGCAGACCTGCGGAAAGCCACGATTATAGTGATTCCCAAAGCAGACAAGACCCAGATTGCTGTAGCTCATACAGACCAATCTCACTTATCAACAGCGAGACCAAGATACTAGCAAAAGTGCTTGCCTCCCATCTACAACAGGTAATTACAACACTAATTCACCCCGACCAGTGCAGATTCATGCCACAGCGGTCCACCCGCATGAACACACACAGACTGCACTCAGTAATAGAAAAAGCATCCAACTGGCCATATTAGCAATAGACTTTGAAAATGCTTTTGATTCAGTGTATTGGGAGGCAATCTGGGAAATAATGCGCCGGATGGGGTTTGGTCCTCAATACTTGGGATGGGTGCAACTCCTATACAAATCCCCCGAGGCACAAACGAGGGTGAATAGGTGGCCATCAAAGCCCTTCAAACTGGGGAAAGGAACCAGACAGGGATGCCCCCTGTCTGCCATGATATTTGCATTAGCCATAGAACCACTGGCGGTAATGCTGAGAATGTCACCAGCATGGAGCGGCTTCCATTGGATGGACGGGCGGGAGAATAGAGTCTCCCTATATGAGGAGGACCTGCTGCTCTACTTAAAAGATCTGCATAACTCCCGCTCCACGATAACAAGCTTGCTAGACAGTTACAGAGCCTTTAGTGGACTGCGAGTAAACTGGTCTAAATCAATTCTAATCCCTGTAGGCAACACAATACTCACATTACCAGATAACTGCCCCTTTCGAATAGTATCAGATCAATTTAAGTACCTTGGCATACAAATCATTAATGGCATGAACAATTACGTGGCCAATAATTACACCCGATAACAGCTAGATATCCGGCACTGGGTCTCTCTCCCATTGACCCTATTAGGAAGGGCAGCGTTATTCAAAATGTTGGCTTTTCCACGCTTTCTATACATATTGCAAAATGCCCCACTGCACGTTCCGTTGAACGAATTCAAAAAGATCGACAGCCCACTTCGAAAACGCCTGTGGGGCAATGGAGACATGCGCATAGCGCTGGGTACCCTTCAACGCTCCATTTGGGAAGGGGAATTGGACTACCACGTCTACAGTCCTACTATTGGGCTAGCCAAATGGCAGTGATCAATCACTACCTGCACGGGGATAGCGCACTCCCACACATTAGACTAGGGAGCACAGAGAGGCGCGATAGGCCTCAGATCGAACTCCTCTTCAAGACAGTGCACAACTCAACCCCCCCCGACCATTCTATCACACATCTGCCAAGTCTGGAAAGATACACACAGATTCATGGGGAGGGATGGGAAAATCACCCCAATACAACCATTATGGGACAATGTGAACCTGCCTGAAGTAAATAGACTTCCGAGGTGGCGTAGCTGGCTACAGCATGGGATAAAGACAGTGGGTGACATCCTTGAGGAAGGCAAATTAGTGCACTTTGAATCTCTAGAATCCTGCTTTCACCTCCCAAGCACTGAACGCTACCAATACACACAGGTGCAACATGCAGTACAAGCTCACCTCCCGGCATTGGAGAACATGGCTGAAAGCACCCCTCTTAAAAGAAACATAGTCCGGGCAAGCATCGAGACTAAAATCACATCTACCATGTACAACGTAATCACCTCTTTTGCCACTACCGAAACTGACCAGTCTGAAGTCCAAATGGGAAAGAGATATAAGGGTCATACAACCGGAGGACTGGGTAACGACCCTCACGTACCCCCGGGAGGTAGCTATTTCAGCCAGACTCAACTCATACAGCTCAAAATACTGCATAGGACCTACTATCCGAGAGTGGCGATGTACAGTTGGGGGAAGACCACTGACCCACACTGTCTACGTTGTAAAACGGAGAGGGAACCTTCTTCTACATATTGTGGGATTGCAGTTGTATTCAGCAATACTGGCAGAAGTGCTGTGTTGAACTCTCACGAGTACTGGGGAGGGTGATACACAGGGATCCAAAGCTGCTGCTACTCGGGGTGGAGGAGGAGGGAGAATCATCCAGATACAAGAAACTGTTCTTGTCAATGACCTCAGCAGTAATCAAAAGGAGTCTCCCTTAAACACACAGTTTTTCTTTTGAATGTTTCAATTTCTCACTCTCTGGATCTCAGTTATCCTTAAAGGGGTATTGGCCTCCCAGTTTCCATTGATTGTAACTGTTACACAATTTCAATCAGGGGTTTGACCCCTTGGCTTTCTCAATCCTTTTCCTACTCCCGGTGTACTCTCCTGCCAGGGTACTCGCAGCTTTATTACTTCTCTCGTTCCCTGGTTTCAATTATCTTTCAAAGAGGTATGGTTCATCCCTTTTTGTATTGATGGCCACTGTTTCTAAATATCAAAGAGGGGTCTTGACCCCTGGGCTTCCTCAATCCTTTTTATAGCCCTCGTGTACTCTCCTGGCAGGCTATTCTATTCACAACTTTGTTACTTACCCTTTAAAAGGGGTGTAGAGGAGCAGCCTCTCCCCCGCTCTTTGGTAAATGGACAGGTGACTATGCCATTTAGGGGATGTGTCCATCCCCTGGTCCAATAGAGCATATATGAGAAGAATTGTGCACTCAGAAAACTGTATTATTCATACCCTAAGCAGAAACAGTACAGACAAACATGGTGTGGACCAAGGATGATGGAAGTGATGTCAAGAAAAATACAGGCATTAGGCCACACTGTGTTTACATATGAAGGAGGTTATGCATACTTAATAGACAAGAGAAAACTGGTAATGCTCAAATATATGCTGGAATGTAGTTCCTGGACAACAGAAATGTGACCACAGTGGACGTCCATCATCTTAAAATGGATTCCATAGTTTGCTTTGCAAATGAATACATGTGTTCAGCAGGCAGATAAATGTAGTGCTGTGTGCAGAAAAGGGAGTATGTTGAGCAGAAAGCCAAGGTATAGTGAGATAGCAGAAACAAAAAGTCTGAAGATGTAATTTCTGGGAACATGTTTTTGTCCAGCTTTACGGTTGCATGTGCCGATGATTCAGGACATTTGGGAAGCTACCTAGTCATGAATCATTTGCATAAGAAGTCATGTGTTTCAGGAAGCGATTAAATGGCCAATTAAAGCTTCCTAATAAATAAGGTTTATATTAGCATAAGATGATTGTGCAATGCTGTATTTTCTATAAAAGTGTATTTAAATGGGGGGTGGTGGCTTGAAACGCCAGCAATGTGGTCGCTTCCTTGAGAGCCTCCGTGGGGAGCCCTTGAATCCCGTGAAGTTTGACAAAGTTAAGGAGCCGCGTCTGCGCCACGATACAGCGAACTTTAGGTGAAACCCCTGGGGGATGCCTGAAGAGAGCAGCAGTGAGAAACTCCCACACAAGCCCTGAAATCTACGACCTGACGCGGAGCCCACCCGCAACAGCGCTGTGCAAGATGGCACCCGCCACAGAGGACGGGGTATGGGAACGCGCTCTGCCCGTTCATTCTGCCAGGGACACCGCATCAGCCCTCCGAGAGGAAGCACGGCTTCCACAATCAACAAACACTGCAGAGTTGGCTAATAATGAAGTAAGGAACTGCCTGGACAGGGCCCAGGGGAGTAGAGGCACTGAACACTCTGTGAATGAGAAAGCATAGGAACGGGTGCCAAAGTGGGGAGGAGTCCAAGACCCGACACGCGACCAGTGCTGTGCCCTCCAGAGTCATGGAGGGACAGCAGTAAGCTACACCCAGTCCTGCCATTATTTCGCAAGGCACGAATCCCCAACCTGAACAGAGACTGCTTCCCCACTGCCGAGGTGCAGGAACAGCAGGCACATTAGCATTAAGGCAGCAAGAGGTGGCAACTCGCTCGCCTTGGAAGCAAGACGACACGGAGCAACACAGGTTAAATCCTCTGGTCCGCGCTTAGAAACCTCTGGGTAAGTGCATTATAAATAACCAATTACAATCACAAAATGCTCAAGCAGGAGGACATCGACAACAGGGCCCGGAGAAATAATTAGAAGGGTCCCCACCTCGGTCTCAGATCAAGCACTGCAGGGTTACTTGAGCAGCCTATTGCAGATGCTCCTCCCAGACTGTGATAAGGCAATGCTGCTTTTAGACCATACCTACAGGCTGCAGAATCACAGAGGAGCCTCCACAGTGAACCCACCAGACTTTATCTCCCATTTTCATTTATTCTCCACTAAGCAAGAGATCATGGCGGCGATTCGGCTACAGAGCAAGTTAACCTTCCAAGGGGATCCAATACAAAATTACCAGGACCTGGCATCAGCAACAGTAAAAAGGCGAAGGGCACTCAACCCCTGACAACGTTCCTCCTAGAGCAGAAAATAAAATGTCGCTGGAAGTTTCTGGCTACCCTCCAATTTACATATGAAGGTCAGACACAAACAATTAATTCCTTGGAGCAAGCAGAGGGCATGCGGACGGGGGACCCTTGACCACAGACGAAGACCTTACATCGGCATCGCCTGTGGGGGGAAAGGGAGAAGCCCCAAAGCCACAACGTAACACCTGGGCGAAAGTAGCAAAGGCACGGAAACCAGGATATTCTCCACGACAGGCATGAACAAAACCCACGGACACGACGTCAGATGCCCTACTACCACAAATCCTTCAATGGCCACCCTTGGCTCCTCATGACGAGACATTGAGGGATCTAGGACTCCACACGGCATACGCCAGCCTAGAGTGTGCATACGCTCAATGGCCAAATGGCATATAGGCCTAGTTCTGTTCTTGTTTTCAGTTTAATTTTAATTTTGGTTCACAAAAGTTGAAAACCTGGTTGTGACAACAATGGGGAACATTTTTGGTACTTGATGGCATCTGCTTATCAACTGAGCCAGAACTCCCAACCCCCTTTCCGGCGGGTTGGACAGATCCACTGGAGGCCATGCCTCCCCATCAAAAGCTTTCTTTGTGACTTAACATACAAGGCCTGAACTCTCCGAACAAACTCAGATCAGCACTCCGACATCTAAATGACTTGGGCAGCTCAGTAATATTCCTCCAAGAGACTCACTTGATCACGGCAGACTTCCCACACCTACACAGCAGAGCCTTCCCGAGACAATTCCTGGCGACCAGCGGCTCCAAAAAAGGTGGCTCGGAAATCCTGCTGGCGAGAGGCATTCCATTTACAGAACTGGAGGTGCTTAATGGTCCCAAAGAGCGATATATTAACATCAAAGGTAAGCTGTTGGGCCAATTGTATATCCTGGTTCAGTCTACGCCCCTAATGAGAGACAGGAGTCCAATCTACTTCCATTCCTTGGGGGTCAAGTGGTGATAGGAGGATATTTCAGTGGGGTCCCAGACCCCCAGGCTGATACATCTCACCAACTGGCACCGAGAGACTTTTAAATTGCCTCCGGCCTGCTCCATTTTTTCAAGTCGCTGGGTGTGGTGGACGCATGGTGGGTCCTACACCCAGAAACAAATGACTTCTCGTTCTTTCCCCATGTATATCATACTTCCTCCCACATTGACCTACTTCTGACTAGCCCCCAACTCCTGCCCTAGACCAACAAGGTACTGTTAGGAACAAAGGTGATCTCAGACCATGCTCCAGTGATCCTTAAAGCCTGGATTCACAACTCTGAGCCAACCCACCCGCCCCCCAAGAACCCGTGGGAGGCAATGAAAGCAGTTATCACAGGCGAACTGATAGCTCAGGTGGCGGCGTCTTACGAAAAGCGCTGATTAAAAACTAAAGAGCTATTGGAAAACGAAATTGTGGCGGCCGAATAAAACCATAAGAAAGGCTGCTCTCCCAAAGCAGCTCGAGCCCTGCGCATCGCTCATGTACAAATTAGAAGCCCATTACGCTGAAGAAACCGCTCAGACCCTTATTGGAACCAATCGAAGCTACTACACTAACAGCAAGAAAGCTAACACATTTCTCATCAGGAAGTTAGCAAAATCCCAAAGGCAGAATCTGATTATAAGCTTGAAAGACTCAAGGGCTTAACTCAATACTCATAAGAAGCCAAGCTACAGTTGGCAACATCACACTTGATTGACACTATGTCAGCTACCCACCCGTACCTTAGCCCAACAGGAACGATACATTACAAAAGCCGCCCTTCCTATCCTGTCGGAAGTGGATAGGGAAATGCTAGAATTATCAATCACCACACTGGAAGTCGAGTCAGTAATGAAATCCCTGAAAGTTAGAACCCCATGAGTCAATGGTTTCTCTCCCAAATTCTATACACTCTCTAGGGCATCCCTTTAGGACATCCCTATGCCCCCTAACAGAACTCATCAAACTCCTTTCGGGAGACAGGCATCTCTACCCCTTCAATTCAAGAATCCTCTACTATCCTGCTGTTAAAGCCAGAAAAAGACCCAAAAGAATGCGCCTTAAATAGGCCTATGTCGTTGCTTAATATAGATGCGAACATCTACTCTAAAGTGCTAGCAAATAGGCTAGCGAATGAACTTTCCAAAATCATTGATGCCGACCAAACAGACTTTATATTAGGAAGCAGCACTGGGGACAATATTCGGCCTAATAGAAGTAGCACTGACGGAACACCGTGAACTAGCTTTACTCACCCTAGACGCAACCAAAGCATTTGACTGGGTTGACTGGTCATTCATGCGATTGGTCCTGGAGGCATTCTGCTTTGGCCCCCTCTTACGCAAAATGCTACTAGCCAACTATAGATCCCCAAAGACAGTCTTAAAAATAAACCAGAAATTCTCAGCTCCCAGACCTCTCTCATGCGGGACGAGACAGGGATGCCCACTCTTCCTGTTCATATTCGGTCCAATTATGGAGCCGTTTGCCCAACTAATCTATAACAGCATCGATATTGAAGGTTTGGTGAGAAAAGGGGACCAATATAAAGTATCTGTTTATGCTGACAACATAATTCTCTCACGCAGCACTAGCCAATCCTCCTTACCGAAGGTGCTGGCTGAACTTGATTCATTTTAAAGGGTTGCGGGCTTTGCTATTGATTATGCTAAATGGGGTGCCTTGGGGGTGGGACTGACAAGAGAAACAATACATTCCCTCCAACCTATTTGCCCATTGGAATGGAGAACGACCAAAACAAAATATTTGGGGGTCCACTTAGTGGCAAATCCTAAAGGCCTATGTGCAGCCAACTTCCCTCGCCTTCCAGTGACCTGGAGACGGACCTCAATCGGTGGCCAGCCCAAGAGATATCACTCATGGGAAGAATCACGCCATGTAAAATGAACGGGCTGCTCAGATTTCTATACCTGCGCTCGACCAATAGGAAATCCCCCTGAAACCACTCCTTTAACTTTAGAGACAGGTCTCCTGGTTCATATGGAAGGGGGAAAAGCGCAGATTGCACAGAAGGTAATGACGGGCATGGCCAGATTGGGGGGGGGGGGTGTTGCCCCGGGGGGTGGGTTGCCCCTAACCATCATAACTACTATCTAGCAGCACAATTGACGAACATTCTACCCTGGTTCAACTCTGCAAACCCCCCTGAAATGGGTACTCATCGAACAGGCTTGGTGTCCTCGCCCGCACCGCTCCCTGCTACATATAGCTGCGGCGGCTTGCAAATACTGGACCAACACTCTCGCCTCTACCAGACCCACCTTGCGAATCTGGGATTGGGCACTAAAAAAGAAAGAGACCCCCAAGGGATTGAGCCCACTTTCGCAAGTCCTGACTTTACCCCAGGCCTGAAGCGGCTAACTTTAAGAACTGGAGTCGGGGAGGGCTGCAGATGATCTCCCACCTTTGAGAATGGCATGCCATTCACCTTCGAAAAATGCAAAGACAGCTTAGCCCTGTCGGAATCGGACAGATTCTCATATACCCAAATCCAACCACACATCAAACGTGGGGCCACAAGAGAACTCAACTCCTTAGAACTCACACTACAGGAGGGCCCTCAAAGAGGAAACATCTCAAGACTTTATAAACTGCTGAAAGACAATATGTTAACAATACGACATACATACATGGCTCAGTGGAAAGCTGACCTGGGTCACTCAATAGACGATCAAACTTGGGTCGACATCTGGTCCAGGAACAACACAGCCACTAGATTTGTTACTAACAAAGAATGCGCCCTCAAACTACTATTCCGGTGGTATTATCCCCAAACACGTCTACACCACTTTGAGAATCCTCTTGATTCCAAATGCTGGAGACAACGTGGGGTGTATGGGTCCGATTTCCATATGTGGTGGGAATACCCTGTGACACCAACTTCCTGGGAGGCAGTGACCAGGTCTATCGAGGCTGTCACCTATACTGCGTTACCAATGATTCCCAAGGTAATTCAACTAGGGACTCCACATCCAGAGAGTTACCCAAAGACAGGAACAACTGCCAGGCTAATTACTCAACTCCTCCTGGCTGTGAAAATCACTCTCGCCCACCAGTAGAAAACTTAGGAGGGCCCGCTGCTACAACTAGGTGGGTCAACATCTGGGATATTTTGGTCGCGGAAAAGGTCACGCCGGCTAAAAAAGGAACGCTTAACTGTTTCACAGACATTTGGGCCCCAATACTGGAATATGACCAAATACCCCCAGCACAAACAAATCAACCGCACCTGGCAAATTGTTTCCTGAGACCCAAGTAACGCCAACAGAGTAACACTCCCCCCCACCTCCTCAATCGCCTAGTGGGCCCTGCCACCCCAAACAGGGGGTCATAAGAAATTGAAGAACTGTGAGGGGAGGGCAATGGGTTCATTATTCATCTATTGCAAAGATATGCTATTACTATGTACCAATGTTGTAAGATTTACTCCTATGCAACCGGTTTAAATAAAGTTGTAAAAAAAAGTGTATTTAAAATGGGCAGGCTTCGAGTCCTTGCCTTGCTAACTGATCAACTATGGCTTGTGTAACGGCTCCCAGCTGGCTGAGAATAAAACATTTGTTGTTTGCACAATCCCATCTGAAGAGACATTTATTGAATTCTGACTGGGTTAGGGCCTCCTTAAAAGGGGTATGATTCTTCCCTTTTTATATTGGTTATCACTATTCCACAATTTTAGGACAGGTTTTGAGTTTTCTCACTTCTCTTGCTACCCCTGGTTTACTCTCCTGCCAGGGTATCACACTTGGGTGAAGCAGGTCCCAAACCCGCACGCTGCCTAGTTTCCTTTCCTGCCAGGGTTTTATATGTCCTCTCATGGGTGCAACTCCCAGACTCACTGTTTTCCTGGTTCACTGTCCTGCCAGGGCTTTTTCGTTCTCCATTCACTCTCTCTTGCATCTAGGAAATAATGCTTTTCAAGTACTAGGTTACCGACCCTTTCTTAACGATGTTTGTTTTTGTATTAACTATTTCAATTCCTTTAATTAGGCTCTCTCGCGATGTCAACAGTACACAGCATTGGCACTGAAGCGCCCCGGTGTCCCATTCGTTCTCACTGGGCTTATCGGTCTTCATTGGCAGCTTCAGCGTTCCTCGCGTCTCACTGTCTTCTTTGCTCTCGGCCCGCTGATTGGCAGTGCGTCCCTTTAGCTGCTTGGTTCCCACTTTGGCTTCCTCTGCTTTTGGCGGCACCAACTGCACATGGCAATAATGTAGCAAACTTCTCTTTGCTAGGTTTTTCTACATGCTGTTCTAGTCAGCCTCTGTGCTGCGTCCTACAGTTTGCTCACCTCTGGTGTCCCAACCAGCGTCAGAACAAGTTGGATTCCGCAGCAGTCTCTGTCTCTCTCTCTCACATTCTGTTGAGCTGTGTCAATTTTAAATGTCCCGGCGCTGGTTAGCATTTTCCAAAGACTAGAACACAGTGTTGGCTTACTGCTTCTAGTCATCCTCATTACTCCATCCCTCTTCCTCGTCTCAGTACTATGCAAGGGGGACGGTGGTAAATAATGTTCTTGGCCATGAGAACCCAGTAATTCTCTAGCGACATTGCATTAAGCCATACCGGGATGCTGCAAAGGTACTTGGGTGTCATTAGGAATTACAGCTGAAGTATTTTTTTTAGAT
The DNA here is from genome assembly GCF_040938575.1 of Ambystoma mexicanum. Lineage (NCBI taxonomy): Eukaryota > Metazoa > Chordata > Amphibia > Caudata > Ambystomatidae > Ambystoma > Ambystoma mexicanum. Next base: position 1,051,122,782 of record NC_090935.1, read on the forward strand.
GCCGTCAAGGCCTTTGACTCGGTGGAGTGGACATGGCTATTGTATGGGAGGATAGGTTCAGGAGACCCCGCTCCCTGACATGCCCCCCCTTACGTGAGGTTTGTGGCTCGTCAGGGGCCCCCCTGTCACCAGGGCCCAGGTGGCGGGGTGACTACTGATCGATACACAGGACTGATCGTGTTGTACTGTAACAGACCATGGACACCATTTTGGAAACATCAGGACTCCATTTTAGATACTGACGACCTGAACCCCAATGAGACAGCCTGCCTGCGAATGCTGCAGCTTGGCCCCCACTCACAAAGAGCCATGCCCTTCCCCGGCGCCTCCACTGCATGGCAGATCCGCTGAAGGCCCGTTCTCACGAGCAACCAGACATGAACAAGTATCAGAACAAACACTGTATCATTTACCTTCCGCAGTACATCACTGTCCCCGAAGTGACCTGACTCGCGGTTCAAGTCTGGAAAATAACAGAAAACCATCCTAATAGAACAGGCCTCGACCCCGCATCTAAACCCTAAAATGTAAAATATATGGTGTCAATACCCTCCTTGTATGAACCCCTGTCGATGTCCAACCACACTCCAAAGCCTGACGATTTATAAAGTTGATATATTAATTATAAATATCTGTGTATTTGGGAGAGGGATAGACGTTCATAAGTATTGGTAAAGTGAGCATGGCCTCAGCTCATGCACGATACCATGTGCCTAGAAGACTTAATGAAAAGAAATTGTTACAGATAACCTAGTGCTAACTAACGAATGCTGCTAAGTACAAAGGAAGGCAGAAAAAGCATCACCAAGAGCGTATGTGTGTTGCGCAGTGGGATATGTTTGAACACTTGTACAAGAATGAAAATGTACTGTCGCTCTGAACATATTGCTTCTATGCTCCTGAGTACACCACCAAACCTAATGCTACCTCATGTGTTATCCAACTACTACCATGTGAGATTGTTAAAATGTAGTCGTCCGATGTTCAGTGATGTATGAAACACTGCCAAATTGTCGTAGTCATATATGAAATAGTACACGAATGGATAGACATTAGAAATATGTGATCACTCTAATATTACTAACTTTATTAATCGTTTTCTCGTTTCGCATAGTGTGCAGGCCAAGCACAGAGAATTGCTCACACACACACACACACACACACCCAAGGCCATCTCCCCTCCCCTCCCGCCAAGGCCCGCCAGGACTCGCTGGTACGCGAGCAGCACAGCCTCGCCTCCCCTCATCTTGCTGGACCCGCTTCAAGTATTCACCTCCCCCCATGTCCAAGACCGCCATGGTCGGCAAAATTAATTATTTACAACCCGGTCCTCAACCCCACCGCCTCAAGGGGCCAGGGGTACACCCTCGCTGATCCAGTGGTACTCCGGTCACCCCAAGTTAATGGGCCTTGGAGAGCAGATATTCAACCCTGTACTAACACATCATAAAGTAATTCTTCACTACATCTAACGAGACCAGAATGACAGGGCAGCTCACCTCATGCCCTCAGACCAGACACCCAGGTTTATGACACCCGGTCAACAGGTCAGAAGTAACAGTGCCCAACTATTGGTAAAGCCTCACATTATATGCATTTCTCCTGTGTCCTATTATCCCTTAGAGTAACATATTGCAGGATTTACAGGACAACTGGAATTGTCTAAACGGATGAATGTTTGTGTGTGTGGCCACAAGGGCAGAATGTTAGGGCAATCATCCATCAACGACACTGACCGCGCCTGGTCTGGCAGCCTCACCCCGATGAGCCCAGCTGACCCATCCGCCCCACGTTGGCACCACGCTGATGTCCACCAATCATGGAGCTGCTTGTCACTACTGTGCCTATAGTTAGTTGACGCCACCCAATCCCCAAGACTATGTGCCCCCTATAGTGTGTAGGAACTCATGACAAAGTTTTGTAATAAATAAGACTGTCTTTGCTATTGTCAGACAGAGCCTTCTCGGTGCTTGCAGTGTCCTTTGCATGCCCTATTTGACTAGATAAAGAACCCTTTACATTTACCCGCACTTGGCTTGGCCTCGCCTCATTCCCTCTCGGGGGGGGGGTCCATTATTGCCTCTCATTGTGGGGAGGGTAATGCCTTTTGAGGACGCTTGTTTTCAGTGGTGACCCCGAAAGCGTGATTACATTTTTAATTTCTTCATCGTCCCCTCTGGCATGAGAAATTCCGGGCGGCAGTGGAGACGCACGGTGCGCCCGCTCAAGAGAGCTGCCCGCCTACGGCAACTGGTACGCTTAGACGTGCGCACGGAATAAAACAAAAGGTACGGGGGTCCTGCTCCAAAAAACCCATTTTAGTACCGCTCGCCGGAGCCGGGGAGCGGCCATTGAGTGTGTGGCAGCGCCGCCTGGACGGACCCAGTCCGGAGAATCTCAATTCAAGACGGGCACGTGAGTATTAAGTGCGAGTGATAGTAAAGGGTGAAGGGGAAGGGAGTCAGAGTACACAAGGTCATTCAAGGGGTACTTTCAACTATTAATGCTATTTGTATTTACTTTACCTTCTCTGCATATGGCCATTAGGACAAAAAAAGGTGAAATAAGAGAAGATAAAAGATGGGAACTTAGCTCTGCAAGGGGGTAGAAGGCAGTGCTGCGTAGTGCTATCTCAACTAGTACTGGGAATAAGTGAAAAAGTGGAGAATAAAATAAAGGTGTCTGAAAATAGGGAGACACGGTATATACGTTAGAAACTGCTACTTTCTTTTTTCCTTCTACTCTAGTCGGGGTACCTCAGTGTTGAGCAAAAGATAAAAGGTTTAAAAAAAAAAGTCTGGGGACAAATGATGATCTAGGGAAAGGGGACCTTACCAGGGAGAGAAGTACAGGGCAAGGAAATAGGGGAGAGGTAAATGTTATGTGTGGTATGTCAAAAGTCTGTTAAATGTCTGTCCCATGTTGCACATGTTAAATTAACAATGTTTCAATGAGTTGTAAAGAAATGATGTTGAAATTATGACACTGCATAGCTCTATGGTATGGTCATTGTAAGTGTGACCCGGTAAGATCGGAAGGTAGTAATATTGTGAGCAAGTGCTTTTGTGTATGCCCAAGAATTGTTTATGGTAAGGGTCACACACACACACACACACACACACACACACACTTATAATCCACAGTGTCAGACACAAACTAGTACAAAAAGATAAAAGCTGAGAATACAATAAGGGGGCGGAAATACCCCTGGCCCACATCTGTAAAAATCTACCTGGTTATGCAGAACGTATAAAAAAGTACCACGATCAGTGGGTCACAGAATTAAAGGGAGAAGGACTACCCCAAGTATGGCCAGAAGGGGGATCGTTTGATAAGAGTGTCCTAGATATGGTAGCCACATGCATATTCATGAAATATAAAGGAAAACAGTTTCATAATAGAAGAGAAATATTAGACTTATGGAAGCTATTTGAGGAAGTGCCTCCTCTCAAAAGGAAGGAGTCAGTATCTAACCTGCCCTCCACCGTTGATACTCCCCTACTCATACATGAAGTTGGAAAGGAAGACACAGAACAGAGGGATCAATTGAGGTAACATGATTGTACCCCCCCTAAACAAACCAGTGCCAGCAGAAGGTTATAGTGATCCCACATATGTGCCCACCGGCGCGCCCACAGCCACCCCACGACCAACTGCACCACACCATATGAGTGCCCCAGACAGCGCGGACAGGTAAGCACTCCTGCAGTAGATATAGAAAAGTTAACAGAGGACTTAGATTCCAGCTTCTCCATGGCAAGAGATGAGTTATCTAGAATAAGAAATATATGTGAGCAGAATGGAACAAGTGTTGCTAGACATGAGCAAACACCTAGAGCACAGGCACTCGACAGATCATCTGAGGAGGGATGGAAGAAAGGGGAAATACTGTTCAGGATTCAGGAAGAGCCAACTAGAATAAGAAAACACAGGTGAAGAGGGAATGGCCACCGGGGGGAAGGAAGAATTGTGGTGCGATATTGAGGACGATGAACAGGAAAGTGTGAGGTTGAGTGTGGCAATGGGAGGAGGGTCAGGTAGAAGAGAGGGAACATCTCTGGGAAGGACAATGGAAGAGGAATGAACGGGAAGGTTAAGGAATAGAATGGGAAGAATGGCACCGTTAGGAAGGAAAGGATTGAAGGTGAGTACTTGCAGAACGACAAAGGGCAAACTGCAACTCCCATTGATACATAGGGGAGGTGGGATACCAAATTATATACCCTGGGCCCAGATGGACAAAGCCAATTTGCTAAAATCATTGCCCCCGCTATCAGGAGGGGCAAGTAAGTGGATATATGCATTTGAAAAACATACTGCAGGAGTGCCATTAGCAGTAGGAGATGTCAAAAGTCTGCTAGTATCGGCAGTGGGTGACCAAGCAGATAGAGTGTGGGCAAAGGCTGGCTTCCCGGGAGTGACGCTAGATTGTGATCGCCATGATGGAGCATCTTTTAACACAGTGCGCGCAAGGGTATGGGATGCATTAAGAGAAACATTTCCAGACACACCAGATTTACAATCAGTAATGCAGTGCACAATGAATGATGGGGAGGATGCTATGGATTACATTTTTCGGGTGCAGGAGATGTGGAGAGCCGAAACGGGCACACCCTGGTATCAGTCAACATCCCTATTTTACTTTATAATAAAGAGAGGACTCCCAAAAGAGGTACAAAAAGCACTCGACAAAATAGCAGGGATTGAAGCGAAAGGGTGGCTGGAAATACAAAGCATAATAGTACATCACTGCAAAAGAATAAAAGAAAGGGAGAAATAAATTGCCCAAAAAAGTTTGGCGGATGAGGCCAAGTTAGTACAAACGAAGCTGGTGAAGGTCGCTGCAGCTGTGGCAGCACTCCCCCACGACAGGGAGGGGGAAGAGGAGGAGGGACTGGTAGCGATACAAGAGAGGATGGCAGCAAATTGGGCAGGCAACGGGCAGCCACAGTGGAATGGACAGGAGCAATACGGAGGTCCGCAGTGGCAAGAGTGGGCCCCCTGCGGAGGACGAGGTGGGTACAGGGGCCGCAGTGGGGGTGGTCAAGGATACGAGGGAAATGAAGGGTATGGAGGACACGGTCCAAGAGGGGGACAGGGGAACTGTTGGAATTGTGGGAGGTGGGGACATTTCTCACGAGAATGCAGAAGCAGACAAAATAATGTGTATCAAGATAACGAACGATGTGGTCATCCTCACCCGGGGAGCCCTTATGGATTACCCATGGGGGGAGCACAAGGGCAGCCAGAGCAGGGGTATGTAGAGCAGTGAAGAGAACATCCTCACAATGTACAACAACATCCACAAAACCGCAACCACATGCAGTACACACAAGGTAACCCCTTCGCCACGACTGGCAACGGTGCACCTGCCCCGTATAGCGGAGTGGCAGTGGTATCCAGGAATGTCTTCATTCAAGGGGGGAACATGAGACATGCATCAAAGGACAGCCCACAGGGAGCACTTGCGTGTCCTATTCTATCTACGACCTACAATGCAGCAGAGGAACCATTGATAGGGGCGCAGATAGGGAATAAACAGTTCATATTTATGGTGGACTCGGGAGCTGAAAAACCATGTTTACGTGAAGGACGGTTTCCGCTATCTAATCATAAATTGGAGATGCTGGGGTTCTCTGGGGCTGTTGTCGAAGTTCCTTACACAGAAAATTTAGACGTCACAGTGGGGGTTAAGACAGTGAGGGCACCCCTACTATATAACGAACAGTTCTCGATTAACTTGCTCGGAAGGGACCTTCTCAGTAAGCTTAATATGACTATCTCCTTTACGGAGAGAGGGATAGTTTGCTCCACCCCAGGGATCTGTCCCTTGCGCGTAATGCTGGGGGTACAGGCGCGAGCAACAGCACCAGGAGTGCGCGGCATACCGGTAGATCCCGATGTGTTTATTCAAGGACTGAAAACATTGGCACGGGTAGTACCCAAGTTGAAAAAGCTAGAATGGCGAGTACCAGCAGAATTCATCTTTCGACCCATAGCACAACCAGAGATTGTGCCAGGAACAGTGATGTCTCTAGATTTGCATGCAGTTCAAATATCAGCCAATAGAATAGCCGTAATTGCAATGGATATACCTGGATGTGAGTGGCGCACAGTATTGTGCATCAATGCCGACATTGCATTGCGGGATCTGTCAGATGAAGATCTTCTTTCAGATTCCGAAAGTGACGGTGAGATAATAATGCAAATAGCAATACCCTGTGACATCATGATACAAGAGAGGCAGGTGCCAGTACATCTGATGGCAGTGGTGGGGGCACCGCCTTCCTTCTTTGATGATGATATGAAATTAGTGCCCAGTAATTTGTGGACTATAGGCCCCCATGACGTGGGATTACTGCATGGGGTCACCCCAGTTAAAATCAAACTCAAACCTGGAGCGATTCTGCCCAGGGTAAAACAGTACCCCCTGTCCCGAGAAGCAGAAGAAGGGATAATAGAAACAATCAGCGCATTACTGGCCCAAGGAATAATAGTGCTGTCAAATTCGCCATGTAACACTTGTATTTATCCAATTAAAAAAGCAAAAGGTGGGGCATGGAGGATGATCCAAGACCTACACCCCCTTAATGACGTCATTCAAAAGGAGTTCCCTTTGGTCCCTAATCCTGCATCAATATTCTGCAGCATCCCCAATAATGCCTCACATTTCACAGTAGTTGACTTGAAAAATGCCTTCTTCTCAATCCCATTGGCAGAGGAGTGCAGATATCTAACAGCCTTTACACTAGGGGGAAAGAGGTACGAATATTGTAGGTTACCCTAGGGGTACTGTGAGAGCCCCCGCATATTTAACCACATCCTCCATGAAGACTTAGGAAACATGACAGCAGAGAGCACGATTATTCAATATGTAGAAGATTTGCTCATCTGCGCACAGAATGAGGAAGAATGCAGGAAAGATTATGTCACTCTCTTGACATTGCTGGCCCACAAAGGCTACAAGGTCGACAGAGGGAAACTACAGTACTGCCAACCAGAAGTGTTGTACCTGGGACAACTAATATCAAAAGATGGCAAAAAGATAATACCAGACAGAGTAGCTGCCATTACAGCAGTAAGGAGGCCAAACACAGTGAAGGACATGCAAACATTTCTAGGCATGTGTAACTACTGCCGAGCATGGATATTAGATTACGCGGAATACACAAGACTGTTATTGCAGGCACTCAAAGAGGATCAACGGGAGAACAGAGAAATTCAATGGTCAGCAGAAATGAGTGACTCATTTACCTCACTCAAGGAATTGATCTCAAGCGCACCAGTGCTCGCGAACCCAGAATACGAACGCAAGTTTTACCTATTTTCCCACCGCAAGGGGATCCTCATGACAGCAGTACTGACACAAAAAAACATCCCTAGGACACAAGCCACTTGCTTACTACAGTGGCACATTAGACGCAGTAATGCAAGGACACTTCGCTTGCAAGCAATCTCTCGCAGCCGCAGCGTTCGCCATTGAAAAAAGTGCAACAATAGTGATGGGATGCTCTGTGACACTATTTGTGGAACACTCCCTATTCGCTATATAAGAAAGATCAAAAAGCACACTGACAACACAAAGGGCAACTGCTTATTAAATTATATTGTCCAGTGCAAACATACACATAGTCTGATGCAAGACAGTAAATCCAGCAACATTCATTACAGAAACATGCACATTAGAAGACATGCAGGAGCACGACTGTGCCACTTACAAAGGAGAGGAAGGGGAAGGCCCGGTGGTAAGTGGAAATGCCCTAAATGGAGGAGAAGTTTACTTCATAGATGGGTCAGCGTCAATAAACACTGACACGGGGGAAAAACATGTGGGGGTGGTAGTTGTGAGATTGGAAGAAGGTGAGTACGAAGTGATAGTACAGCATCGCCTGCCATCCCATTACTCAGCCCAAGCAGCAGAATGTATAGCCCTTATCGAAGCATTACGTGCAGCGAAAGGGTGCACAGTGACTATTTACACAGATTCAGCGTACATGGCTACTACAGATCACGGCGGGTTGGCAAGGTGGGCACAGAGAGGGTTCCACAGAGCAGATGGGTCACCAGTACAACATGCAGAGCTCCCAAAAGAACTTATTGAGGCGTTGAAAGAACCCACTATGGTAGCCATAATGAAGTGCCAGGCCCATACGTCCAATACGGACGTCATCTCTTTGGGAAACGCTGCAGCGGACGCCGCAGCCAAGGAAGCGTCCTATTTAGTGAAATAACTAATAGTTGAGTACCTAATGCACCAACAGGTAGTGGAAGAGATCCCAGACAGATACAACACCATCCCCGTGTCACAAATACTGGAGTTACAAGAAGGAGCAAGTGAGGAGGAGAAAGGGCTGTGGGAAAAGAGAGGTTGTAGTCAATCAGCAACAGATCTTCTGTGGCGTCAGAATAACACAGGGAAGGTGGTAATGCCCCTCAAACTCTTAGAAATAGCATTTCAGAAACTACACTTCCCAGCCCACAATGCTAAGCAACACATAGCAGCAGAGATCCAAGAAGACTGGTTTGTGCCAGGCCTCCAGGAACACATATCAAAACTGGCAATGGAATGCACAACATGTCAAATATACAATTCAGGAATGACGCTAAGGACACTCGGAGGAACAATACCCAAACCAGTAAGGCCCTTCAGAGAGCTGCATATTGATTATGCAGATATGGGAGAAAGGTGTAATGGGGCATGGTATATGATAGTGGTTGTCTGTCCATTCTCCAGATGGGTTGAAGCAGGGCCGTGCGCACGACCCGATGCTAAATGCGCTGCAAAGTTCTTAGTGAGGGAAGTATTCCCGCACTGGGGAATTTGCAACGTGATTCGCTCAGATAATGGCACTCATTTTGTTAACGAGCTGTTTAAAGAAGTAACGGCCCTGTTAGGAATAAAACATAAGCTATGCTCGATTTATCATCCGCAAAGCAATGGCGTGGTTCAGAAGATCAGCGGCCTTCTAAAAGGTAGGCTGTCAAAATTGTGTTTTTCCCTTAAAAAGAACTGGGTTCATTGTCTGCCTCTGGCCTTGTTCGAGCTGAGAAATCAGCCAAGCAAGGACCACCATTTGTCGCCGCACGAGATCGTGACGGGAAGACGCATGCACACAGCACACTCCACAGGCATTCAGATGCACACAAAAATGCCACGATACTAGGAGAAGAATTTACTGACTATCCGACAAAACTCACCAGAGCAGCCCGCAAGATAGCTAGGCAGCTTCCACCACCATTTACTCGAGAAGAAGGGAGTGAGGTAGTAACATTTGTTGAACAAAGCCCACAAGGGCAGTTAATGCCAGGGGATATGATTATGTCAGAAGTTTTGTACGAAGGTGGAATGCCCCAAGATTTCATGGCCCTTATGAAGTGATATTTTGCACACCGACTGCAGTGAACGTAAAGGGCTTGAGATATTGGATACATCTAACCGACGTACGCAAGGCGTATGACAGTGTCCAAGAGGAACGAGAAGAGGAAGCACAGACAACAGCAGAGACTCACAATAAAAGGGAAAACAAAATGATGAATATTAAACATGGGTACAAAGTAAAAGAGTGATAACAAGAAAAAATGTACATTGACGAAAATTGTTTCCATGTTAAATCAAAGCTAACAATGAAAATATAAAAGGTTGGACTGTAATTATAAACTCTCTCTCTCTCTCTCTCTCTCTCTCTCTCTCTCTCTTACTATATAATGAAATGAAGATCTCAACTGTTTAAGTATGCTTAATGCACTTTTATGTTTTAACATATAGGAGTAACCATGGCAACGAACGGCAGCCCGCAACGAATAGCATTAGGGCAGTTAAAAATGTAAATAATGTATTTAATTTACGTACATATTCGTATGAATGTGGCCTGTTTCTGTGTGCTGTTTTATTTTTTGCAATGATGCTTGGTCTCATTACTTACTGGTTCATTTCATTCATCTCTATCGAGATGAATGAGGGGGGAGGGGGGAATGAAACTAACACGAGAAATGGAACCAAGGTGGCTAAAGAGGGTTATTACTTAGTATGGGATGGATTTCAGCTTGTATGGGGCTATGGTACAATCCCGCCCAATGCGCAGCCCTCAAATAACATCCACAGCAGCCCGAGTATAAATCCAACTTCACTCTCAAATGTCTCAGAATATAATGTGTACAGTCTGAATGATCGCAACCCTTCTGTCATATCATGGCTATACGATACTACTGCCACACTGCCCTCACTAGACGTTACCCCAACAGCAGAAACTAGGCCACCTAGAGGAGGAAAGGAAGAGAATGAAGAAATGGCAGAGAAGTTTCTGTCTCTATATGATGAATGGGAAAGGGGGGTGCAGGGAAAGTGGGGGGCCAATATCACACATAGCCCGAGAAGCAAAGAGCTACCTTAGAAGCAGTATGAGGAAGAGGGAGGTGGGGAGGAGAAAATATGATGAATAGTCTGGCCTAGGTCTAGACACAATAGAAGACCCCAGACATCCACACCAGTCAAACAAATGGTATGCGGACATGAGTTCCACCGCAAAACAGACAACCAACGAAGAGAGGAGCGCCTGCTACCTTTTTTGAAATATTTGCAAGGAACTTGGGGTTGGTCACCCTGAGTTACTTGGGGGCAACCAGACGTGGACTCCCTGCACACTGTGCTCAGAGAGGCAAAGCTTCGCCTCACTGATGAGGCCCAACAAGGCTGAAACAAGTGTAAGGGGTTGCTTTTGGTACTCTTGTTCAGAGAGGAATTGCCATAGCCTTTCGGTGCTGGACTGCCCATGTGGGCGGGACAAAGACTGATATGCAAATGGATATTTCCCATCTGTGAAAGGTACAGTGAGCAAAAAGCGTGTGCTGCAAACTCATCTCAGAACAGGTTATCATGCCATGTTCTTTCTGGAGAGGAGCGCCTGCTACCTTTTTTGAAAGACAACCAACGAGAGTTGTTATGTCTGTTCCATGATCCCCCACGCCTTGGGCACACCTAAAGTTTTGTTGCCAAAAGAATTGCCTCTTGCAGATGCCCGATGTCTCCTTCATCTCACCTTGTGCAGAATTAAGAACACCTTTCAGGCACATGAAGTATCTTGTGAAATGCTGCAAAATGAGAAAAGCTGTTACTCGAGAGTGAAAGGAGTGATATGCTTGAAATAACCTTTTTTCGTGATCAAAGGGACATTGTTTTTGGACAACAAATGGAAAGATGAAGAAATATCGTGCAAAGCTGAGGCAATGCGAGGGTTCACGGCAGAAAAATTACAGTGGATCGAAAAAACATGCATGCCAGTCTGGAAAGAGCACATCACGAAACTGACCTGGGTGACAGCCATAGAAAGCCATTCAAACTGCAAAAAGAAATATCCTAGGATCTGTGCTTCAATGGGGAATGGAAGAACCCAATGGGTGTGAACAAGAACTGTAATCGGACACTCACTATCCCAGATATGAAGAAAGGAACAGCAGCACTTATGGACACTTACTGGGTCTGCGGCAAACAGGTGTACTTGCACCTCCCACAGTCCTGGAGGGGCACGTGTTCGTTGGCAACACTACACTCAGCATTGATGGCGATTCCGGAGAGACATATTGCTGGGGGAAAAGGAGTGCCAGATGCCCCCCGTGAACAAAACACCCCGCCAACAGAAGAGCCACAACTGTATGTCCTGTCCTCCGGCAATGTGCAAGAGGTGTTATCAAGGCGGCGAAGATCATCCAACTACATATCCAAAGCCTCCTCAGAATTATTGGCACAGATTCCAGACAAGTATCGACTGTTCAGTTCTGCAGAAACTTTCTTTGCCTCACTCATTCCAAGCATCCAGGCACGGGTAAATGCAAAATGGCTCCAAAACACACGTTAGGAGCTGATCCAGCTACCTAACGACACTGAAGAAGGGTTTAACGTGATCAAGGAGGAGCTAAGAGCCCTGCGGTTAATGACGATGCAGAACAGGTATGTCCTAGACCTGTTGACGGCGATGGACGGAGGTGTTTGCCGAAAAATCGGGAGCGCATGTTGCACATTCGTACCTTCTGAAGATGCAGATAATTGTACATTGTCACATGTCATTGCAGCGGTGCACAACGTAGGGGAACGAATGAAAAATGAAGGTGGAGCAGACGCCAGCACCTGGTTCGACAATCTCTTCTCTTCGGCGTTGTCATTCCCATCCCGGCACGCCGCTTCCTAAGGAAAAGGAAAAAGAACAGAAAAAAGGCATTAGTAAGCATTCAGTAAATCTTCGCTTATTTTTAAAGACTCTACGAGCTTCAAACGCTTACCTGAATCCCAGCCGCTCTGAGGGAACTCTGTCTCCGGAACTTCTCATCCATCGGCAGGAGGGAAAAGACACTCCAGGTTAGCATGGAAACATCTAGAGGCGCCGCATACCGCGCTTACTCACCGCATTTCTTCTTCATAACCGGCATCCACGCTGAAAATGTTGCGGCACCTAAAAGACACAGAAAAAGAACTCAGTTCAATACCAATACGAGAGGGTTGCATCGTGCCCTCACTCACCTTCAGCGCTACTCCTCTCTGCAGCACGTCGCCATCCCCGGACACCGGCCATCATCTAAGGAAGGAAAGGAACGAAGTTAGAGAACTGTTCAAAACACTCATTATACTTACCTGTCGGACTCTTGCCAGTGAAGTAACTAGGCAGCAACGAGCCTGCATCAATCAACGCGCCCCTGCACTGAAAGCAGGACGGAGAGCACACTTTCCAAGAAAACAAGGTGAGCTGTGGCTCAAAGGGAAGGGTTGGACTGTAACAGACCATGGACACCATTTTGGAAACATCAGGACTCCATTTTAGATACTGACGACCTGAACCCCAACGAGACAGCCTGCCTGCGAATGCTGTAGCTTGGCCCCCACTCACAGAGAGCCATGCCCTTCCCCGGCGCCTCCACTCCATGGCAGATCTGCTGAAGGCCCGTTCTCACGAGCAACCAGACACAAACAAGTATCAGAACAAACACTGTATCATTTACCTTCCGCAGTACATCACTGTCCCCGAAGTGACCTGACTTGCGGTTCAAGTCTGGAAAATAATAGAAAACCATCCTAATAGAACAGACTCGATCCCACATCTAACCCCTAACATGTAAAATATATGGTGTCAATATCCTCCTTGTATGAACCCCTGTCGATGTCCAACCACACTCCAAAGCCTGACGATTTATTAAGTTGCTATATTAATTATAAATATCCGTGTTTGAGGAAGGGATAGAAGTTCCTATGTATTGGTAAAGTAAGCATGGCCTCAGGTCATGCACGATACCATGTGCCAAGAGGACTTAATGAAAAGAAATTGTTACAGACCACCTAGTGCTAACTAACGAATGCTGCTAAGTACAAAGGAAGGCAGAAAAAGCATCACCAAGAGAGTATGTGTGTTGCGCAGTGGGATATGATTGAACACTTGTACAAGAATGAAAATGTACTGTCGCCTCTGAACGTATTGCTTCTATGCTCCTGAGAACACCACCAAACCTAATGCTACCTCATGTGTTATCCAACTACTACCGTGTGAGATTGTTAAAATGTAGTCGTCCGATGTTCAGTGATGTATGAAACACTGCCAAATTGTCGTAGTCATATATGAAATAGTACACAAATGTATAGACATTAGAAATATGTCATCACTCTAATATTACTAACTTTATTAATCGTTTCCTCGTTTCACATAGTGTGCAGCCCAAGCACAGAGAATTACTCACACACACACACACCCCCAAGGCCATCTCCCCTCCCCTCCCGCCATGGCCCACCAGGACTAGCTGGTGCGTGAGCAGCACAGCCTCACCTCCCCTTATCTTGCTGGACCCGCTTCAAGTATTCACCACCCCCATGTCCAAGACCACCATGGTCGGCCAAATGAATAATTTACAACCCGGTCCTAAACCCCACTGCCTCAAGGGGACAGGGGTACACCCTCGCTGATCCAGTGGTACTCCGATTCACCCTAAGTAAATGGGCCTTGGAGAGCAGATATTCAACCCTGTACTAACATATCATAAAGTAATTCTTCACTACATCTAACGAGACCAGAATGACAGGGCAGCTCACCTCATGCCCTCAGACCAGACATCCAAGTTTATGACAGGCGGTCAACAGGTCAGAAGTAGCAGTGCCCTGATGTATTGGTAAAGCCTCACATTATATGCATTTCTCCTGTGTCCTATTATCCCTTAGAGTAACATATTGCAGGATTTACAGGACAACTGGAATTGTCTAAACGGATGTGTGTGTGTGTGTGTGTGTGGCCACAAGGGCAGAATGTTAGGGAAATCATCCATCAACAACACTGACCGTGCCTGGCCTGGCAGCCCCACCCCGATGAGCCCAGCTGACCCATCCGCCCCACGTTGGCACCACGCTGATGTCCACCAATCATGGAGCTGCTCGTCACTACTGCGCCTATAGTTAGTCGACGCCACCGAATCGCCAAGACTATGTGCCCCCTATAGTGTGTAGGAACTCATGACGAAGTTTTGTAACAAATAAGACTGTCTTTGCTATTGTCAGACAGAGCGCTCTCGGAGCTTACAGAGTCCTTTGCATGCCCTACTTGACTAGATAAAGAACCTTTTACATTTACCCGCACTTGGTCTTGGCCTCATTCCCTCTCGGGGGGGGGGGGCATTATTGTCTCTCATTGTGGGGAGGGTAATGCCTTTTGGGGATGCTTGCTTTCACTATTCAACGTCCTGGAGGCGTTTTGGTCTGGGCCCTAAAATGCGCCAATGGATCCAATTGATTTAGACCCCATGGACAGGGTGAAAACATGAGGGGGTGGGCTTCTCATGGATGGGTGCTGGAGAGGGGGACGAGGCAGGGTTGTCTGGTATTCCCACTCCTCTTTGCTATGGCATTGGAACAATTATCCTGTTATCTCAGAAAGTGTATGCCAGAAATGGGGATCAAGAATCAGGGTATTTGGCACAGCATCTCGCTTTATGCAGATGATCCCTTATTGTATGTGGGCAACCCCCTGGTAAATGTACCGATCTAGTTGGAGGTCCTGGGGCAGTATCAGAAGATAGCAGGATTCCTCATGAATACGGACAATTTTGTTCTGTTCCCTCTGGCATCCCTTAGAAGGAAAGAGAGAGGAGATCCCAGACTGGGGAATTAAGTGGAACTGTGAGTCCTTCTGCTACCTGGAAGTGCAAATCTTTCATGAGATAGAGGAAACATTTTAATATAATACAGGAAGGGCATTAGCGGGCATGGGTGATGCAATTGACTTTTGGAAGACCTTACCAATATCTCTGATGGGAATGTTGGCCTTGTGCAGTATGGTGACCCTTCCTTGATTATTGTACTATTTTGTTAACATTCCGTACCTAATAAAGATGTTGGACAGTAAAATAGGGGAGCTGCTCTGGGGTAATGGGAAACGGAGGGTGTTCTTGGAGACGCTTCGGAGGCCGCATCAGGATGGAGGGTTGTCCTTTCCAGGCTACGGCTATATTTTATGGCGGCGCAGCTGTAGGCGGTTGAAAGATGGGACGCTTTAGAGGAGGGGGAATTGAGGCTGGTGCTGTAAACACTCCCAACACATCGCCAGGCAATTGAGCTACTGTGGGAATCTATGGGATCGGTAGGGTTCTGAAGGCAGTGTGGAGCAAATACCAACGTAATTCCCAAGGTAAGGGGTAATACAGTCCTGAATTCCCCCAATTCCCCCTAGAGTTTGATGGCAGATTATGGGAGTTGGTGAAAGATATTTTTTTTCAACAGAGCATATCGCTCGCAAAAGTGGATGCACTCGCTTTCTGCTACGCTTCTAGCTAAAGGATCATCATTTGCTGTGCCTTCCTGTGGAAAGTCTGCCTTCTCCAATTTCCTTTGTAAGAATCTGGTTGGAGTTATCAGCCATACTCTCTCCTCCCAGTCTTTCGCTCCCAAGCTTCGGTGCCTTTTCTCACCAAAATGTTCCTCTATTTTGTTCTGTATGTTTGAGGTTGTGGTTGTGTATTCTGCACCTCTTTTCAGAAGGGAAATCACGTCTCGGCAAGCATTGCCATTTATTTCAGGAACATCCTGAACCTGAGATGGCTCATATGAGTGGGCTTGCGCTTTCATCAATGTTTTTACAGCGGCAGGCTGTGTCTACAACTCCTGATGGCATTTAGGTTCAAATGGGCCCAATACATTATCTGCTCCATTGTATGACCCATTCCATTCTGGTGCTCTAATGTCACCTTGAAATGCCCCACTGCGCAGATGATATTTTGCCATAGTGCCCCTCCTCCTGGCTTCATCTTTCTAGGTAGCACTATTTCTAGTTGGTTAGATGAAATGTTGAGTTAGGTACTCCGAACGAAATGAGTAAGAGTGACCTCGGTATTTATTGTCCCTGTTCCCAAAACTGCAGCTCGGACTTCCTACTTGATCAACTAACTCGAGGTCACGTTAACACCTATTGCCTTGCCGCAGCCTTGCTACACACTGCAAGACAGGGCTTAGAAATGTTGATCTGGTCTTATGTCCTCATAGCGTTATAACGTTACAGATTTCACATGTTTCAAAGCAAGATTCCTGTTACACTTTCCAAGGCCCAACGGGCCGCCGGTCAAGTGTAACTGTTGCAGGGATAGACCTATGACGTTGTAGATGGCATGTGCTTAAAAAGCCGTAATTCAAAAAACACTCTAAGCCCCAGTGGGCCGCCGGTCGAGTGATAGCACTATTGCCTTCTGGGTAATGTGTGTTTTAGAGCACTAATCCTTATTCACTCTCTGACTACAAAGGCACAGCCAGTCAAGAAAACAGTTACAGAGGCACAAACGGTGGCACTATCCACCGACACATACTTCCCCCCCCCCCCGTAGAGGAGATCTTATCCAACGTCTTCTGTGGGGGATATGGTATGTGGGGAACTCCCACTCCAGCCCGATGCCAAGACTCTAAGACTCTGCTACTGACTCTGATGACGCTATGCGTTATGTCGGGGGTTTTAGTCCTTTTGACTCCTCCTCCACACGTCTTCACCTCTAGATGGAGAAAGAGGACTTTCGCAAGCACAGCCAAGAATAACCACTCCTCGGCTCACACTGACTGTTGATGCAGACTCTAAAACTCTGCTACCGACTCCGCTCAGTGAAAGATCTAGGTTTCCCCAGGCTACAGAGTGGAGGGTGCCGCAAGCTAGGTGATATTTTCTCAAAGAGGGTTGATTGCTCATGTTTGAGCAATGGAGGGAGAAATATGCGATGCATGGGGGGGATCCTTCCTATTGTATGCATGGGTGGTGAAGAAGATGGTGGCAATGTGGGAGGGGATTCCAGAGGAGCCAGACACAGACCCAGAGTTACATGCTCTTTTATTTTATTTTTTTGTTCTTGGTTTACATGAAACCTTTACAAAACTTGATGTTTATATAGTTTTACAAAGTAAAAATCTCTTAAAATTCACATGTAAAAATGGATCATAGACATGATAATCCAGTTAAAACAAAAAAGAAACGAACAAAATGAGAAGCGAGAAAAGAAAAGAAAACAGACAAGAAATACAATAAACGTACATGAAATGTGTATAGAATCTATCATAGACTAATAACACTTTCCATACAATAGAATCATGTGTTTGCATATTTCCTGATTCTTTAAATTAGATAGCTATTTCAACAAAAGAAACAACATAAAAGAATATTATCAACAGTGATGCATTAAAATGCCTTAAAAACTTATTAGAGTTTGCGTCGTAACAAGGATGACCTCCATCCATTAGAAGTAGCTACTTCATAACTATTGTTCGCTTACATAAGGAAAGAAGAAAGTTCAACAGACCTGCTTTTTTAGCACTAACAATGTTATCATATTTATTTAGTCATAAAATGTATTTGAAATCAATCAAGCTATAGTAACAGAATCAGATAATTTAGCATTAATTATGATCAACATGCAGGCAAAAGAAAGTATCAAAGTTCTGCTAGTTCCTGCCACACATCTTGACCACAGCTATTCTCAGGACAGAATGGAATTTCCTATATGTTTATCACTGAGGTGTACAGTCCTCAGCATTTTGTAATGTGGACAGTAAATCACTAGATGTTTTAGTGTTTCAACTTGAGAGTGATGTTTACAAAATCGACATGTTATAGATGGTACAATGTCAACTGGTCGCCAGTGTTTGGTAAGCTCAAGTGTCAGTAACTGATTTAATTTAAATCTCATATGTACAGTACGTATTTTTTCACAAGGAAACCATGTCCAATACATCTGTCTAGGGATCCTCTTTTGCGGGAATTTAGCATATTCTTGATACGCTTTGAGAACTCCAAGTTCCTCAATAGTGCGCATCCAGTCATATCCATATAACTTTTTTTTGCATACGATGGGCGTTCAGTGAAGCAATTAGCTTTAATACTTATTTGATCCATGATAGCTCTCATTCTGGTATCAAATCGCACAATAGAGGGAGGGTCTGATTCACAAAGCATCTTTGATGGATCTTCATATGGTGAGTTTCTCTGTGGTTTGAGAATGCAAGCATAAGTGTTAAGTTGCCTCCAATGAAACCGAGCAGATATTGAATACAGACCCAATTTATGGAGTATGCAAGCATTTGGTAAAGAATTGGTCAGCGCCAACGTTTTTTTCCACATTTGTGCTTGAATAGAGTTTAACAAGTGATCAATGTCGAGGAGGCACATGTCCAAACCATATATGATATGATATGGCAATTATAACCCGCCTATACACAAGTGGTTCAAGGTGCGACGAGGCAAGGGAGGGGAACAAAGGGAGGACAGACAATGATCCTACTAGGCCAGGTGTCATTCAGATCACGCAAGTGCGTGGGAAGGGGGCAGGGACAGGGCAGTACATGGGAATAGATAAAACAATAAGTAAATTAACGGCCATCATGTGGCAAGTGCATGGGTAAGTGCAGACATCAGGTGTAAAGGGCTGGTAGGGGGACTTTAGGGATACAGAAACAGTCCCCAAGTGCGGGGGTTGCCAGGTGGGCAGTGCAGGTGTGGGATGCTGGTAGGTGTGGGATGCTGGTAGGTGAGGGACCTGGGTCCAAGATCAGGGGGTGGCAGGGTAGCCGGTGCAGTTCCAGTAACACCCAGGAGGTCAGCAGAGGAGAGGAGGAGAAAGAGCAGAAGCAAAGAGAAAGGTTTTGAGGTGCTTCCGGAACCAGAGATGGTTCTCCTCAAGTTTAAGGGAGGCAGGGGGGCTATTCCAGAGGGAGGCCCAAGCCGAAGAAAGAGATCTACCACCAACTCGTTGCTTAGAGAAGCGACTGACTCTGAGGTAGTTGGAGGCAGATGAGCGGAGGACTCGAGAAGGAAGATATTTAGGGAGAGAGAGTTGAAGGTATTAAGGCCCCAGGCCCCAGAAGGCCTTGTGGATGATGCAGAGGGTTTGGAACTTAATCCTCGCAGCCACTGGGAGCCAGTGCAAAGATTTCAGTCCTGGAGAGATACAATCCATGGGCTTGAGGCCAAGGACAAGTCTCGCAGTCCTGTTCTGGATACGTTGCAGAGGGCGAAGAGTAGAAGCAGGCAGATTTAGAAAGAGTCTGTTGCAATAGTCCAGCCTAGAGAGAACCAGAGCTCTGGAGACAGTGAGTTTCTGGGGGAAGGAGGAAAGGAACAATACCTCAGAGGAGGTGCAGCTGGTAGTGTGACTTCTTAGAGACGTCAGAGATGTGAGGGGAGAAGGAGAGTGTGGAGTCGAAGATGACCCTGAGGTTTTTAGCCTTGCAGGTGGGAGCAGGAAGAGGGACAAGAGAGGCCGGCAAGAGAGCCACAGCTACATATACAATGATAGCTTTTGCTTTGAGCGAATACAATTCAATGGCAGGCAGAAGGAAAAACTTGCATAGCTTTTTGTAAATAATGTTTAATTGTGAGGTTAAAGGTCTCGATTTTTCCTTTAAATAATAGTACCAATTTACAATAGAGGAGATATCTGACAGGTTGTATCCCAAGTAATGAATAGCAGAAGAACTCTCTATGGGGAAAAACCATTAAGTGTCCATGTAAACGAAGGAATCTTGTTTCTACCGGTGAATATGATGATTTTAGATTTTGCTGTGTAAGATTAAGCTGAGAAGCATATAAAGAAAAGGCATTTAGCTTGTTTTGAAGCCCAAACAGAGTTCTGTCAAAAAAGATAAGGTCATCTGGGAATGCTAACCAGTGCAGTTGCAGAGGACCTATCCTAATTGGATAAGTAATTGTATTTGACCATATGGTATCCATATCGGATAGATACAAGTTAAATAAGGTCAAAGCAAGGTTACAACCTTGCTGAACTCCGGTATGGGTGGGAATCTCGTCAGTGAGAGACCCGGCCTGATTAATACGAATTTTATAACAAGTTTCACAGTGAAGCATGAACACTAGAAGGGAGCAAAGGAGCCATCACACGAGGTTGGATCTGAAGGTCAAGGGGAAGGGGTGAGGGATATAGGGGAGGAGATAACAGAGGGCACATGGATTAGTATTTGGGAGCAGGTAAAGAAACTATCTAGAAACGCACGCTTCCCGCTAATCAATATGACTTTTTACATAGTGTCTACATCAGGGCTGTATACCATCGGCCGAGGAGCCCCTCACTCTTGTCTTAGATGTGGAGAAAACTCTGCAGGGTTGTGGAATATGGTGTGCGGTTGTGCAGTGATCACAGCGTTCTGGGGTACGGTGATGGAAAACATCAATGCGCTGGTTTGAGGGACACTTGCACAATCTGAATGACACAAGGCTTAGTAAGATCGTTGTTTTGTCCTGCCTTCCTTGTGTTGTCACGCATAGAAACAATTGTGTTCAAAAGCGTTATAAATGACATATCCTATCGTATCATATGGGTGTATACCAATGATTTGCCTGCTGGGGCTATTACCCGGGAAGAAGAGGGACAGAACCAAAAAAATGGCCCAGTTTTTATTAATACTAGCCAAACGGTTCATCGTGATATCCTGGAAAAGAAAACACAAGACCAGGGGTGCAAGCATGGATTAGACATGTGCAGAGGTGGGGATTTACAGAGATGTGTATATTGAGAATGCAGATGAGAGCGGAGGAGGAGAGGGCACGGAAGGATTGGGACAAATGCTCCAGGTGCTACGCTAACCTAACTACAGCACAAAAGAAGAGCTCAGCTTGTATCAGTGGGCATGCAGGCCTTACTGTGCTGGAGAGCGGGTGGCTGTCTCGGGTGTGGTGAACTCCTGGTGCCAGCGGGGAAAGTGACCAGTGGAGGGACAGGGGACTGTGCCCCACTCTGCTTCATCAGCCATGCACCAACTTCTCTGCAGTTCCTGGAAGCCTCTCTGTGACAGTGGCAGAGGAGAGAGGAGCACCCCAAAAGCAGGGATCCTTTTTCTAGATGACTGTCCTCCGAATACCAACCCTGGCCTGGCCACTGGTGGTGGAGGGGATACCATGCGGACCTTCACATAGGAGTAACAACTGCTATATGAAATTGCGCAAAAGTCTTGAACGATAGGACTTGTGCAACAAAACCAGTGGAAATGAGCTGGAGGGAAGTTTGAGAAGAAAAGGAGCAGGGGACGAACTACTCTGGTCTCTAGCAGTGCTTTCCTTTTATGCCTAATGGTTGCAAGAAATTGATCTGAACGCACTCATCTACCAGCTGAATACCAGCTGAAGGCCAACTGAGGAATCTTTTCCATGAACCTTACTGGGCTAAGGAGGTCAGACATTCAGCGCTTGTTGGATAGGCCTGATCTGGGACACTATAGGCCATGTATAATGCATCCGACTGATCTTCTAGATGTCAAGGAAAGCATTGTGCAATGGGAAACCTATCAGATTATTCTGGTCACCAGAAAAGTCTGTCGGCAGTAACATGGCAGCCAAGGTTGGGGACTGGATCAACCTCCCAACTCCCAGATAATACATCAGCAGCCAGGGCCAATGACGATAGTGCCCCACCGACCAAACAACACTTCATGGAATGCTGTTACTAAAGAAGGTAATTGGGGGCACAAGCAAGCATGAAATACAATTTGCAACCACTGACCTTTAAAAGGCCTTTTCCAAAGCTCAAGCAAAATGTATCCCAACTTGAAAAAATTAGTGGATTTAAGTGAATCCTCACTGTGGCCAAATCAAGACGTTGCCGCTAACACACAAGCAGGTTTGAAATAAACTAGAGAAACGCTACAAACTACGCATATTGAAGATTTAGAAAATCTCCACAGGAGGGGGTACTTGAGAGTGTGTGGCCCCATCAAAAGGATCAAGGGTCACGGACTAAAAAGGATGGATCCATATCATGTTTAAAACAACCTTTCCTGACATTGCCCAAGGCAATCAAACTTTGGACATTGTCCCTAGGATAAGCCTGCTGTGATGGGGTTTAAAACTTCTCCCAGATGTCATAACAGAATTCGACTCATTCTGTATGAAGGAGAGTTTGCTTATGGTATTTCAGGAAATGGGTACAACTTCTTACCAAAAACACCAAGCCATCTGCACAGTAAAGGTTATGCGCAGATGATCCAGAAAGAAGAGAAAAAAAAGGAACCCTCTGCTTTGCACTACTGTTCACATGGGAAAGAAAGCAGTTTTGGTGCACTAACCTAGAGGAACAGCGTCCCTTATAGAAGTAGACCTCACAGAGACACCCAAAATGCAGAAGCCAGGCCTTAACTGGCAAAAGGTCAACTCATGCCTGAAAAATAAAGAGCAAGAAAGGGGTGAAGAGGTCCGACAAGTCACATCTTGCGCAGAGACGGTATAATGTTTCCGCATACCATTGTCTTTGATTGGGCCAGCTCCTGGGATGTGAAGGCCTCATCTGTTGTAGTAGGGTCTTGAAAATGTGATTAACTAATCCAGTTTAGTTTGCAGTGGGAACAGGGAGACTGTTTGATACAGGCGTATGTGCGAAGGGGAGTGGGTGAACACTGATGGTATGTGCTGAAAAGTGGTAAAATAAGCATAGTTTATAATTGACACACAACACACCTTCTGATGTGCACCATCGGCAAATATGCTATTGACGAGTCAGCAGACAACTGATGCACTGGTGTGGGATCTGCACGACAGGAATCCATATTTTGGAGCCAGTAGGCTCATTTGGCATTCTTTCACCTCTTTGACCAAGCCCGATATGGGCGATATTGGTTATCTTTTGGAGTTGACCTACATGTGAAGACTTGCACATCACATTTGGGCAGTACTGCTGGACAAGCAGCAATGACAATACTGATGATTGAGCCCCCCTCTCAGATGTGACGTGAGCTTCTCTCTTATGGGTTCTGAGGCAGTGAATGCATTGTAAAATGCTCCGTTTACTCAGTGTGTACTGACATCTATCCGACTTTTAATATTTTCATTGTACAGCACTGAATGTCTTTTTAATTTTCTTAACAATTGAACAACTTAGTCGTAGAAGTAGTTTTAACACATTTACTGGGAAATATGAAAAAATGACTCCGTGTTATGAGGAATTTTCTTAAGCATGGTTCCCAAACCCCAGCTACAATCACATCACTTGGGACAGAGGGTATCTAGAGTTCACTAGGCTGTTCTAGGTGCAGTGTTGGTATAAAGGAGATTGTTTCACAATCCCTCAAAAGAGGGCTGAGGAACAGTCTATCCTAGGGGTACTCTGTGGGTGAAAACTGTTTAGGAGATTTTCCTTAAGCCCTTTGGCCAGCATCCTGCACTTCCTCCTTCCCAACTGGATGGGAAGCAGGTTCGACTGGGAAAAGCTCTGCCAAAAGGAGGTCCTGCAACTTTTAGGCTTATAGAATGAAGCTTGGTATGCAGAAGAATCCCTCTGCGTGCCCAGCCCCACCCCCACCTGTGCGTAACAAACTGAGACCTCCGAGTTACTGTTTTTACAACTAATTGGTTGGTCGTGGAAACAGTTCCTACATGCGCCTTTTGGATATCTAGCCTCCCTCAGAGGCGTATTTTTCAATTCGATCGGATATATTTTTTGTCCACATTGCCTGCTTCTCTACGCATGCAACGGAAAACCACAGGGTTCAAGCTATGTATTGGATGCAGTAAGCACTTCTCGGCTATGAAGCCCCACAGAGCCTGTGTTAATTCTCCTGGGAACTTCCACCCAATGTGTTCCTGTCAGTTCTGTGTGGTGTGAAAAGTCTGAATTAGGAGACTGACAAGGAGGCATGCTTTCTAGGACTTTTTATTCTTTTCAATATCAAAAAGAAGACTAGTGTTTCCCTAAACTTGTAAATCTAAGCCATAATCTGTAACAGAAACAAGTAAAAGGGTGCTTGTCAGGATGTCTAAACATAAAACACTGTCCTAGGTCCGGAATCCTAATCTAACCTAATCCTTTCCCAAATCAACAAAGACATACTTTGGGGAACTACCCCCACTGAAAGGGATGCCTGCTGGCTTCCACCCTCCAACCCCATCTCTCCTTTGCATAGGGTCCTTGCCTACGTTTACAGTTTGTGTCATGCTGCAGTGCAGTTTCATGGCCCCAGCCCAGGCCTCTTTGGTGTCCCTTACCAATCTAAGTTACTCTCAGTCTTTTCCCCTCGAGGAGACTCTGGTCTTTCCGCCTTCCCTCTTTGGATTCCTCTCAGTCTCTCCCACAGTACAGGGAGACTTGGCTCCTTCTCAGTCCGTAGCTCTTTCCGCCTTTTCCCACTCTGGGGCCTTCCTCCTCAATTTCCACTCCGGCTGTCTGTTTCTCTTTCTTCCACACTCCAGGGTTTCCCTCTTCTCCCCCCTCTAGGGTTTCTTTCTGTCATACTCCCCCACTCCCCCACTCTGGGGATTCTACTTTCTCTCCCGACTTTGGGACTTGTCTCTTTCTCACAACCCCCCACCCCCTCTGGGGTTGCTTCTTTTGTTCTCCTCTCTGGGGCTTCTCTCCTGCCCGCTCCCCCCTCATGTGTTTGCCTCTTTCTCTCTACCCACTCTGGGGCTCTTCTCTCTCTTGCTCACTTAGCCACCTGGCTCAGGTTCCGCTGGAGCCACCGCGTTTGTGATGAGTGGTGCTCCTCGCGAGGGATGCGAAGATTGCTTGGTCCGCCGCAGAGCCGCTTGCGCAATCAGCCAACTGGACTCTACGCCAACCGTCAACTATTCTTCTCTGCCGCTCACTTAGCACAGGTGTGCGGCTTCTCATCAGTGCTTCGTCTTTGCCCTCGCCTCCATCTCTGTTGTGTTGCTGCACTCTTCCGATATGTACTGTCGGCCAGGAAACTAAGTCTGGCGTTCTCTCTCTCATACCAGCCATACCCCTTGGCTAAACTGAACAGGCGTTAGAGACTCTATTGTTATTGGTTCCTCTAGTGATATTTCCATGGGGATGGGTTTACTTGTTTGTCAATCGTTTTCCATAGTGATTGGGCCTAATTTGGGTCAGAAGCCGAGTCAGCCATTGTTAAAGGCATTATAGGATTATCACACAACCTAGCCCCTACATACCCCATAAAGATGTTCACGCGAGGGTTGGAACAAGTTACTTACCTGTAACTGTTGTTCTCCAGCATGGGTCTGGCATGGATTCACATGCTCATGAATATTCCCCGTCGTCAGGCTGGGAATCCTCGGTAAAGAAAAAACCAGTATCAGTTTCGTTTCTGATCTGTCTTTCGTAGTAACAACCAATCACTGGTCTCTGCGTCATACTGACCACAGCCAATGACTGCCCTCTACCTAAGCACCGCCTCTGGCAGCCATCTTCAGATTTGGAAGCACGTGAAGTGGCAGTATGACCAAGTGAAGAGCCGCAGAGGGGTAGGCGGGAGGGTTCGCATGTGAATCCATGCCAGACCCATGCTGGAGAACAACAGTTACAGGTAAGTAACTTGTTCCTTCTCCAGCATGGGGTCTGGCATGGATTCACATGCTCATGAATAAAGAATACATAGCAGTACACACATGCACAACAACGGGAGGTGGCAACGGCTCAACATTAAGCAGTACATCAAACTCAACATTAAGCATCTTACCTCCTCACCAGGCTCACCTCAGGCTAACAGGTTGCGCAGCACTGCTTGGCCGACCCTGGACTCCTCCCTGGAATCCCGATCGACGCAGTAGAATTTCGTGAAGGTGTGCGTCGACCTCCACGTAGCAGCCCTGCATATGTCCAGCAGGGGCACACCAGAAAGGAACGCTGTGGTAGCTGCGATCGCTCTGGTGGAATGGGCTCTCGGACGGCCAGGCAGCGGTCGGTTTGCCAACCGATGACAGTACATGATACAGCCGGAGAGCCATCTGGAAATGGAAGCCTTCGAGAGAGCCTTCCCCTGATTGACAGGTCCAAAGTTCACAAAGAGTTGTGACGTCTTCCGAAAACACTTCGTGCGGTCCACGTAGAACTTCAGCGCTCTAGCCACATCCAGCGAGTGCAAAGTCCTCTCAGCCGGCGACGAAGGCGACGGGAAGAACACAGGCAACACCAAGGGTTCGTTGAGATGGAAGTCCGACGGTACCTTGGGCATGAAGGAGGGGTGCGTCCTGAGCACTACCCTCGTGTCGTGAAAAGTCAAGTACGGGGCCTTGCATGAAAGGGCCTGGATCTCTCCCACCCGTCGTGCGGAGGTGATGGCCACAAGAAACGCTGCTTTCCACGACAGAAACTTCAACGGGGCCGAGTACAGAGGCTCGAACGGAGGTCCCATGAGCTTGGTCAGCACCACGTTGAGCTCCCACGCCGGGGCCGGAGCCTTCACCGGCGGGAACGATCTGAACAGTCCCTTCATGAACTCTTTCACCAGACGATGAGACCACAAGGACGTCCGGCCCGTGGTTCTGGTGTATCGGGAGATCGCAACAAGATGAATCTTGATGGACGCGTGTGCCAGTCCAGCTTTGGCCAGCGTCAGCAGGTACGGCAGTACCTGGGGAGCCGTAATCCTTAGAGGGTTAATCTTCTGTGCGTGGCACCAGACAGAGAACCTCTTCCATTTGTGTCCGTAGCATTTAAGAGTCGAGGACGCCCTGGCCTTTGCAAGAACCTCTCTGCAGTCGGCCGGTATGTCGTATCCTCCAAACTCTAGCGCTGCAGGAGCCAGGCCTGCAAGTTCAGCGATTTCGGGTCGTGGTGGAGGATGGCGCCTCCTTCCCTGGAGAGAAGATCCGCGTCCACCGGCAGCTTGATTGGCGGGGACGCTGACAAGTTCAGAAGGTCCGGGAACCATATCTGCCTCGGCCACGCAGGTGCGACGAGGATCATCCTGCACCGTGACCTCTTGAGCTGGTTGACGAGCCGGATTAGCAGTGGCAAAGGAGGGAACGCGTAGAGGAACAGGCCCTCCCAGGGGAACGAGAAGGCATCGCCCATGCTCCTCGCCTGGGGAAACCTGCTGGCGAACCTCCGGCACTTGGAGTTCGTCGCCGTCGCGAACAGGTCGATCTGGGGTGTGCCCCACCGTCGGAAGAGGCGATCCACTAGATCCTGCCGTAGTTCCCACTCGTGGCACGAGCGCAGCTCCCTGCTGAGTGAGTCGGCGATGGTGTTTTTTATCCCTGCCAGATGAAACGGCACCAGAAACATCCTTTGGGCGACGGCCCAATGCCACAGGTCCTGCGCCTCCTTGGACAGCGCTGGGGACCTGGTTCCGCCCTGTTTCCTGATGTAAAACATGGTGGTGGTGTTGTCGGTGAAGATCCTCACCACCTTGCCCTTGAGGGACGGAAGGAAGGACCTGAGGGCCCAGAACACTGCACGGAGCTCCAGGACGTTGATATGGAGGGACTTCTCCGTCGGGAGCCAAAGGCCTCTCGCGTGCAGATTTTCGGTGTGCGCTCCCCACCCTTCCAGGGAGGCATCGGTGGTCACTGTCTCCTGGTGGTCTGGGGTCTGGAAGTCCATGCCCGCCGTCAGATGCGTGCGGTTGCCCCACCACCGGACCGCTCGGCGGAAACTCTCGTCGAGTGTGATCCTCTCCTCGAAGCTGCCCGTCGTTTGGATCCAGCGCGCGTCCAGGAACTCCTGCAACGGGCGCATCCGGAGCCTGCACATGGGAATGAGGTAGATGCAGGAAGACATCATTCCGAGGAGGGACTTGATGGACCTCACCTTGGCCGCGTCGGAAACCAACATCCGCTGTACCTTGCCCAGGATGGACCTGGTCCTTTCCTCCGACGGGGAGGCCAGAAGAGACACTGTGTCGAGCTTCGCTCCCAGAAACAGTGCATTTTGCGCGGGTACCAGGTGAGACTTGGCGTAGTTCACGGAGAATCCCAGGTCCGTGAGAAGTCGGACGGTCCTTGCCGTGTGATCCAGGGCGAGCTCCCTCGTCTTGGCTCGGATGAGCCAGTCGTCCAGGTAGGGGTAGACGTGGATCCCCTCGCGGCGCAGCTGCGCCGCCACCGGTGCAAGGCACTTGGTGAATACCCTGGGGGCCGACCGTAGTCCGAAGGGGAGGGCTTTGAACTGGTAGTGACGCCCTTGGACCACAAACCTGAGGAATTTTCGGTGCCCCTTTAGGATGGGAATATGGAAGTAGGCATCCTCCAAATCCAACGACGACAGGAAGTCTCCTTCCTCCAGCTGACCCAGGACGTGCTGGAGGGTGACCATCCGGAACTTTTGCGCCTTGATGAACTTGTTCAGACGTCGCAGGTCCAGGATGGGGCGCCATCCCCCCGTCTTCTTCTTCACGAGGAAGTATCTCGAGTAAACTCCGGAGCCCCGAAGTCTCTTTGGGACGAGTTCGATGGCACCCTTCCTCAGCATCGCCTTTACCTCCAGGAGAAGTTGAGGGACGTGAAGTTCTTTCCTGGCCACGGGGGGGACGCGCGGACACCTTCTTTGAAACTCGAGCGCGTGGCCCCGGGCCAAGGCGTCCAGCACCCAACGGTCGGTGGAGATGGACTCCCACACGCTGACGAAGCTCGCCAGCCGGCCTCCCACCGGGGTGCTTCGGTGGGGGCCCGACCCCACGGTCGGTTCAATCCTGCTTCGACGAGGCTTTGCCGCCTTGACCTCCTTGGCGACGACAGCGGGGTCCGCCAGACTTGCCTCGTCCTCTGTAGGCCTCCTGAGCCAACGAGCGGGCCGCTTGACGGTAGGTGGAGAAACCGCCGCCTGAACTTTTGGAGGCGCCCTTGCCTCCGCTGCTCCGAAAGGGCGTCCGCCGTTGTTGCAGAACTCCAAGGGCCCGGGCCGTCTCGGTGTCCGCTTTAATGGCCTGGAGGGAATCGTCCACTGTTTTCCCAAACAGGTTGTTCCCATCGAAGGGCATGTCCAGGACTCTGGTCTGAACGTCTTGACGGAAGTCCGTAGCCTTGAGCCATCCACGCCGCCTAAGGCAAACGCCGTTGCCCAACTGGCGGAACCCAGTGTCGGCGATGTCCGTCGCAACGGTAATGGCGTGGTCCGAAGCCACCTCACCTTCCTGCAGGATCTCCAGGGCCTCTGCCCTCTTGTCGTCCGGCAAGAAGTCCAGTAGGGGAGCCAGTTTGTACCAGAGCTCCCTGTCGTAGCGGGCCACGATAGCCAAGGCGTTGGCCGCTTTAATCGTCGTCGCCGCAGACGAGATGACTCTGCGTCCCATAGCGTCCAATTTCTTTCCCTCGCCGTCCGGTGGGGAAGTCGATGTGGAGGCCGCACCCCCCCCCCGCTTTTTTCCTGGCCGCCGCGGAGACGACGGAGTCCGGGGTAGGCTGCGCCCGGAGGCACAGGGGGGCCGTGTCCGGGACCCGGTACTTCTTCTCGTACCGGTCCCTTCTAGCTGGCGTCGTGGAAGGGTTCTTGAGGAGGGTGAGGCCCTCATCCCAAATGTCGTCCAATAGAGGCACTGAGAGGACCGTCTTCCTCTTGGCCTCGCGCCGCTGATAAAGGAAACCTTCCTTCTTCTTCTCCTCAGGGCAGAGTTGGAAAAGCTCGGATGCCCTGGTGATCATGGAGTGGAACGATCCAATCTCGTCGGGCGGAGAAGCCCTGGTGGGAGGCAACGACGGTACATCCTCGTCGTATACCTCGTCGTCCGTATTCGTCGCTGCCGTGTCAGTCCCCGTATCATCCCCTCGGGTGGACGGGGAGGAGGGCTGGAAGGGGCGCGACGGCTGAAAAGGAGGCGGAGGGTGGATCCTTCTTTTCTTGGTAGGGGGAACACCAGAAGGTCCCGGTTCTGGGTCCCCCGACGGGAGAGGTTCCGTCAGCAACGGTAGTCTCGTCCTTATCTCTGAGCATAAGGACTGTATAGCCAACAAAATGGCCGCCGAGTTGTCTCGCGGCGCTGGCAGAGGGGAATCCGACGGGCGATCAGGGGCCCCGTCGGTACCCTCGATGATGTCGTCGTCACCTGCGTCAGGATCCATCCCGACGGGCCGGTCTTCTTCCACGCCGAGGCCGTGGCTTAAGACTTCGACCAGCTCCTCCTCCGAGGTTGAGGCCGAATCTACGACGACGCCCTGCCCCCCCTTTTTCTTCTCCACGGGGGATTTCACGGGGGTCCTATCGATGGGCACAAAAGAGGACTCCCTCCGAGGTGGCAGGGAGACTCTGAGCCCCGAGGTCGCCACCACTGGTGTAGCCCCCACAGGCTGAGCCAGGGCCGCCGCGACAGTTTCGATAGAGGGCTTGGCCGGATGGATTAAGGCCTTCACCACCTTAGGTGCGCTCACCGCCTTATCCTTGAGGGGGGGGACACTGCCTCGCTCCCCCTCCGATGGGGCCTTCGAGCTCGACCGGGCCTCTCCAGGAGCTTTGCCGGGTGCTCGGCCTTCCTCTTACCCGACCCAGAGCGTTGGCTCGTGGTTGATGGTGCCGGGGAGGGTGCGCCCTGCCTGGCGCCCGTAGAGCCCGACCGTTCGGCGCTCCCGGTGCCAGCGGACTCGCGGTGCTTTGCCTTGTGTTGGACCCCCGTCGCCGGGGCGTCCTCAAAGGTCTTAGAAGACCGCTCGGATTTCTTCCTCTTCTTCTCGCCTGACGGGCTCTTCCCTTCCAGCCAGTTGGCGAGACGTTGATGGCGGTCCTTCATGGTCCGCTCCGACATGTTGCCGCAAAACGCACAGTCCTTCTCCACGTGCGTCTTGTCCTCATGTAAGCAGTAGAGACAAAAGGAGTGTTCGTCCTCCTTAAAGACGTTCTGCAGCTGGCATCCAGGGCAGACCCTGAACAGCTTTCCGGGCGTCGAGCATCCCTTCTCCTGGGCCATGTCCGGGCCTGAGAAACTTCTGGAGTCCTCCAAAAGCGTAGCTCGACGAAATCTTCACCCTTGAGGGGCGCAGACGAATCCGACACGGGTCCCCGTTGATCGGATGGAGAGTCGGTGGAGCTTGAGGCTCTTTTGACCGAAAAAACGTGAAAAAATAGCACTAACGCTCGAGAGCAATAGCACGAGGATCCCTACATGAACGTGCGGTAAAAATCTGAAGATGGCTGCCAGAGGCGGTGCTTAGGTAGAGGGCAGTCATTGGCTGTGGTCAGTATGACGCAGAGACCAGTGATTGGTTGTTACTACGAAAGACAGATCAGAAACGAAACTGATACTGGTTTTTTCTTTACCGAGGATTCCCAGCCTGACGACGGGGAATATTCATGAGCATGTGAATCCATGCCAGACCCCATGCTGGAGAAGGTGACTTGTACCCCTCTCTGTCCCCTAAGGGGGAGAACCTTCCAGAGGGGTCCCGCTTCCCCTGTCTCCTAGTGGGTGCCAAGTGTAGCAGGCTCACCTCCCCAGTCCCAAAGGAGAGAGGTGACGAGCTGCCTGGATTTGTTGGTGGGCATGAAACCTAGGTCACTGAGAATCTGCTTAGTCTTTATAGTGAAGAAGGGTCCGGTAATACAAGCCACTTTGGACTTTATGGAGAAACAGAAGACTTGGGGCCTCATCACGACTTTGGCGGTAAACCTTAAATCCGGCGGTCGCGCTATTACCGCCGGATTTAAGGGTCCGCCAAATCAGGATTCAGCGGATTTCGGCCCAGCTCTTGGCTGGGGGGAAATCCGCCAAAAATTTGCGCTATTACCGCCGGCGGTAAGAGTGCAAATTTTCCCCATTGAGCCCAATGGGGAATGGGGCATTCCCGAATGGGCTCAATGGGAATGGGGAATTACATTACCGCCAAACTTGTGATCCGGCGCTATTAGCGCCGGGAAGTTCGGCGGTAGGGCTAATGTCGTGATCAGGCCCTTTGTATCCTAATGGTAAGAGGGAATTTGTACTGGGTGCGGTCTCTGATTCAGCATCACCTTTCGGTACCAGTGTTAAGGTTGTCACTTCAGACACAAGGGACCTTCCACCACCCGTTCAGGAGTTCACTCCAGGTGCACCCACTTGCGATACCTCTCGGTGAGAAACCACCAGTGTTTCTGCCCTTGCACAATTCCGAACATGCAAAAATCACTCTAAGGATCACAAGCACTCTAAGAAGGCAGAGTCTAGCTCTCTTTCGGAGGTGACTCTAACCCCCCCACAACCCTACCCAGGGTCCTAGTACTATTAAATCAGCACTATTGGCCCCTATGTCGGTTGCTTCAGTACTGACAAACCAAAAACAGGGAAAATCCTCTTCAATTCCCTGTGAGGAAGCACCACAGACCACATTCAGCAATGGATTCAGTACCAAGCGAGTCATCGTCTAATCATAAGAAACAAACATTCTTCACATCAAAAGAGTGTGCTTAACTCCCATTCAGAACCTACTTAGGTTTCCGATTCCAAGACTGATAATTTCTTCACAGTATCACCGCAAGAACCTTTTGGTACTTCTGTGTGTGAGTAGAGTGCTCCCATTACATAATTTTCACTGAAGCAGGGTTTTCCCTATGCCTCCCAACCTTGGGCACCGATTTTAACTACAAAGGTTCAGGTACCTAGAACAGTGATTTGGAATTTGTACCATAATATTTTTAACACATCTTTAATACCTTCATTATCCAAGGCTTATTTAGCAACTTTGGTGAACGTTTCTACATCTCCTATGGCTTCTTTAGGATGGCTTCTGTGACGATTCACTTATTTTCGTCTCCTCCCCCCCAGAGGGGAGCCCTTTCTCATGAGGCTAGGGAGGTGCAGCCGCTACCCAATAGTCCCCCTAGGGGTGGTTTAGTGCGGGAGGACCTCATGGGGAGGGACTACCCCCCCGCACCCTCTTCTGGGTATAAGGAAGATCATCTGGTCCATTGGAGGTTGTTACTCCCTGACATTCCCTAGCTCTCCCTAATGCCCAGAACTTCGCCATTGAAAGCAAACCTCTGAATTGTTTTAACATAGGAGATAAAGCCAAAAGTACTAGGATGAGGAAGAACACAGGAGGCATAAAGATCATTGACTGTGGTAACACTGAAACGAGGTGGCCCTGAGGAGGCATGAGAATTAAGTCGTTAGCAGAGACAATGGGAGGAACATGATACAATGTATAAAAAGGAACAAAGGATTATCTGATTTGTCAAGCCCGGCAGCGGGGGCTGAACGCAGCTGTCAGAGGAAGCAGGTGTAGCAGATCTCCAACGTGGGAGATTCAAATCCTGCTGGCAGACCATCGAGAGGGAGAGGCAGAGAACACCGTCGAGCAGCTGTGGGAGTTCTCAGTTGGGTCTGTCGATGCAGACCTGAGCACACGACCAAGAGAGGGAAGCAAGCCGGGCTGTGCGGAGAGATGCCACGCTGCAGGTCCCGAGAAGTAGAGAATCCCGAAGAGCCGGTCCCTGGAAGCCCTGGTGACGTACAGAAGCCCCTGAGAATGTAAGCGGAGGTACGGGAGAGCCAGAGGGGACGCAGGAGCAGGCAGGAGAGACGCTCGCATCAGCTTTCCCTCGGCCCAGTGGGAGCGAACCAATTATTGGGCCTAGCCAATGGAAGTTTTGCCTCCATCATCTTCTTCCTCGTGTCAGTGGCAGACAGAAACTCAGAACCACGAAATCAAGCAGGGTCAGGGACCCTAATCAGAGCCCAATAAGCATCAGTGGCAGAGATAAGACCACAGACCACCAGGGAAGGCTCAGACGCCATACCATGAACACGAGGAGGGTCAAGGACCCTAACAAGAGCCACAAAAGGGTCTGGGACCTAAAAGCAGATGTCAAGAGCATATGAGGAAATCTTCCCCATCACAGTGGGTAAGAGAGAACCATTGACCACTAGAGAAGGGTCTGGCACCTCAACAAAATTTGGGACTTTACTAAGAACAAACCAGAGTGGTAAAATTTACCGCAGGCTTAAAACCGGGAGAAAGAACTGTGCCAATCAATAACAGGAGAAGGAAGTCATTATCCTGGTTCCGAACTAGGAGTTGTGATAAAGACGCCAGGGGAAGGGGGTCATTCCCCCGGCCTTGAGTAAACTGAATCAAGTAACACCAGAAGGGAGTCATTCTCCTGGCCTTATTGTGAACTGTACAGATCTACACCAGGAGAAGGGAGGAATTCTCTTGTTCCCGGGCTGACAGTTGTGCTGGAGACACCAGGGGAAGGGAGTCATTCCCCCTGGTATTATTTGAAACTGTACAGAACTACACCAAGAGACGAGAGCCATTTTCCTGGGCGTGAAATTGCATAAATACTTGGTGGACCCCGCAAGACAGGGGAAGGGAGTCACTCCCACTAACATTTCTGTTGTGAGAAAACATTCCTTTGGACACTGTTCAAGAAGCAGGGGAAGGCAGCCATTATCCTGAAGAAGGTACGTTCTCTGTTAGTTTATCGTTTAGTTGTGGTGTGAGTGATAGAAGACCCCGATTTTTACATATGACATCCTGTTGACCCCAACAGACCTAGACACATCCATCCCAACTCTGTTGCGGTTACTGGATGACTTACAAAAGGTTTCAGGATTTAAAATCAATTTTGGAAAATCAGAGGCATTAACCCTTAACCTAGTCTCCTGTGTTCTGGACCCCCTGCATACTACCACTCCATGTTGGTGGGCCAGCAACAGTATTAAATACTTTTTTAAATAATTTGTTTTTATTGGCATTTTGTGTTAATAACAAGCAAACATTCCCCTACAACCACCCCCCACCCCCACCCCACCCCACCAATCCCCCACCCCTTTTTCTCTCCGCTGTGAATAGATTAAACACTAAGCTGTGGAATAGGCCGCCAAATCATTTAGAACAAAATATAGTGACTCCGTCAAGCGTTCCAATATACAAAGTGTTTGAGGACAGTACGCTACATTATAATCATCATGCAGAAAGTTCAACATCAAGTTCCAGTCTTTTGGGAATATGGCTTGTTGCCCCCTCTATGGAATACATAATCCATTCCAATGGCACAAAATTCCAAATCTTCAAAAACCATTCATTAATGTGAGGTGGTTCTTTCGTTTTTCACCTTTGGGCAAATCACCTGCAAGGCTGCCAGCTGCAGTATAACAAATGCCTTCATCACTTCATTGGAGCCTTGTCGAAAATGTTCTTCCAATACAGGACCAAAAGACAGGATCTCAAGGATCTAGGTTCTTGCAAACTAAACATTTGTACCATACATTTGTTGACCTCTTCCCAATATTTCTCCAACCCCGGACAACCCCACCATATATGTTTCCAATCACCCACCCCTGCACACTCCCTCCAACACTTGTCTGAAATGGAGGGTTTCATTCTCTTCAGGCGAGCCGGAGTATAGTGCCATTGCACCATTAACTTATACCAAAATTCCCTTATTTGGATTGACCTTGTAAGTCTAGGTATAGCTTTCCATAGTACTGTCCAATCGTCTTCCGGTACTTCCTCCCCCAATGTCAAATGCTAATGTGCTTTATAGTTCAATGAAAGTCTTGGGGGCGGGGGACTGTCTACTAACAATGTATGTATATTAGAGATGAGGGCTTTAGTCCCTGGGTTAGATGTCACATTTTAAAGGGTGTTAGTTCTCTCACCACCGCTTTGTGAACCGGTGGGGCTAGGATCCAATGCCTAACTTGGAAGTATTGAAATCGAATGGTTTGCCGAACTCTGAAATCCTGTTTACATTGTAAAAATTATTCAGAGTAATTCCCCTGAAACATATCTCTAAGACTCTCACAACCCGCATATTTCCATTCCGTGAATTCATTGGGGTGAATTGAGGATTAGAAAATATGGGTAAGGTAAGGGGGTGAAGGAAATGTCATCAGTTGGCACTTCTTAACTGATGTATCCCAGCTCTCCAAATGCATAATCAGGCTTGCATGCATATTAGGGGGTCAGTCTTGTTTAGGCAACCACAATGTATCCCCTATATCGCTCCATCTGTACCCACCTTTTCCCCATGTCGCAAGCGCACCAATCTTTGAGAAACCCCAATTTGGGCTGCCTGGTAGTATTCTTTTTAATGTGGAGTGCCCAGCCCACCCTTCTCTGTGCAGATCATTAGCGTACTAAAAGCAACCCTTGGATTTTTATTGTTCCGGATAAATACAGAGATTGCACCGTGCAGCTTCTGGAAGAATGTTATGGGAACCTGCATAGGTAAAACCTGGAACATATATAAAACACTTTGGGCAGTGTAACCATTTTTACTGTATTATTTCTTCCCAGCCGCGTGATTGTGAGGGGATCCCACCTCAATAATTGTGACTTAATTTCTTTCAACAAAGGGGGATAATTAGCTTCATATAAACCCTCGATCCGAGGAGTTATTGAGACCCTGAGCAATTTAATCCCACCCTGCACCCACCCAAATTGTGTGTACAACCTCAATTCCTGCATCCCGTCAGAAGAGAGAGATAGATTGAAAACCTCTGACTTGGATTCATTTATTTTCAGGCCTGCAACCTTCCCGAAGTTTATGAATTCTTGCGTCGCTGCTTGTAATGTAGTTAGGGGATCTGAGGCCAGCAAAAGCATATCATCTGCATATGCTAAGATTTTATGAGAGATACCCCCGAAATAGATTCCCTGTTGCAAAGAGTTAGGAAGGGACAAGTGACCATTTATTGATAGCATCGCAATAGGATGTCTATAGTAAGCCCCAATTTTATCAATGAATTTAGGGCCAAACCCCATCTTTAGCACGGTGAGAAACAGAAACGACCATTCTACTCTGTCAAAAGTTTTTTTTCCACGTCTATAGAGACGAGGATGGCTGGTGTCTTGCTTTCACCCACTTTTTCTAATATGTGACACGTTCTACGAATATTGTCGTTTGTCTGAAGGTGCTTAATAAAACCTGTTTAATCTGAGTAGATTAACGTGGCAAGTAGATCTTCTAACCTATCGCCCAAGATTTTTGTGTAAATCTTGGCATCCACATTCATCACGGCAATAGGGCGATATGACCCACAGTTCGTTGGATCTTTGCCTGGCTTGTGAAATATTACACTCTTCGCCTCCTCCATAGTAGGAGAAACCCTGCCAGAGTTGCAAAGGAATTATATAATTGAGCTAATTTGGGAGCCAATAAGATCCCATATGTTTATAAAAGATTGCCGGATAACTGTCCGGACCTGGGGATTTGTTATGGGGAAGGGTGCGAATCACACGAAGCATGGGAGGGTGACCAAGTCCAGATATTCCTATTGAGAGTGCTGATCTCGGAATTCCAACCGATAAAACTCAGTGTAGTAAAACAAATGAAATTGTGAAAGGATACGGGAGGTTTAAGTGATCACATCCTCTGAGGGGAGCCGAATCTGCTGTATGGTTCGGGAGGCCACTTTCTGGCGACGTTGGTTGGCCACAGGATGGTCTGTCTTGTTCACTTTAATATAATATTTCTGTTTAAGAAAAAGCAGGGATTTCTCCACTTTCTTAGTTTGATAAAGGTGAAGTCTACCCGCTGCGGCCCTATACGCTTTCTGTGTAGCCTGACCAGTATTTGTTTCCATATTTTTCATTACCTGTTGAAGTTCCTCCTCCAGTTCTATTTTGTGTTCTTTTTTCTGCTTTTGTCTAATTGCCTCCTCTGCTATCAACACACACCCCTCAAAGTGGCCTTAAAGGCATCCCATAGTACATTGAAGACAGTCTCCCCTACCTGGTTTAGATGAAAAAACTCCCTTATTTCCATAGCTATTTTCTCAATAATAACTTAATCTTGCAATATGTCCGATGGAAATCCCCACGCCCAAAGAGTCTGATTACAATTGTTAACCTTTAAATCCAGCGCTAGGCACGCATGAACCGATAGTGCTATCATATGGGTAGTAATCTGTGCAATATATCCTAAAAGCGGGATAGAAATCCAGGCATAGTCTGTTCGTGAAAATGAACGGTGAACATGCAAATAAAAAGTATACCCTTTGTCCGTTCCCCTAAGAGATAACCAAACATCCACTGGGGACAGTTGTGCAAACTTTTGTCGTAGAGTATCAGAAGAGGGGAGCCTGAGCATATTGTGTCTGTGTACTGCGGTCCCCAGCTGGATCCCACGCCATGTTAAAGTCACCTAAAAGCAATAATTCCCCCTCCCTTAAGGATTCTAATTGCCCCAGGGTATACTTAAAAAAACATTTGTGGCCTGTATTGGGGACATATATCGTGGCTACTGTCAATATGAGGGAGTTTAATTGTAAAATCATAAATATCTGCCCTCTTTATGCGCCTTTGTATGCTGTACTTTAAGTTGGGCTCCGGCCCTAATTGCTATGAGCACCCTTGCTACCTTCCCCATTGCGTTTGCCTAAAAGATAACAGTGTACTGGGGTAGATGCAATCTACGTCTGTCCACTACCCAAATATGGGTTTCTTGGAGCGTCACAACACCCGAGCTTCCGTCGCTTAAGCAGGGCATTTAACCCACAGAAATTCAATGATTGACACCTGAATTTAGTGCACTCTATTCGCCTCATCCTGGGGCGGATAACTGTGCCTCCTGTTCAAATCACCCCCTGCACAGCAGTTCCCCTTTCCCACAAACCCCATTCCCCCCCAACAAACATTCCCTCTCCCTGCGCCCAACTAACCCCAGAGCCCCCCAAACCCCACCCCCAATAGTCCCCCAGTGTGAAACACACAACCTACTGTTACCCAGGGTAAAGCCCACCAGCCGTGAATCACCTTCTATCCCAGGGCAAAGGCGGGATGTCCTAACACCCCCATCTGTTACCCAAGCAGATAGATTCCAAATTGTCAGGCTCCATCTCTGCTATCTTAAATGTACCTTTTGTTGTTTCTTAAAGAGTTCCCCAGAAAGGGGGCGTGGCTAGACAACACGCCATGCGGTCGTGTTTCCCCTGAGCTCCACGCTGTAGCGCCCAAGCCATGCGATTTCTTCCTTTAATAGAAGGATTTTCGCCCTACGACTTACCCAGAATGAATATGACATGCAGTCGAGGCTTAAAATCCCTCGGATGATGCAGTTTCGGGCGAAGGTACTTGGCGGCAGGAAAGCGGAAAATGGCGGTGCGCGCCATCCCGGGCAGCCCCTGAGAGGAAGATCCCTTGGCTAAGCTGTGACGCTGCTGGGGTCCCTGCGACTGGCCGTGACAGCAAAACCGAATAGAAAAAGAAGACCGGGTGGATGGCGGAGAGCCCCGCAGGTATGGTGGGACCAGACGGGGATCGGGACATCAGCAGAAGAGACTCTGGAGAGGAGGAGGAGCGGTGCCGAGGACGAGACTAGCCGGGCCGTATGTCAAGTGGTGGGCGGACCCTGCAATCAGCACAGGGAGGACGTCGCGGGGAAGGTGAACCCCTGCTGCCCCTTCGGTCCCGGCAGCAGCACGACGTGTCCCCGTAAGAATCTCGCCGCGGGACGAAGAGCGATTGAGGAGCGGTCTGGCCCCGGGAACAGCGGAGAGGATCCAGGACTCGTCAGACAGCGGAGTGGAGGTGGGTCCCTGCGGCGCCGCTGGGCCTGTGGGCTGGCTGGCGTCCGGCTCCGGCGCTGCAGCGAATAGACCCTACATCAGCACGGCCAGAATTTCGGGGTTGGGGGGAGTCCTCACCAACTCATCAGGACTCACAGGTCGGTGGGAAGGCAGGGGGATCAGCGCTGCTCTGCCGGCTCTGGGAACCGGGAAGCGCCCGGATTCACAACGAGGAGGCCTCCCACCAGCATAACTAGAACACCTAAAAGGAAGGGAGCCCCCACTGCCTCTTCAGCCTTAATCTCTACGCGGCGCCGGTCCCCGGAGGATAAGAGCGTGGACAGAGAGTGCCGGGGTCTCCCCCTGCAGCCTAAAATTGGCGGAGAGGCAGAGAAAGCCCATAAGGCTCCAAGAGGGGCTACCCACAAAGCAGTGGAGATGCCTCGAGAGCAGAAAAGAGGATCACGAAGAACCTAAACCTTGGGGAGTGCTGGGCCCCGGGGCACGGAGTGAGTACAGAGCGGGGACTGTGATCTGGGTCTGCGGGGAGCCTCATCCTCAAGAATAGAGCCGGGGAGGGAGACCCGGGGAACAGATTCATTACAATATCACCAAAGTCTCTCACTTTCTGTAAGGCGCACAACAACACTAAAGCATGCGCTGCAAGCTCCTGCATGCCTCTCCTTTCGGGTGCTTCAGGTGGCCCGGGGAAGCCAATTAAGCGACACCGGCAGTCCCG
Organism: Ambystoma mexicanum; assembly: GCF_040938575.1. Classification (NCBI taxonomy): domain Eukaryota; kingdom Metazoa; phylum Chordata; class Amphibia; order Caudata; family Ambystomatidae; genus Ambystoma; species Ambystoma mexicanum. Next base: position 1,051,163,134 of record NC_090935.1, read on the forward strand.
ACAGGGGACGCCCAAAACTGCGGGCAAAAAGACAACACATGGCATCCAAGCATATCTAACACCTCAACCCGAAGATCCGTCTCTTGCAAACATTATCACGGCTGAAATCCACCCGGCCCTGGCCCCGAACTGCCCACAAATATGTTGGTGTCCAGGGAAGACTTAAGAGAGGATGTTTAAATCTTTTAAACAAGACATCACCCAGGAAATTAAGAAAGAAATCAAGACCTCTAAGGACTCCCTGGCTCAATCTCTTGCAGACCTCACGGCCCACCTTGGGGGGACTGGAATCTAGGGTTAACGACCTGGAGAACGTTACTTGTGTACAATCCCATGACAGTGAAGCCTTGGCTGGAAGAGTAAAGGCCATCGAGGAGCACCTCGAGGACATTTGGGAAAAACAGGCCGACCTAGAAAATAGGTCAAGACGAAACAACGTGCGCCCCCGCGGGGTCCCTCGGAAGATTCCCGACCGAGACTTGGCAGAATACGTTGAGACGCTGTTCAGGGCCCTCCTGGAACTGCCACCAAATGAAGACTTAAAGCTAGATAGAACCCATCGAGTGTACTCCCCGGCCCAAATGAGGAAAAACCTACCCCCAGACGTGCTCACCCGGGTGCACTTCTACCACCAGAAGGAAGATATTATGGCAGCAGCCAGGGACTCAGACTCAATACGATTCCAGTGGAGAGAGGATCCAACTGTTTCAAGATCTGGTCCCTTACACTTTGGCACGCAGACGGCGCCTGCAGAGGGTGACGTCCTGGTTGAGGGCCCGAAAGATCAGATATCGCTGGGGGTTCCCATGTAAGTTGATGTTTGAACTTCACAAGCAACATCATATAATCTCCTCGGAGGAAGAAGCGAAAAGTCTGATGGGGGAGACATTCGAGGAAGGGGACCCTAAACCACGATCCCAGGAGGAGAATGGCTCTGCCCCACCCCTGCCGTCAAGGGCTGGGCGGGGGAGGTCCCGGCGCCGGCCGCCGCCCACTACAGTCCCAGGCCAAGAACCCAAGTCGGGGAAAACAATCGAAGCCCCCGAAGGGTCTTCGCCCAAAGCATCATCGGAGGGAGGGAGCGGGACTGCGACCTGAACAGTTTAAGGGCAGGAATTTCAATTTTCTCTGAGGGGATTCGCTCACCTTGGAGCCTCGGGCTAACTCTCTCTTTCACCCGGGGAAGGCGATTTCCTGGCAGGATGAGGGATCCCGGACAACATTGGAGGCCTCTGGATTGATTCTTGAATGTGTCCATGAATGCTTCACCTGTAGCCTGAATCGAGGCAACGGAAAGGGAATAAACCACTTCAACTGAAGCTCTGAAAAGCTAGGGCACTCCCTTACCGCCCACAAATTGATGTTTAGCTCGACTTCGGGCATTGAAAATTCTGGTTAACTAGATGGCTTGGGCGCCGGAATGGAAGGTGCCCGACGTATTTTGTACTTGGGTTAAATTACCTTAGGGACTAAGAGTAATGCAATTTCTGATGAAAGTAACTTGCTTATGTGGCTTCTAGTGGTTTCTATTTTAATTTTTTCTTTGAGTTTTTTTTGTATACCCCTATCTTGCACCTGGTAGGGGGAGGGTATGTTTTGCCTCACCACAGTCCTCATTCCTGTTGCACCGCAATGTTTGATCTAAAAAGGTATCCTAATCCTGAGCTGGTTGGGAGAGCCAGATTAAAACCAAAACCTGAGCGATCATGCCATGGCAACCCCTAGTCAAAAATTAATCTTGCTTAATGTGCAAGGCTTGAGCTCCCCCTTGAAAAGCAAAGCACTCCTTCATAGACTTAAGTCCTTAGACGCCTCAATTCTGTTCCTTCAAGAAACCCACTTACCACCGGCTGATGAATTCCGGATAAACGATAGGCTCTATCCCACCAAATTCTTTGACTCAAGTGGGTTGAAGAAACGAGGGGTTGCCATCCTGGTGCGCAAGGGGATTTCCTTTAAGACCCAGGGAGTGGTTCGAGATGAGGAGGGAAGGTTTCTGCTGATCAATGCCATACTAGATGTCGTAGGGTTACACTGGTCTCCATCTACGCCCCGAACACTAACCAAAACCAATTTTTTATGAAGAGGTCAAAAGCATGACCATGCAGAGGGGGAAGTGATTCTACGGGGGGATTTTAATGCAGTGATCAACCCCTTAATTGACAAAACGCTACCGCCAACAGTGAACTATGGGAACAACTTCAAGGCTCTCACCTCACTGCTGAGGGATCATTCCTTGATCGAGGTATGGAGATATTGCCATCAGGAAGAGAGGAATTACACATATTTTTCGGCAGTTCACGGGGAATTTTCGAGGTTAGACATGTTCTTTATTTCCGACTCTATGATCCAAAATGTACCGGAAGTGGACATACTCCCTGAAGCATTAGCAGACCACTCTCCGGTTTCACTATCCATAACCCCTCTCCGAAGTGTCCCCCCCACAAAACCCCCCTGGAGGCTAAATTACTTCCTGCTAGCTGACCCTGTGATCTGCGCCCACATCAGGGAAACCATGGAGTTATACTACAGGGAGAACGACACAGGGGACGTGAGTTGGGGTACGATTTGGGAAGCAAGCAAAGCGGTACTCAGGGGTCATCTAATTGAACAGGCAGCACAACGTGGGAGAGCCAGGAGATTATTGCAGGAGCAGTTAGAAGCGGAAGTCCTTAGACTGGAAGGACTGCACAGGCGAAAACCCTCCCGACGTGCACTACGAGACCTGAGGATGGCAAAAAAAAGCGCTCGAAGCTCATCACATGGGGAAGGCGGCCTATGGTATGATGCGCACCAAACAATTCTTTTACACAAAAGGAAATAAAGCTAGCAAACCATTGACGGCCAAATTGGGCAAACAGACTAAACAAAACAGAATAGAATTCCTGCGAGATAAATCAGGCAAAGGCATGTATTCTGAGGAGGGTAAAGGTCGTATTATAGAAGAATTTTTTAAGGAACATGCGATCCCACATAAAGCGGACTCGCAGTCTGTTAGAGAGTTTATATCCAACGCGGACCTCCCACAACTGCCACATCCCTCACTAGACTCCTTAAAAGCCCAAATCTCGATGGAGGAAGTTGAGTTTGCCATCAAAGCCCTCCCCATTGGCAAGGCTCCAGGCTCAGACGGATTCACAAACAGGTTTTACAAAACCTTTGCAAAAGAACTCTCTCCGCACCTCACAAAACTATTCAACACCATATGGGAAACGGGTTCTGTCACACAATCTATGGCTGAATCAAACACATCCTTACTCCTAAAACCCGGTAAAGACCCAGCGGATTGTGCTTCCTATCGACCGATAGCCTTGCTCAATATCGACGCCAAGTTGTAAAATCATAGCGCGACGCCTGGGAGAGGGGTTACCGGCACTAATAGACAGGGCCAGACGGGCTTTATCCAGGGCCGAGCGGCCCAGGACAACATTCCGAGAGCAATAGACCTAATAGCGCTAGCCCCCTCCATACCAGGGCCCCTTTCTTTGCTATCCCTAAATGCCCACCGGGCCTTCGATAGCATGTCATGGGACTACCTACATCTGGTCCTGAAGGGTTTTGGTTTCGGCCCACAATTAGCGAAATTGGTTCTAGCCAACTTCCAGATTCTCTCCACCCAAATATGAGTCAATGCTCACTGGACACCACAGATACGCCTCGTATCGGCAGAGGGACCAGGCAGGGGTGTCCACTATCGCCTTTGGTTTTTGCGCTAGCAATGGAACCATTAGCCCAACATATTCGCCTTCACCCCGACATTCAAGGGTTCAAGGTAGGAGATCAGAACCACAAAGTAGCACTATATGCGGACGATGTGCTCTGTTTCGTGAGAGAAGCCCGAACCTCGATCCCCCCGCTCATGATCCTGCTCGATAGTTTTGAGCAGATTTCGGGCTTCACAATAAACATGGCCAAATCAAAGGGCCTGAACCTATCTGAAACACCTGAAGTGCTAAATGAACTACAAAACACTTTCTCCCTTAGCTGGGTAAACTCTAAAATAACATACCTTGGGGTACACCTGACTCCTACATACTCAGGACTGGCAAGAGCCAATATCCCACCGCTGATAAAGGATGCGAAGGAATCTCTACTAAAATGGGCCCCCCCCAGGAGATTTCATTGCTGGGGCGCATATCAGCAGTCAAAATGACCTTGCTACCCCAGATTCTTTATGCATTCCAGGCTCTCCCAGTCCATATCTCAGAGCGAGATTTACAAGACTTGCAGAAGGAGATATGTAGATTCATCTGGCAGTGGAAAAACACCTAGAATTCAGCGCAAGATCCTCGTCAGAAGTAGGCAGCTTGGAGGTTTAGGGCTCCCCTCTATCTTAAGATATTACAAGCAACCCAAATTGCCCCCATCCTGAGCTGGGCCATCCAAGAAGACCCCCCCAAATGGCAGGACATTGAACAACAGTTCTCTGGGGCTCCTCTCTCCCACCTCCCCTTCCTTCCGCGGGAGGCACGGACTTCACGGAAGCCCCTTCTCCAAACTACGAGCTCCACCCTCCGATGCTGGGACAGGCAGAATACCATAAGGGGGATCCCCAGGGTCTCGGTCCCCTAACCCCAATCACGCAGAACCCAACATTCACCCCAGGGCTTCAACCTAAATCATACCAAAACTGGACAAGAACAGGGACCTTAAGACTGCAGGAGCTCTATGCAGATAATAACCCCTTGACCTCCATCCAATGTAAGGAGAAATTTAGCCTCCCTAAATCCGAAAGATTTAGATATATACAACTCAGGCATTGGACCACCAACCCAATCGTAAAAAAGGCTGCCACCAGACCTCCCACAGGCCTAGAAATAACGGTCTCAGAAGGACAACGGTCACACAAAATGGCTACATGCTATCGCCTCCTAGAAAATGTTCCAGAGGAAGGAAAACTTTCTTACATGTTGGCTTGGGAGAAAGAGCTGGGGAGAGAGATAGCTCCAGAATCCTGGCAGAGAATCTGGGACAGAGCCCATAGGTCCTCTAGATGCACAACTGTCAGAGAATGTGCATTTAAGATATGTTATCGATGGTACTTCACGCCGCAGAGGCTACACGCAATGAATGTAGATTACCGTGATGTATGTTGGCATGGTTGTGGGGCAAAGGGAGACTTGGGGCACTTGTGGTGGCATTGTCCGATCATTCAATCCTTTTGGTTGGAGGTCAGGTCCAAAATTAAGGACATCTGTGGAACCCTTCTCCCCATGGACCCATTAGTGATGGTGTTGGGCGACACCCCAGATGACGGATCCTACCCACAATCGGGTCCCAGAGCGAGACTAATCACACAGCTATTGATGGTGGCCCGCCGTACCCGCGCGCGATTTGGAAAGAACTGGAGGGCCCTCACATCGCACACTGGTGGGTTAAGGTTTGGGAGCTTCTGGGAATAGAGAAGCTAACGGCCGCATTGGAAAATCGGACGAACAAATTCAAGAATATCTGGGGCCCATTTCTGGACCATGTAGAGGAGAAGGAACACATGTCCTTCCAACCCAGAATGGTAAAATACCTCCTTCAGCCTTGAATAGTTGGGGAACGGGAACGAAAGAAGGACCCACCGGCTTGAAAGTAGAAGGGAGGAACGTTACAGGGCACTGGGGGTAATACCCGGAACTAATGGTGCTGCTGGTGAGGTTTTTTTTTTGTTTTGTTTTTTTTCTCTTCTCTATTATTGTCCTTTTATCTTCTATTTTCTTGTCCAACGCTACAGAACACAAAGCTACAATACTACAACCCTGAGGGTTACTTATGAATTATACTCACTAGAAGAATCATGAAAGTGTTCAAATGAAATGAAATGTTAATTTAATTGAAGTTGGAAGCACGGTGGCTAATGTTGAATTTTATGAATTTTACTCACTGGCCGACCTAATGGATGAGTCATTGGGGCACATGACTGCCTAATTGCAAGCAAGCAATATTGACACTGATTGGTTTGTTAATACTTGTGAATTACATTCACTATAAGAATCATAAAAGTGCTCAAATGAAAGGTTGTTGCATTGTTAATTTAATTGGAGTTGGAAGCACAACGACTAATGTTGAATTTTATGAATTTTATGAATTTCATTGGCCGACCTAATGGATGAGTCATTGGGGTGGATGACCGCCTAATTGTAATCAAGTAATATTGCCACTGATTGGTTCGTTAATGAATTCAATGTTTATCGATGTTTCAATAAAAAGATTTAAAAATTCCCTAGAAAGTCACTTTGCTGCACCTTATTTTGAAGATTTAGGGTTAGGTCCTCCTTGTCCCGGGAGGATAGCTCATTGGCAACATGCTCGCCTTGGAAGGCAGACGACACAAAGCAAGACAGGTTCGATCCCAGGGTCCGCGCTTAGAAAACTCTGGGTATTTAAGTGCATTATAAATATGCAACTAAGACAACAACAACAAAAGAAATCTGTAACAGCCCCTCGATGCCCAAGGGATGTGTGAGTGCTTTAAAAATGCAAAATAAGTAAATAAGGCGGGTCTGCCAGTCGTCCTCCTCCTGCGCACCTTTGGGTTTTCTTCTGTGCCTATCAGTTGAGGACCATTCACCAGATGCTGACCACTTGTTACGGTGTCCCATTGTGTCCTTGACTCCTTCGGTTGTTCCTGTGGCTACCTCTTCTACCTCTCCTCTATATGGAGCAGTGGTATACCCTCCTCTCTGGATGTAATTCTATGCTGCTTTCTGTCCAATTAAAAAAGCAAACCAAATGGGAAGGTCCATCTATACTAATGACACATACCTGGAGAGTTTTCACCACATCCTGCATTTCTCAGCGCCTTTGTAGAGTTATCAGTGAGAGGTTCTGATACAGTTGGATCTCCACCCCACTGTACCTGATCAGTGATGCATTTCTTGCCTAACCTCAATATTTGTTTCTTTTGCGGATCCTGTGCGCATGCTGCCAATACATCACATGGACATGCCCCATGTTCTGTCCTCTTCAGTCCCATCATGTGGACCCAATCTAATGGAATGGTTGTTGGCTCTACACCTGCAATTAGGTCTCCGAAAATCTGCTTAGCTGCATCTTTTAATTCTGGGTCTGACGCCGATTCTGGGAGATTTTTAACTCAGATATTAGAGCATCTGGATCGATTTTCAAGGTCTTCGTATGATATTTCCAAATTATGTGTGATCCTAGACAGTTCTGGAGCAATATCCGATAGTTTAGTGTCTCCCGTTAGTTCTTGAATTGCCCACTCATTAGTATCTGCACGCTCCCCTAGTGAAGAAATCTCTTTTCTGAAGTGGGCAAGTGATTTCCACATTTCTGAAGTGAACAATGGAACAAGTTACTTACCTGTAACTATTGTTCTCCAGCATGGGTCTGGCATGGATTCCCATGTTCATGAATATTCCCCCTTGTCAGGATGGGAATCCTCAGTAAAAGAAAAAACTGTTTCACTTACAAACTGTATTTCTCCTCTAAACCAATCTCTGACCTCTGGGTCATACTGCCCCCAGCCAATGCCAGTATTCTCCCTAAGCCCTTGCTCTGGCAGCCATCGTCAGATTTGATATGCACGTAAAGTGGCAGTATGGCCAAGAAGAGCCGCAGAGGGGTAGGAGGGAGGGTTTGCATGTGAATCCATGCCAGACCCATGATGGGTGAACAATAGTTACAGTTGAGTAACTTGTTCCTTCTCCAGCATGGGGTTTGGCATGGATTCACATGCTCATGAATATAGAATACATAGCAGTACACCATTAAACAACCTCGGGAGGTGGCAAGGCTCAACAGAAGCAATTACTCTTACCTCTGGAACAGACTCACCTCAAGAGAACAGGTTGCGTAGCACTGCTTGGTCGACTCTGGACTCCTCCATGGAATCCTGTCGACGCAGTAGAATCTCGTGAAGGTGTGCGTGGACCTCCACGTAGCAGCCCTACAGATGTCCAGCAGGGGCACACCAGACAGGAATGACTTCAGGGTATAGGGTTAAAGACGTTCTGTGTCACAAGCAGCACTGCTATGCCTCCAATGTTCTATTGCAGCCAGCTGCCAGGAGTGAAGTTTGCTAGTTGTTTCTCAGCTTCATGGGCAATTCCACCAAGGTGTCCGTTAAACCAGGTCAGCCATTGATCTTACCCTCCGCTTGACCAAGATATGTTTGCGCGCTGACCACCAGCTCCATGTTCGCACAGCGCCAATTTCTGTCCCTAGAGGTATTGTGGAGTGCACAGAATCGTCCACCCACCACATGTACGGACCTGTGCTCACCCCACTGGCCACTGTGCACCAGACAAGGAGTTTCAACGGAGCCACTCCCAAGCTTGCAGGGCTTACTTCCTCTTCAATGAGCAGTCTCTACTGCCTCCTGGTCCGTCTGTCAATTCATGGGGCCCGCTAAAAGCACCCACCTTCTGCCACCCGGCACAGGGTTGCATGCCAAAGTCTTCTGGGAGTGTGGCCTCTCCCCTGCCAAATTCAGCCCAAGTCGCAAAGTTACAGGGCAGCAAGCCCGGTACCACAAGCTGAAGGCATACCAGGCTCCACGATTACTGTACGACGGCCGCGGCACACCTCCTCACAATCTATGAAGCGGCAATGAATTAAATGGAGATGGAGCGCTCGCACACACGACCTCACCGGGCAGCGGCCATATTGGAATCGTATGAAATACTTTCTATATTCCTAACATCTAAAAACTCAAATTTAACTGACAAATAAGCCCAACTATCTTGGAGGCCTCACTGGGATTAAGGAAGGTCTTTACTTATGGAATAATCCTGACATCTTCTAGTTTGGCAAGATAGTGCCTATTCAAATGATTTTCTTTGCCCATGTGTTCCAGGCCCTAGCTTTTCAGATTTCAAAATCACTCCTGAAAAAAATGCAGCAAGCCATGACGGCATTCAACTGGAAGGGGTCAAATCATAGGCTCGTATAAACCATCTCATAGAGATTTAGGGAAATAGCTGTACTGGCTTGTCCACATATAATGAGATATTATCAGGAATCACAACTGAGTTATTAATGATTGGATAGTCTTCCAAATCCCCCAAATGTGCTAACACATTGAAGATGAGTCTGTAGGTCGCCCACTTCCAGACAGGCCGCTTACAATGTACAAACTTGCCAATACACCCAAAGAAATGCAAATTTGGGAAAATGTCCTAAGAAAGCAAGGATTTACAAGTATGGTGTTACTGGCAACACCACTGACCTATAATTCTGAGTTTCCAACTGCCTAGGGGCAAGTATAACAAGTGAAAGGTGGGGTGTGGGCTATCAATTCCTTTCCCCCTTGGTCCCACTTCCTCCTGGATGGGCGAATTAGGCCATTATAACTCTAGGTTGAGTGAGGGAGGGAAGTCCCTACGACTACCAGCTGAGGCACTGGACGCTATATAACAAACAGGGAGGCTGCCACACATTCTCTAACATGTTTTAGAAGGGTTATTTTCATGTCATCTTCCATTATCGGCCTGATATGAAATATTTACCAATGCCTAATGTCTGAGAACTGGATCTGGGTTTACTCACTGTGAGGGGTCAGAAATGTGAGGCGGACAACTTTGTGAAGGTTTTTCAAAAGATGCCATTTTATTAACTCAAAAGGTTGGATAAACGCCTCACTATTCCTACCACAATGAGGATTTCCCTACCTACCAAAATAAACTAAAGGAAACACTAACAAAAGGTTTCTGTCCCTCAGACTTAATCATATAACAACTTAACAAGGCAATGTATGACCATTCCAATATAACAGAAATAACAGTTATGTTCACAACCTGGTAACTTGTTTCTCCTTATAACCTGAGTGAATTCCCCTTCCTCACATTCAAACAGGATCTTGATCAGCAGTTTCAAAAGGATAAGGAAATCATGTCTTGCAAACAAAGTTCCAATAAAGTTTTGTTCTAACTTGAACTATACAACAGTTCACAATATTCAAAAAGATGTCATCTTTCCACTTGTGATAAAGAGTTCAATACCACTTCTTCTCATAGAAAAATAATATTTCCCACAGTTCTTTGGGAGCAGAAACATTTCTTTTGTCAGGTTGATTCTATGACAGTTTACTAATTACAAAAGCAGTTCTGTCACTTCTTCGACAATACTTTAAACCACACCAAAACCCTCCAATAACCTCTGCCTGGTCGACTAACCTGCCAGGCCTATACTACAAGGTCCCTTCTCCTGGTGTACTCCCCTTCCAGGACTAATGAAACTAACTGCAACAGGTACTTCTGTGGGAAAGGTTTACTTCAAACATTATAGAAGAACAAGTTACTTACCAACTGTAACGTTCTTTCGACTGGATGTTCCTCCCACGTATTCCTCATCTTAGATATATTCGGCAGCTTGATGCTTCTTTCGGAATTTTTTTTGCCAGAGTGCGCTGTGCTCTAGACCGCGTAGCTTGGTCCCTCGAAGGCTGCCGTCGAGCGTCAACGTCATCCATCGTATAAAGGGCCTGAGCGGCGCCCGTTGATTCAGTTCTGTTTTTTCGATGTTAATGGGCGCATCAGTTATGCTTTGTGTCGCTAGATGTCAGGCTCTTAAGGAAGTACAAGTGCAACAAGCGTAAGAACTGTACAGAGGGGTAGGTTGGGAGGGTCGAAAGAACGTTACAGTTGGTAAGTAACTTGTTCTTCGACTGGTTTGTGTACTCCCACATATTCCTCATCTTAGATAGACTCCCATAGCAGTTGTAACTTAGAGGAGGAGGGAGTACCATAGTTCTTCAATTATGCACAGAATGGAGGACGGCTTTTGCAAAAAAGCCTCCTTGATAAAAAGTGGTCTCTAAACAATAATGTTATGTAAAAGTGTGCATTGATGACCAAGTGGCCGCAGCACACATGTCTTGCACCAGCACACCCCTCTGAAGAGCTGTGGAAGTTGCTATACCCCTGGTTGAATGAGCCCTTTAATACAAGTGGAGGCTCCTTCCCAGCCAATTTATAACATTCAGATATTGCTAGGATAATCCATCTGGATATAGCTTGTTTGGACACACCAAGGCCCAATCTGTGTCCAGTGTACCCGACAAACAACTGATCTGTTTGTCTAAATCTTTCTAACGTAGATAAGTAGAAACTTAGAGCCCTTTTTAGGGTCTAGTTTGTGAAATCTTTCCTCCTCCTTACTAGCATGTGGGGGAGGATAGAAAGATGGCAAAGTGATTTTTTGTGACGGGTGGAAATCCGAAACTATTTTGGGTAGGAAAAAAAGGTTTGACTTTTAAAACAACTTTGTCTTTGTGGAAAACTGTGTGAGGAGGCTTGCAAGATAGCGCCTGCAACTCACTCACCCTGCGGGCTGACGTTAGAGCCACTAATAACACGGTTTTTAAAGTCAGGAGCCTTAAAGGGCAAGAATGTAAAGGCTCGTACGGGGCACACATAAGAAACTTCAGAACTAAATTTAAATCCCAAAAGGGAACTTGCAAAGGTGTAGGAGGGAACACGTTTGTTAACCCTTTAAGAAATTGGACAACTAAAGGCATTTTGAAATATGAGACTTCTTCTGAGGAGTGCTTGAATATGATTAGCGCTGCCAAGTATCCTTTAATAGTACCAACTTGGAGCCCCGAGTTGGCTAAATGTTATAGAAAGGAAAGCACCATGGGAGTGGTACATTGAAAAGGATCCACATTCTTATCTCTGCACTAGTTACTGAATTTCTTCCAACGACACCGGTATAAGGATTTCGTTGCTGGCCTTCTGGCCGAAAGCAAAATCTCCATAACGTCATCCGGAAGGTCCTAATCCTTATATCTCAACCTCTCAGAAGCCAAGCGTGAAGGTTGAGTGTCTTGACCTCTGGATGGAGAACTCGACCTTCCGCTTGCAAGAGTAGATCCCTCCCTTTGTGGAAGACATATTGGAGGGCAGATGGACATGTCCAGAAGGTCCGGGTACCACGTCCTCCTGGCTCAATCCGGAGCAATTAAGATCATCGATTTCCCAAACTTTCTCAACCTCCTGATCACTTGAGGAATGACAGGGAATGAAGGAAACGCATATAGGAGTGGAAAATCGAAGTCCACCACTAATGTGTGTCGAAGCGCTCCTCTTGGGGGAAATTCCCTTGAGCAATACCGCTCGCACTTCCGGATCTCCTTGAGGGGTTCCCCAAAGGGCGAAGATCTCTTGAAGGACTTCCTGAGCTAGTTCCCACTCGTGGGAGACTGTGCTCTGCCTGCTCAGAGCGTCCGCCGCTGTGTTCAGCTCTCCGGCTAGGTGAACTGCTGATAGAGAGATTCCTTCTTGCATTGCCCAGAACCAGAGCTGCATTGCCTCTCTGCACAGTGGGAGTGATCCTATGCCTCCTCTTTTTTTGAGGTAGTACATGGCCACTGTGTTGTCCGTCATTATAAGGACATTCTTTCCTTGTACAGAGGGCAGAAAGGCCTTCAGCGCCAGTCTGATTGCCTTCAGCTCCAAAAGGTTGATGTGTAGTTGACCGCTGATTGTCAGATTGTTGGTGTGGGCTCTGCACACCGTCAGTGAGGCGTCCGTCACTACCGTTATCTCCGGCCATGGTTGCCAAAAAGTTTCCCCCTTGAGGATATTCTCCCTGCAAGCCTACCATAGGAGATCTTGAGCCATCTTGGTCGAGACTTGCAGAAGGTCTGACATCTCCCCTGAAAATTGGGACCATTGAGTCCTGAGGGCCCATTGAAGGGATCTCATCCTCAATCTGGCCTCTGGCACCAGAAAAATGCAGGATGCCATGAGACCTAGCAACCTTAGGAAGTCGAAAGCCGGTAGTTGTTGGGCATTTTGAAATTTTGTATCCATCTGCAGAATGTGTTGAGCTCTTTCCTCGAGAGGCGAGGCTTTCCCTGAGGTGGTATCCAGGACCGCTCCGATGAATTGGGAGTCTTTGGCTCGGAATCATTTGTGACTTCTTGTAATTGAGGGAGAAACCCAATTTGTGTAGGAAGTAACTGGTCATGGCCAGATGTCTCTGGGCCCGTTCGGGTGAACTTGCCCTGATTACCAATCGGTTAGATAGGTGTAGATGTGAATCCCCTCCCTCCTGAGACTCGCTGCCACTACCACTGTTAGTTTGGTGAAGAACCTCGGGGCGGAGGCCAGCCCAAATGGCAGAACTCGAAACTGATAGTGAGATCCGCCAATTGCGAACCTCAGGTACTTTCTGTGTTTGAGATAGATAGGCACATGAAAGTAAGCATCCTGAAGGTCCAATGAAACCAGCAAGTCCTGAAGGTGAAGACCCTGAAGGGTCACCATCTTCAACTTGTCCTTCCTGAGGAATTTGTTCAAATTTCTCAAGTCCAAGATGGGTCTCAATCCTCCGTCCTTTTTGGGAATGAGAAAATAAGGAGAGTACCAATCCTTGTTCCTCTCCGCTACAGGTACATGTTCTATTGCACCTTTCTCTAGCAGGGTTAAAATCTCCTGCACAAGGAGCGGGTCTGGAATTTTTACAGAGTTGGCTCCTGGTGGATATCTTGAGGCCTTTGATGAAAAGGAAGACAGTAACCATGGGTCACTATCTCTAGTGCCCAGGCATCTGACGTAATGCCCCACCATTCGTCCAGATGCTGAGTGATTCTGCCTCCCACCGGGGTCTTGTGGGTTAAGGCCTCAAAGTGGCTTTGCAGCGGCTGCAGCAGTGGCTGAGGAGGTAGTAGCCGCTGCTGTGGCTGATCTAGCACCTCTCCCTTTTCCACCACGAAAGGGTTTTCTTTGTTGTCCCCTCTGACTGGCCTGCCCTCTCCCTTTTCCAAAAGAGGAATAAAAGCGAAAAGGGCGACTCTTCCAGGAAGATGACCCTGCATCAGAGTGCTGCTGAGGTTGTCTTATAGCGGCGCTGAGTGATTTTGCTGCCACTTTCGAGGTCTGCAGCTTCTCCAAGTTCTCGTCCGCCTTGCTGCCAAACAACCTCAAGCCGTCAAAGGGCATATTAAGTAATCTGGAATGTACATCAGATGCAAAACCCGATTTTCTTAGCCATGCGAATCTATGCAGGACTGCCCTAGATTCCATGGCTCTGCTTATGGTCTCTGCAGTATCCAGTCCTGACTTGAGGCCCTCCTCCATAGCCTCCTTACGTCCTTAACTATCGCCAGGAAACCATCCCTCTCCTCTCCCTGCGGGATGTGATCAGCCGCTGCATCTAAACAGCTCCACAGGGTATAAGTGAACCTAGCTAATGTACAAGTCACATTAGTAGATTTAAGAGCCATACTGCCAGAAGTAAAAGCCTTCCTTGCTCAGGCATCAATCTTTTTATCATCCCTGTCAGGGGGCATAGAGGGTAAGCCGACTGTCTGTTCGCAGTCGCAGCCTGGATCACCAAACCTTCGGGCGAAGGGTGCTTTGATAGGTATTCCGGATCCGAGGGAGCAGGTCTATACTTCCCTATAAATTTCTTATTCACAGCTGGTATAGATTCAGGTGTTTCCCAATTTGTCATAACTCTCTTTTGGAGAGCTTTATGGAAGGGAAGGATTGGGTCTTTCTGAGGTCCTTCATCTATGATATCTGTTAAGTCTTCCTGGTCATATCTTGGGGACACTGATTTCCACCTCATAAAATCTATCACCCTTCCCATGAGGTTTCTATACACCGGTTCAGCATGGTCTGTGGGGTCAGGTCTTTCAAAATCTACCTCGGGTGAGGTATCTAGGCCACTGGCCGATTGTAGAACATCATAAATATCTGAGATTTTTGAATTTGGATCTACGAGTTCCCCAGGGACTTCCCTAGTCCCAAATCGAACTCCAGCAGAAGTAATGTCATCATCAGAGGTTTGTTCCTCAAAAATAGACATAGATTTGAAAAATTCTTGCCTGGAAGACTTTCTGGCATAGGTGGGACAGGCCTAGGTTTAGTCGAAGTTGTCATTTTGGAAACTGGCATGAGGGATTTCCCCGACAAAGGTGGCGACGGAATCGACAATGGCTTCAACGCACTCGAAGGAAACCCTGAAGGCATCGAGGGTGGCTTCGATGTCGAGTGAGGCTTCGACGCTCAGGCCGAAGTTATCGACGCCATTTTGGACTTCGACGGACGCGTCGAGTCGATAGTCGACTTCGACGCTGAAGACGCCATTTTGTCTTCAGATAACCTCGATTTATGCACTGAAGGTTTTTGTATAGTCTCATGAGGCGCTGGCGATTCATCATCCGAGGACGCCCTCGACCTTTTGTCAGATTTAGAGTGAGACGTTTTGGATTTCCCTCCGTTACCTTTAGAGTGAACAGGGGTATGCTCTCCACGTATCTTTTTTGAGGGGGTCAGGCTGCCTTCTCAAAAATCTTTAGCATTGAAGCCCTAAAGACCTCCCATTTTTTTGGGGATCATGCTTCGATGGACAAGGAGAAATTAACCTTTTGTCAGGCAAAGAAGAAGAAGACGAAGATCTATGATGTCGCTTTTTTGATCTTTTGGATGACTAGGAAGAAGACTTCCTCGAGCGACTTTTCGACCTCGATCGCCTCGACTTATGACAAGATTTAGTTTTTGATTCTCTCAAGTCTTTAAGTCTTTTAGCAGACTGGAAAGACTCTTCCCGCACCGCTAGCTAACCTTGGCGTTCCTTAAGAGCCTTGTTCAACATAGCCTGACATGACCTGCATTCGTCAACTCGGTGGTCAGGACTAAGGCACCAAAGGCAGTTACGATGAGGATCCATAATGGCCATTTTTCTTCCACATTTGGAACACTTCTTGAAACCCGTCTTGGGTGTATTCGGGGTTGACGAAGATGACATTCTCGAAGAAGGAAAAACTGACGCGCCGTTAGGTACACGAAGCAGAAGCTCAGAAAAACGGAACTGAACCAACGGGCGTGGCTCGAGCCCTTTATACGACGGATGACGTTGACGCTCGACGTCGGCCTTCGAGGGACTAAGCTACGCGGCCTCGAGCACAGCGCCCTCTGGCGAAAACATTTCCGAAAGAAGCAGCAAGCTGCCGAATATATCTAAGATGAGGAATACGTGGGAGGACACAATCCATTCGAAATGTATGTTGCATTTCTACAACATCAAGTTTTACTACTTCTTTGGGGAAGACAATAAACACATCAGTGCTGTTTTTAGGCACTTGTGATTGCCACACGCAATGCAGGATACACTCCTCTAATTCTGAATATAAAGATATTGCTTTCCTGCCAACTTTTTTCCCCACTTCTGTACTGACCACTGATAATTGTTTTCTCTCACTCTTTGACTTCTTTGGCCTTGGCAAGGAGGGTTTAGACCAGTTCCTCTTATCACTCCTTCTACACACTGCCAATAGGATGTACAAACACTTGGATTCTTGACAACCCTCTCTTGGCTTTGGCAATTATTCCATCCCACATAAATACAATCACACCTTTCTGGTCTGCTTGTCAATTTCTTATTCTGCCACCTTCTCCTCTTTGAGTCAGCTTGGTTTCCAAATGTTGTATTATGCTGCTTTACATCAGTTCAGTAAACAAAATAATGTTTGGTTTGTCACTTCACTCTCCTTGTATTATTTTGGAATTTAATGCACCCATACTTGGTCAGCAGGCGATCATGGGGTGCTCTGGTTTCACAATACAGTAGTGAAGTCATCACGT
Source organism: Ambystoma mexicanum (assembly GCF_040938575.1). Classification (NCBI taxonomy): domain Eukaryota; kingdom Metazoa; phylum Chordata; class Amphibia; order Caudata; family Ambystomatidae; genus Ambystoma; species Ambystoma mexicanum. Next base: position 1,051,179,681 of record NC_090935.1, read on the forward strand.
CTGGAGTGCGCGTCTGCTCGCTCTGCTGCCTACAGGTCTTCTGCTTCTGCTGCTCTGCGCAGTCTGGCAAATTGCTTCTTCTGGCTTTCTGTGTTCCGCGCTAGTCGGAAAAGGAGCGCTCCTCGCTCTAAAGGCTCTCCAGTGCTCGCCTGTGTAACGCTCACCTGACTCCCACGGGGGCGCTGGCCTGGTTCGCGCTGCTGTGACCTCGACTAAGGTGATGCGCAGGGTTCGGAAGACGGACTGGACCGGGCCCCATATCTGGCTTGTCTGACTCGCAGAAGTATCCTTCTGTAGGTGAGAATAGGGGTTAACTGTCTGCGGGATAATGCAATCGGCCTCCCACTTACCCCTCTCACCCTCCTCAAAACCCTTCTGTGCTTCCCCGTAGCGTCTCACCTTAGGGTCTGGAAGGACGAGCTCTCCATCCTGCTTCTGATGCAGGGGCGCGTTGGTATCCAGTTACGTCACTGGATTTTCGGATGGGTGAGAACCAAACTTGCTTGGCTTCCAGGTAAGTTTTTTCTATAAGTGGTTCCCCTTGTGTCCATGCATTAATGTTCTAATGCTAGTGTCTTTTTCCCCATAGGGGCCGGGGTACGGAATGCCAGGGAACAGGCACCGACCCGAGGTGAGCGGTGAAATCCTTGTGGAAATCAGGTAAGTCTTTGATGAGTGTTTTGGTAATGTCTTTTCATTCACTCATTAACGCTGATGTCTTCTTTTTCCCCTTAGGGGCCGGGGTCCGAAAATGCCTGGATGCGGCGCGGACCCTAAATGAAAAGGGAATGACCCAACAGGTAAGTCTTGACATGGAGTTTTAGCTTCCCCTTTCCCTTCTTTCTCTCACCTTTGTTCTTGTCTTTTTCTCCCTAGGCGCGGGGGCGCGACTGCGAATCCGGATGGTCGCTGCTGGACATGGAGGCGCCCTGTAAAGGTGAATAGAATGCGGCGCTGCAGCGATCGATGCGATGTGCTTTTAAAAATAAATGTCTTCCTTTTCAGGATTGTCGGCGAAATGTCTCTGGGATGCAGATGTAGCAGGTGAGGCCTTTTCCTTCTTCTGTTCTCTTGTTCCCTTCCTTTGCAGGTGATTCAGGATGCTGGCAGGTGTGGCAGAAGTCAAGATGCAGGAGCAGACACGGTGAGCGTCCAGCTGCTAGATGCAGAACAACGCGAAGCACGTGTGGCTGATCGGGTGTGGTTTAAATAGCCTTGGAAGAAGTTCCTAGAATGTGTCCTTCCTCCAATCAGGTATGTATCCTTCCCCGACCACGCCCGGGTGGTAAATGAGTCCCACAGGTAAAGTAGTTCCTTTCAGGCCTCAAGGAGGCCGGGGTTCTGCAGCATGGTCTGCATCAGGTAAGTGCACCCAAACACTTTCATAATGAGCCTGGCGCCTATGGCGCCAGGACTGACGTTTTCTATGAGCCTGGCGCCATAGGCGCCAGGACGCTGTCCAAAGGGCCCCTATAAGGGGTTGCTGGGACCTTCCCTGGGGACTTTATGTCCGCTTTCGGGGACGCAGGGCCTGAGCCGGCTCCCCGGGAGCGGGCATCGTGACAGCCTGCCACCGGAGCCCGACTAACTATGGGGGAGCTTTTAAATGTCACGCTTCCTGCTGCGCGACCCTGGTCTTCAGGGGGAAAGCTGTCAAACTTCCCACTTCACGGTGTGTACTCTCCGCAATCAAGGTCTCTGGAAGAAAGGACCCTTCTCAGGGCCGGCATCCGTTTGCCACACAACAAAGGCCCCAGCGTCTCTGCTCCCCTCCAGCTTCTGCTTCCACTGCAATGTGGAGTTGCCACAATCACTCCACCTCCTGCTACTGCTCTCTATAGCCTGCACCTGAGGGGGCCTTTAATGCCTATGAGTCTCCCACAGGTGTGGGTCATTAACATCATTAGGCTGCAACTTGCAGTCTCGTGCCTCTGCAACCCTCTTCGTCCTAGTACTTTTGCCATTATGGGACTTTAAGTCCCCAATGTTCAAATTATCTTTTCTTACAGCTTCAATTTTACAATAAGCCATCAGGATGGTAGACTTTTTCCCCATTCTTTCTGACTTGCTCCCCCCTCATGTGATCCTCCCGCAGAACACCACCCACAGGGTCAGGGTCAGGAAGCGTCTGCCTTTCCCTGGCCACATGAGGGCTGTCCCAGGCCAGGTTTTCTGGGGGAGACATATCTGATTCATCACACCACATACACTTCCTCATGGACTTAAAGAAATTGAGAGTGAATTTTGAGGAGGCTCACAAAGTTCTTCTACAGTGTGCAACATGCAGAATAAGATCCAGTCAAGTGATTTTCGGAGATCTGACCACACCAAGCACTATACACTAAGAAAAGACAGGTCTATTCTGAAGGGGATGCTGGGGTGCAGGCACATGCATTTCGCCAAATCAAACCCTTCATGCTGCCGCAGGCAGGACCTCCGGACCATAGTACAGGACATTAAAGGGGGAAATGCCCTCCTCACTGGGCTCCCAGCTGCTCTTTTGGCTGCTCTAAAAGCAGTCCACCATGCGGCAGCATGTCTTACTACGGGTGTACAGTAATTTGACCGAACTCCCCCCTCCTCCCCATGCAAACTACACTGGCTTCCTCGCCTGACCAGGATACGATTCAAGATCGCATGCATCATGTACAAAGCAGTCACGTCTAGCACACCAACATAACTGGTGGCTAAGCTCCACATATTTGGTGGCACATGCTCCTCACGCAGCAAATTGACCAACTGAATTGAGAACAACTTGTCCGCAAAGAGGACCCACAAACAATCCTTCTCTTGTCGCACACCCTCCCTCTGGAGCTCAATCCCAGTGTCAGCTCAGAATGCCCCTCCCAATTTCACATATTTCTCAAAATAAGGCTTGTTCAACAATACTTGATTCCAATGGACGCACCTACCGGTGCACAGACCTCAACTCACAGTACTGCGTTACTGTTAAAAGATTCTAGCCCAAAGGCGGGCTACCCACACTCTGTGCAGTGCTCCACTGCTCTTAAACTATGTCCGCGCTTTAAACAATAACATTAAAAAAATAACAGATTTTAATATTTGATGGGCATGGCCAAAATTACAGAAGTACTGGGATGTATTGGTGGCTATAATTAATGACATTACTACAGTCAAATCGCCCAGATCTAAAAACGCGGAAAAGGGTATAGCATATTTTGGCATAACCTTCACAAATAAGATAGGGCAACTGTATGGTGCAAACTACCCGCAGTTGTGAGACAGAATTAAACTCGATCTCATGAAATGGAACTCCCTCACAGTATCATGGTGGGGGAGACTGACAACAGTAAAATGATGGTCTTGCCGAAGCTGTTTTATTACTTTCAGGCATTGCCCATTAGGGTCCCAAAGACCTTCTTTAAATCTCTCAACAGGGCTATCTCGTCGTATATCTGGAAGAAAAGACCCCCCAGAGTAGCAATGTCCATACTAACAGCTACAAAGCTACACAGAACAAGGGTGCATAGCCCTCCCACACTTCCATAGATATTATGAGGCAGCTCAGTTACAGGTTATGAGAGACTGGTCGGCGAAGGTCTACACAAAATATGGGCACGGCAAGACAGGGCTAATGTGGTTAAATAAACAAGGACACCCTAATGTTAAGATTAGTGAGATAATTGAGGTAGGGGTAGAATTATGGGGCTCGGCAATTGAACGAGGGATGCTCAAGGTGAAATCATCTCCATTCTATCCGATGTTCAGGAACCCGGAATTTTGCCTAGGGATGGAAAGGGGGGCATTCAAGAAATGGGAAAGAGTTGACTGTCAAAAGATACGGGATATGTACCAGGGACAGACCCTTAGGACTTTCGAGGATTGTGTACAAGAGCTCTGTATGACGGGGAATGACCAGTTCAAATAACCAATTGAAACACTGGCTGACTACCCCAGCTATTAAGGAGGCAGCTACGAGACAGCTGATACCATTTGAAAAATATATAACGACCCACACTGGGTCAAAGAGTTTAGTATCAAATCTCTATAGACACTTGAATGACTGGGAAGAGCTCATTCAATGGAACTACATGAAGAAATTGGAAGAAACCCTAGGGGAGACAATTTCAAGAAATCCTTTTACAATAGCAATACACGCCTGAGACGATTCATGCAATGTTCCCCCAGGCATCTGATCAATGTTGCAGGGGATGTAAGGCAGTGGGGGACTGGACACATATTTGGAGGAAATATTCAGCGCTACAAACATTCTGGGAAGGGGTGAAAATCCAAATGCAAGGGATGTTCCAGGGAGCGGGGCGTTTGGGGGACAAGATCTGGATGTGTGGGATGTGGGAACTGGGGTTGAAAACACTCACAAAAGTACAGAAACAGGGATTCATGATCCTATCAATAGCGACATGGTTGGTGATAGCGCAACAGTGGAAAAAGCAGGGACCACCTACACTGCAGGACTAGCTACAGAAAGTCTGGAACTTTGTATCATTGGAATGGGTAACAGAGGATTCAGGGAGTTCAAGAGGGATTAATAAAAGACCGGGGGTCAGTATTGAATTGTCTGCAAAGCGACAACATGGTGCGATGGTGCCCACATAAGATCAGGATACTGGACATAAGGAACCCACGCTACTTAACGGATGGACTACACTTATGGCGAGGGGACGGGGGTGGGGAAGGGGGTGAGTTGATCGTTCGATTTCTTTTCTTGTATTGTACATTAAGAAACTAATAAAAATATATTTAAAAAATAATAATAATAATCACCCACACCTCTGATGGTCTGATTCTTGAGAGCTTTCACATGAATCTCATTGCCCGTGAGATCCAAAATATTGAACATCTATCTAAATCTCTAATGATAGCAGGAACCACTACTGCTATTTATTGAAGTCCATATACTTTCCCAACAATTAACAATTGGCATACGAACATATGGGGGTCCTCTAATTAACAAGAAGACAACTTGTCTAATGCATTAAGCTATCTCGGCTTTCTTCCTAACTTGGTTTGTCAAATTTGGAAAAACTAGGAACTCAGATTATACATATCCCTAAATCCTGAGTGCGCTGCACTGCAGCTAGTAATGGGACGGACAGCTGAAATGTTGGGAGTTTGCCAATGCTGTTTCTTTTCTTATAGGCCTAAAGGACTGATATGCTTAGTCAGGCTCTCTTTAGAAATTGCTTATGGATTGCAGATAACAGACAGTAGGGGTATGGTGTTTGGGAAGGAATGTGTCCTATTGTGGATTGTATGGTTGTTTGTTTTTGTTTGAAAATTGCAAATGGCAATAAAAAAAGCAGAGACCCCGGTTAGCCGGTATGAGCTATTTGGAGTGGCGTATGGAAGCAGTTTGAGTGTGGCACAAGGAGCATTAAGGAGATGTTGGATGCAAAAGTGGGAAAGGAGAGAAGTAGGTGATAAAATGAGGAGTATCTTCCCTCCACTAAAGAAACCCCCTCTGGATCCAGACAACATAGGTAACTATCGCCCCAACACCCAGCTTCCCTACCTAGGTAAGATCATCGAGAAAGCGGTAGCCACACAACTGCAGCAACTCATCGACCCCAACAATCTCCTCCACAATCTCCTCCAAACCTGCCAGTCTGAGTTCAGACCCAGATGCAGCACAGAGACGGCAACCATACAGCTGGGCGACGATGCCCTCAACATCCTTGATGACAGTGTATGGAAGGAACAGTCTTCATGGCCCCCTCCCCTCCATACAGTCTATGACTCACCCAGCGGCCGTCCATGCGCCTCTGGCCAGGGATGCGGAATGGCTGCGGGTCGACACATGGGGCTGTAATGTATATCCAGTAGTATGATACCAGACTCCATTTTGTACCATTTTAAAACCTAACAAACTTAGGCCTCACTAACATAAGCAGTCTGCAGCCCTCCCCTTCTGTCCGCGCACAGCGAGCCTGACGCTTCCCTCGCCCTCCTCCCCTCAGTGTCCCTGCTGCAGGCCTGTTCTCACGGGAGAATAGGTGCGAACTAGTAACATGACAAACACTGTATCTTCCACCTTCCGCAGTCCATCATTGACCTGTAGATGACCGGGTTAAAGCTGGGGTTTGAGAAAAACAAGCCATCTCCATAAAACTTGTCCTGTCCTCTTGCAGACCTCACATTTATGACATATGCTGTCGATAACCCCCAACCCTGTTCCCCGCTTGAAGTGCCAGATACACATGCATACCCTGTTTCACGCACATAGATAATCCCTCTGAAGGGACTATAAATACACTCTTGTTGGTGTATGCCACGAGATTGATTGTATATATATGTATATTGAAATAAGATGACCCTCGCCCACCCCAGATTGCACGCAGAACCATGAAGTATACGTTTAAGCCTTTTAATTACTATGCAAGGATTATTGGTTGTTACAGAATACACAAAGCGATGTATAATATCAATATATACTCGATGATTTTCTAAAGATGCACGATTTCAAATGTATTCGATCAAGTATCACAATATGTATGGTTTAATATGATGTGTGCCGACTGTATAATAGAGTGTCCTTTGTAGCATACGAGCAACCTCTAAGTATTGAATCGTGCACTTTGTATTGTAAGCAGAACATTGCACTCCTTTTAATGTACCAATGCACACACTAACCTAGTTCTACCTCGCTTCGAAAGCATGCTCTATGTGTGCCCCCACAACATAAATAATGTCTGGCCCAACATGTTGCGGGGCCTTTTCTTCCATCGCATGCACCACCGCGTGCGCCAAGTCTTTTGTTTTTGCTTCATATGAGGAAATTGTCACAAAAATTCCCCATATGAAGCAAAAAGCAAGATATTGAGACAATTTGCATACCCCATAGCGCATCGCTGTGTGGCTGTGATCTAAGGTGAATTTACAGCGACATCTACCGGGTGGTGTTGTGCATGGTTGTCAAAACAACAATAATATTGATGGTGACTAGTGAACATGCTCTAATGCAACAACTTGAAAGAAGCCAACATAAGCTGCAATGACGATCACCAATATGGGTGGTTGATTGTTGCATCATTCAAAGCTGTCTTCTTTTGGTGATGAAGCATCAGTTAATTTGAATACCCTTAGTGCATTGCTGTCTCTCTCTGATCTGGAGGAGTACTTCCAGTGATGGCTACCAGGTGGCACTGTGCCTATGCAGCTTTTTTAGATGACTTATCCCAAACAATGGTGACAAAACAACCAATAACATTTCTCCAGCTAAAAAACGGGGATATTAAAACCAGTTCTGCAACAAGACTTGTGCCAGATTGCATATTATATCAATGAGAGGAAGTAAACACCTCTTGACCACTTCTCTGGGGCTGTTTAATCATAAAATTACCTCATCTACACAATTTAGGAAACACCCAATATGCAGCCTGCGGAAAGCTGATCCAATTAATCCTGCACCTGTCTAGCAAGGGAATACCCCATCATTACAATCGATCATAACAACCACAAAGTTGCAGTAAAAGGCCTTCTGGCTGCTGAACTCAGAAGGGACAAAAGGAAGCAAGCACCACTAACCAACTCATCACACCACTTATTTTCACCTTACACCAAAACATCAAACAACAAACACAGCAGCAGTCCACAGATCCAACAATGTCCCATTAAATAAAAACCACATTTCACTTTGCCAAACATCCCACTATGGGGCAAGGGCCATACCCATCCATGCTCGAAGAGCAAAACTGATTAGTACATAGCAAAGCATATCACCACTTTGACCCCCGCAAGGCAACACAATCTCTCCCCGTACTCTAATGCAACACACACAGAATATCGGTAGCACAACCATTGTGGGTACTTTTAACCTGCATGTTTCAACACATGGGGTTTAGCAACTTTGCTTTTCCGCTGCGCCTGCTACCTCCAACTCACTACCTTTTTTTGAAGAACAGAGTGCGAAGAGCCACCCAAAAGTCCAACAAAATGGAAGAAGTTGCACTATTGAAGACACGGTTCTATTACATTTTTGCAATACACTTGAACAAATCTTTGTCAATCATGTCTGCATGTGAGCATCTAAAAGAAGCTCTAGACTTCTCCATATTTTCTCCCGTTCTAGGCTTTGCCCCAATGCTAATCTTTGTGTATCCGGCACCATAATTCTCTTTATTTAGCAACAGAAAAAAATATTGGCTTTACTGATAACTTTTTATAGTTCATAGCACAATAATAATGACATATGGGCAGGAATTGTATAAGGCACCATGCCCATTGCAAGTGAAATTGTGCCATCAGTGACCCTTCTCGAATTTTTTAAACGGAGAAATGAGGGGACTCAGGGGTACATATATCCTTGTACAGATGATTATATATTACCTACCAAGCAATGCTGAACAGTTTTATAGAAATACCTGTCAGAGAAGGGTCCTGGTTGTTTCCACTATTAGTCTCATCTTCAGCAACATCGCATTGATCTTGAGGTAAACTGCCATTATCGTGTGATAGAACCCCCTCTCCTTCCAGCAAACGACTTTGTTTTCTCTGTTCTCTCTCTTTCAAAATAATCTAAAAAGAATGAATAATGTACATGAACTATGTTGGCAACAGCAAACTGTAATCCCTTAAAACAAACACACAATAAAACAAACGGGAGACACTGTGAACAAGTTTTCAATCCATTGTTATTGACTACCGTCTGGAAAAAAAGACAATTAGGTTTCAATACACACAAGTTCTTCAGTGTTGGTGCATACAGTAAGAAGACTATTAATAGGACTGCGTTAAAACTTACGTAATGGACTTACAGTTTTCTAAAACTGTAAATACATTCCCTTCAACACTATTAAAGACTGACCTTGCCAACATATCTCCTCCGGTTAGGACTTCAAGGACAATGATAGATTTTGTACATATGGCTGCACAAGTTAACATGCCACTATAATCAAAGCATGTTTTTGGTTGGCCTTTCAACATGTATGAGAAGTATCATAGAGAGGCTATAGTCAGTGAACCTTCTTATAAAAAACATTTTATTTGTATTTTGACATTTCAAAACAAACACAGGAAAAATGTGACCCTTATTTCCTGTCCCCACACATCCTTCCCCATCCCAGAAAACACCACAGATACCCACAACTGACACCAGCATCAAAAGACATTGGGGGTCGTTACGACCCTGGCGCTAAGGGATTACCGGTACTGGTAAGGGTACCGGTACCGGTAATCCCTTAGTGCCCAATTCCCATAACGGCGGCTGGAACCAGCCATTATTGCAGGGACCCACAAAGGGACCCTGGCGATAATTACGGTACCGCAATTTGCGGTACCGTAATTACCGCCTTTCCCCATTCCCATTATGCCCTATGGGGGAAAAATGGGAATGGGGAAGGGCCATGGTGAAATGGGGAAGTAGCGCCGCGCCAACCTTGGAATGGGGTGGTACTTCCCCATTTCACCATGGCAGACTCGTTACAATACTGGCAGCAACCATGTTCTAATAGCGCCATGGTTTAGCGCCGGTGTTGTAATGAGGGCCATTATCCTTTATCAGATGGAATCCCATTACCAGCCTTATCATGCCACCTGCCCTTTACCCCATACGTCATTGAATTTCACGGAACATCTACTTAGTTTATTAATTCCATCTCTCATTGGATATGGATGGCACATTGACTACAGAGAAATACCTTCTATTTGTTTGTGAAATGCTGTGGAAATGTAAACATTGCCAATTTTGAGGCACCATTGACTTGACAGCAAACACGAAGACCACTTTTATAGTCCTGAAAATCTTCAAATGAGACCTTAGACATGAAAATCCATCAATAAATAACAGAGATATTCAAGAATATATGAACTTTGTTGGGGCCATCTTGATGACATCAATAATTCTACTCACCGTGCACTATAGAAAGACACCAATAGATTAATAAAATCTATGATATCTTCTGATGACCTTTTCCTCACTAAAACCTCAAGTTACAAATGCTACAGTTATTTTCTTCATCCACCATATTCCTACATTTGGCGGCTTAGATCTCGGCCACAGCACTGTCATACATTTGTTAAATGCAGCAGCTAAGACCTGCAATATATAGTAATCGAGGCCCAATCCCCTCTTCCCCTACGATAGGCATTAAAAAAGCATCTAGAACAGAGGTAAATCTATACCACATCTAACAATCTTGGAGAGCTTGGTTTTGGAGTTTTGGGCATGACCAGAAAATGTGACCCTGAGTATTGGGGGTTTGGCACCCTCTTCGGCATCACCTGCAGTAGGCCCATTCTAGTTTCCCAAGATTGCTGGGACTAATTAGTACATACTCAATACTTTCCGATGGGATGACCTCAACTTGGGGATACAGAGGTCTTGTGAACTGATTAAAAAATGGTTTTCCAGCTCACCTCCTGGAAACTTTTACCTGCATCCCATTCCAACTTTTCTATCGGCCCTGAAAGAATGTATCTTTTGGCTACAGGGATGCCTGCTCTATAGAATTGTGGAATCACTTTACAGGTAAAAGGTTCCTTACAAATATTAGCTATGGGTATAATGATGGGAGATTTTTCCACCTGATGAGGAGCCAATATTTTGTGAATATAATAGCATATTTGGAGGTATATGTTAAAGTAATTATGGAGGAACTGACATTCCCCACATAGGACTTCAAAGAAGCTAACCACTCCTTGCCCTATCATTCCTAAAATGTTGCCAGATCCAGTGGACAATGGTCATGTACTGAAGGAATTCATTCATATCTGGACATCCTTTCAGCGAGAATGGGACAGCAAGCCACCCCTCATTCGTTCAAAACAGTCAACATGTGCCATTTTTATCATGTTTCTTCTCCCAAATTAATTTGGAAATGGTTTTATCTACTTCCAAAAATCCTGGTGAAACAGCCGAATAGTAATGTATTACAATAAATAAAGCTGATGGGGTTTCCTTTTTATTATTTCTTTTCCTATGTTGGAGTTTGGGAGCAGGCTCAATCTCGCTGGAGCATATGAAGCAGGAGAGTGCACTTTTACTTCTATCGGTATTGGCTTTGGGCAGTGATCACACATTTCTAAATATTCCAGGGATTTGTTAGTGACGTCAAATTGGAGCCACCCAGATTTTTGGGGAAAGGGAATCCCATTCTTCTGCCACCGCCCCAGTTTTAGGGCTTCTGTTAAATTAGTTTAGTTTGTAAGCAGAAGTTTTGATACATTTCCAGGTGATTACTTCAACAGTAAGACTTGTGGTCAACAGTTACACTACATAACTTGCAAAGGGAGTTATTATTATTTTCTACCCAAAGGACACTAATTCCTTTCCCTTCCTTTCGCTCCTAATCCTCTCCTATACTCACTGCTAAATGCTTGTTGATGGCAAACAACCAGGGGTATAGGGGCAATAATGCTTCATCACCCTCCTTGGCGAAAAGGCTTCAGAAAGAAATCTGTTAACCATTCAGAAGGAAAGTCAGTCACACAATATGTAAGGTGCCCTTGATGATGTAACATCAATTAAATAATGAGAAGATTTGGTCATTAATTTAATCAATCTCCAACAAAACCCTGCTATTAGGGGAGCTGAGCATTCAGTTGTACTGCCTTTAATCCAAAAACAGACTCTTCTCTTTATCGCTGACTCACATAAGCGAAAACTCCTGGGACGCCATCCTCTCAGCCAATATCTTTGTAAGACTCCAGAGTTACTCTGCTCCCTTAGAAAGACCATTGTCTTTTTCTGGGAAAGCTTTCCCGAGACATCACAAAAGCCAAGACAATTACTAAACCCAGGGTTGACACCACCCTCCTTGGTCTCGTGGGCGGACGCTCAAAGGGTTCCAGAGGCAATTGTGCAGCACCTGAAAAACAAGACATCACCAGCGTTATCAATACCCTGGCGCATCATTCTGAAACCATTAAAACCTCTAAAATAAACTAACAAATCGTTTGACGGGGAGGTGGCGCTCCACAAAAGGGCCCAAAAAAACTAAAGGCAAATGGCAAAAATGTCAAAAGCAAAATGGCAATATGCATTAGCCACCTAAGAGGTGTGACAAATCTGTGGATGTGCCTTCTGCCCTGGGGGGAGATCTTGCCAATGGGGCTAGGGCGGTGCATCCACAGTACAATTGTCCCCCTGGGAGTGGTGCACACAGCGAGGATCGCATGGGAGAGGATGTCCCTTATGGGATTAGGGACGACCACCCCCTGAGAACGCAGTATACCTCCGCTTTATTACGCCCGCTCTCTTTCTCAAAGCCAAACTCTCCTTCCCTCTTTCTGACCAGTGCCAATATCTTTCATTATAAAGTCAGCCAACATAATATGCTAGACCCGACTAAGGCACCATGAACACAATTTGCTCTCCATATAGTACCAATGCAAGTACTGTGAAGAAGATGACCAGGAGTACGAAGATCACTCCAGAGAACCGCAGTGAATGGTCTAGTCTCGCACGGCACATGATTGGTCAAAGGCAATAGAAAATAGCTGAGGGAAACCATCATAGGGAGAGCCATCCTCCGACATGAAGCCTCGGATACGCTGACCCGAGACTCCATGCACAGAGAAGAATGGAAGCGGGAAGGTAGTCCAGGATGAAGGAACTACGCTGACCGCTGGCCAAGAAACCCTTTGGGCATGTCAAAGTCTGGGGAGCTGCTGGAGACCAAAACCGCAGCCCGAGAAGAAAGCAGTCAGCGGCGGAGCAGCCACTGACGAGAGGAGATAACTGAGCGTGGCTGGAGACAGAAACCACAGCCCGAGAAAAATGGAGTAACCGACAGTGCCGCCTCTAACCTGACAGAGTACCCGAATGCTACAGGAGCCGCAGAGTGGAGCATAAAATAAGAGGGTCTGTTACCCTGAGAGTAACCAAGTCCAGAAAGAAACATGCTTAGCAGGAGAGTAAACCAAGCTATTGGGATACCACATTGCGAGTCTGCGACCCACACACATATGGGAGCCAGAGAATAAGAGGGTGTGGGACCGTGAGAGCAAAAGAGACAGACAAGAAAGAAACATATGCTTGGCAGGAGGGTACACCAAGCTGGTATAATACATCAGTGGGAGTCTGGGAACCTGCAACTAAGTGAAATTCTGAGAATAAGGTGAAGCTCATTCAAGAAAGGTCTGGGGTCGGAGACACAAGGAGATAAAATGAAGAGATTAACAGAGACTATCTGCTATACTTTCCTGGGGTGTGTGGCAGGAGAGTGAACCAGACGTAAAACCTCTGTGTACAAACAAGAGGTGTTCCCGGGAGAGCTGGGAACATTTGTTGTGCATCTTTGGGATACTTTGAAAAGTCCAGGGAAACAGAGACAGATCCTCTGGCTGAGTGAACACGGTTTGCTTTTGTGTTATTTTGCAAAGTAAAGGAAACCACATAAGGAGAAGACAAGCTCCAAACTTGTGAAGTGGAACACGAAGGAATCCAGGGGAAAGGAGCTAATCCTGTGCGCATTGGAATGTTGCATTCCGAGAAAAGGAAAATTTGTTTTTGTTTATTGACAGCCCGAGACATTGGGAATTTCAGTTGGCAAGAACTGTCATCATGCCTTTAGTTGTGAATATAGCATCCTTGCACATTAAAGTTAATAGTGTTAGGATCAGAAGCAGGGGTTTTTGGACACGACAGTGACTGACTATTTGTCATCCTAATGTTTTCCTTAGATTTCTTTGAGGCAAGGAAACAACTCTTAGCTTTAGGGACAAAGTTTCATTTTTCCAACCCTTTTAATAGTTAATAAAAATGTATAGCCAAAACTATGTCACCTTTGTATCCGAGCCTTACTTCTGCACCCTAACGGAGGATACCAAGTTGACCATCCCCAGGAAGAAGAAACATTCTTCCAAAACTGAATCCCTCTCGCTCAGAACAAATCCTCAGACATCTTCAATACTGCCAAAGAACTAACAACAACTGTGGAACATGGGTACACCACTCATTTAAACCAGCAACTGTCTGACAACTTTACTACTTTCATCCAAGATCAGATCACTGCTGTTCCCAATATCACTGTATCATAGCCCAAATCAAAGCATACACCACACAACGCACTGCCGTGCAACAGCACTTTCCGCTACCTTAAACCTACATCCCCAGATAATCTAGTCAAGCCTGTCACCAAGATGAAATCCTCTTGTGAGCAAACTCACCACTACCATGCCACTACTGTCAAAGAGAACATTTCCACACTGGCTAAGGCAATAACAGCTCTCATAAACAGTTTACTCACCTCTGGTGTCCTCCCCTAAGGGTGCCAAATCTGTCACCATCTCCCCGCTGGAAAAAAAAATTTGCACATCCCAATGATTTTGCCAACCTGCACCCATTTCAAATAACCCTTTCACATAGGGAAAATACTGGCAATAACTGCTACTAATCAACTCCGGGTGTACAGTGCATCAATTCATCTCTTCACAGTAAGTAAACAGGCATGCGAAGTGTGAGCACAAGTGCAGCCCTGCAATCACCACCTTTGCCTTTAACATTCTGCTTACCGTCAACGTTTTCCTTTTCTGGTTGGTGAACTCTGCCTACTTCACTTGGAAAGTATTTAATCCACAGCAGTGCATGTGAGAAGTGCAGTCATGTAATCCAGGAGGGTAGAGGCTAGCAGGCAGATAAGGCAATTAATTTGGTAATCGTAGTTTGTTGTATATTGAAAGCATCCTGTTGGCCGGGCATGTATATTGAGAAAATATAAATGAATGATGGCCACAGACAACTCAGTGTATAATCTGCATAACATAAAAACTAACAGCAGAACCGACAGCGGACTCATAACCGACTAACAAACTCCCAAGTAACGCCCACTGCAGTGCTACACAAAATAACGGCATATAATGAGCCGAGACCTAAGATGGGGGCCACTACCGACTTCAATTAGGACACTAATATGATGAGGTTTTATTGCCAGTCTTCCCGTTGACTGAAGCAATTGATAACAATGCCTTATTCTAACAGATATAGTCTGCAATGCGATATTTATGGTAAAAGTACGGTCCAGTTGACGGCTCTAAGTTCCCCTAACAACAGACCTGCAAAATGGCGAAATTTCTCGATATGATGCCAGTTCCGAAGTATCTCCCATATTGCCTATTGAGAGCGCAACAGGTGATATCTGCAGTCAGATTATGTTGGCTCTGGAAAAAAGGGCTCAGTTTGGCAGCCATTCCCTGCAAGCAGTGCACTACCTGTTAATCTGTACTTAAGCTGTGCAGCTGCATGCAGGAAGTTATCCAAGAAACGAGAAACATGTTAACTGAAAGGAATAACAAATTAAGTTCACTGAATACCATTAACTGACAATTGACATTGAGAAGTTCGACCCATTATGTGGCTAAAACACCTAACACCAATGTTGATGGATGGGAAACGGTGTAGATGGGGAACAGCTGAACCATGGATAACTGTTTAGATATCCATGAAGATATTTCAACTTTATTCAACCCTGGACAAAAGCTTTATCTGTCATGGATTAAAGAAAACAAGCCAAAAACAAGAGCCAATTTGAATAATGCCCAGTGTATAAAAATGTGTGGAACGAAACAACTTTGTGTGGACATTTCTTCTTTTCACATGGTAACAGTGATGAAGGCCATTATACTTTAGTGATCCTTTCAGGGAAAAAAAACAAGGGGAAAATAATCTGGGGAAAACGTGCAAAATAACTAATGGGGGTTTTGATGAACAAGTTACTTATCCCTGGTAACGTTCTTTTGATTGGATGTTCCACCCACATAGTCCTCATTTTATGATATTATATCTCGCCAGCTTTGCTGCTTCAGAAAAAAATAATTCTCGGCAGAGGGCGTTGTATGCTATGCCGTCGCAGTGATGTCCCTCGAGGGCCTCCGTCCAGAGTCGGGGTCATCGTCAGTATAAATAGCGCATGCAGCACCCGTTGGCTTCAGGGTATTAACCAGGCGTACTCAAGACCGTAGGCTCTCAGAAAGCGCAGAGTGTAATACATGTAAATTGTACGGTGGGGTAGGCTGGGAGGGGCGATGAGGAATACGTGGGAGGAACATCCAATCGAAAGAACATTACCAGGGGTACTTGTTCTTCGATTGGATTGTGTCCTCCCACATATTCCTCATCTTATGATAGACTCCCAAAGCAGTGAAAATTTGGAGGTGGGAGTATCAATAAATTTAATCATGGACCGAATGGAGGACGGCATTAGCAAAAAGTCCTCCCACACTGGAGGAAAAATCCAGGGAGTAGCGTTTGACAAAAGTATGAATGGACGACCAGGTGGCCGCTGAACAGATGTAATTAATTGGGACACCCCTTTGAAGAGCCGCAGATGTTGCCATGCCCCTTGTGGAATGAGCCCTTAGGCCTTCATGCGGGTCCTTTCACGCAAGTCTATAACATTCTCCGATGGCCAGTATGATCCACCTGGATATTGTCTGTTTGGTGACTGCCAGGCCCAATTTGGCGCCAGTATACCCAATAAAAAGTTGATCATCCTGTTGGAATTTAGCCATTCTTGGAATGTAAAAGCTTAGAACCCTTTTCGGGTCTAGCCTATGTAGTCTCTCCTCCTCTTTGCCTAAATGAGGGGGAGGATAGAAAGTTGGTAGCATTATATTCTGCGACCGATGGAAGTCAGAGACTACCTTCGGTAGAAACAATGGTTTTACCCTGAGGATGACTATCTTCATAGAAAGTAGTATGAAGAGGCTTGCAAGAAAGAGCCTGCAACTCACCCTGCGGGCTGATGTTATTGCAATAAGTAGGACTGTTTTCAATGTTAGGAGCCTTAAAGCACATGAACGTAAAGGCTCGAATGGGATACATGACAGGAATTTTAATACACAGTTTAGGTCCCAAACAGGTACATTAAATGGAACTGGAGGGTATACATTAGTAAGTCCTTTTAGAAATTGTACAATCAAGGGGATTTTGAATAGGAATCCTCTTCTGAGGAGCACTTAAAAATGGAAAGCTCTGCCAGGTATCCTTTTATGGTTCCAATATAGAGCCCCAGATTGTCTAAATGCAACAAGAAAGAAAGCACCATAGGTGTGCCACATTGGAATGGATCCACATTCTTATCCTTGCACCTGTTACTGAATTTATTCCAATGACACCGGTACAAGGATTTGGTTGCTGGCCTTCTGGCTGAAAGCAAAATTTCCATTACGTCATCGGGGAGGTCCCAATCCTTGTTTCTCAGCATCTCAGAAACCACGCGTGAAGGCTGAGTGTCTTGACCTCTGGATGGAGAACTCGACCTTCCACTTGCGAGAGTAGATCCTCCCTTTGTGGAAGACATATTGGTGGGCAGATGGACATGTCCAGAAGGTCCGGGTACCACGTCCTCCTGGCTCAATCCGGAGCAATTAAGATCATGGATTTCCCAAACTTTGTCAACCTCCTGATCACGTGAGGAATGACGGGGACTGGAGGAAACGCATATAGGAGTGGAAAATCCCAGTCCACCACTAATGCGTGTCGAAGCGCTCCTCTTGGGGGAAATTCCCTTGAGCAATACTGCTCGCACTTCCGGTTGGCACCGGTTGCGAACAGATCCACTTAAGGGGTTCCCCAAAGGGTGAAGATCTCTTGAAGGACTTCCGGAGCTAGTTCCCACTCGCGGGAGAGTGTGCTCTGCCTGCTCATGGTGTCTGCCGCCGTGTTCTGCTCTCCGGCAAGGAGAACTGCCGATTGAGAGATTCCTTCTTGTGTTGCCCAGAACCAGAGCTGCATTGCCTCTCTGCACAGTGGTAGTGACCCTACACCTCCTCTCTCTTGTCGAGGTAGTACATGGCAACTGTGCTGTCTGTCATTATCAGGACTTTCTTTCTCCGTACAGATGGCAGAAAGGCCTTCAGTGCTAGCCTGATTGCCCTCAGCTCCAACAGGATGATGTGTAGTTTGGACTCCGATGGAGACCAACAACCACTGATTGTCAGTTTGTTGGTGTGGGCTCCCCACCCCGTGAGTGAGGCATCCGTCACTACTGTTATTTCCGGCCATGGCTGCCAAAAAGATTCTCCCTTCAGATTGTTGTCTTTGCAAGCCCACTATAGAAGGTCCTGAGCCAGTCTGCTCGGAACTTGCAGTTGGTCGGACATTTTCCCTGAGAATTGGGACCACTGAGTCCTGAGAGCCCATTGAAGGGATCTCATTGTCAAACAGGCCTCTGGCACCAGAAAAATGCAGGATGCCATGAGACCGAGCAACCTCAAAAAAATTGAAGGCCGGAAGATGCTGGGCATTATGGAATGTTTTTACCATCTGCTGAATGTATTGAGCTCTCCCCTCGGGAGGTGAGGCTTTCCCTCAGGAAGTATCCAGAACTGCTCCAATGAATTGGAGTCTTTGGAATGGTATCATATGGGACTTCTTGTAATTGAGGGAGAAGCCCAGTCTGTGAAGGGAGTGGCAGGTGATACTGAGACGTTCCTGAGCTTGTACGGGTGAACAAGCCCTAATCAGTCAATCGTCCAGGTAGGGGTAGACATGAACCCCCCCCCCCTCTCCTGAGACTCGCTGCACCTACCGCCATTAACTTGTTGAAAACCCTCGGGGGCAGGTCAGCCCGAATGGCAGAACTCAAAATTGAAAATGAGAACTGCCAATCGCGAACCTAAGGCACTTTCTGTGCTTGAGAAGAATTGGCACATGAAAGTAAGCATCCTGAAGGTCCAATGATACCAACCAGTCTTGGAGTTGGAAAGCCTGAAGGATCTGAGAAAGGGTAACCATCTTGACCTTGTCCTTCCTGAAGAACTTGTAAAAGTTCCTTAAATCCAAGATGGGTCTCAATCCTCTGTCTTCCTTGGGAATGTGAAAGTAGGGAGAATACCAACCCTTGTTCCTCTCCGCTACAGGTACATGTTCTATTGCACCTTTCTCTAGCAGGATTACAATTTCCTGCACAAGGAGCGGATCTGGAATTTTGACAAGAGTTGGATCCCGGTGGATGATCTTGAGGCCTTTTTTAGAAAAGGAAGGCAGTAACCTTGGGCTACTGTTTCCAGTGCCCAAGCATCTGAAGTAATGCCCAGCCATTCGTTCAGATGCTGAGAAATTCTGCCTCCCCACCAGGGTCTTGTGGGTCAAGGCCTCAGAGTGGCTTAGGGGCAGCTGCAGTAGCGGTTGAGGATAAAGTTGCCGCTGCTGGGGCTGAATTAGCACCCCTTCCCCGTCCACCACGAGGGAATCTTCTTTGTCCCCATTGCCCGGCCTGTCCACTTCCTCTACCAATTGAGGACTAGAAACGAAAAGAACGACCCCTCCAGGAAGATGAGCCCGAATAGGGTTGTTGAGGTTGTTGAATGGAGGCGGTAAGGGATTTAGCTGCCGCCTTGGAGGTCTGCAGCTTCTCCAGACTCTCATCCGCCTTGCTGCCGAACAACCTTGATCTGTCAAAAGGCATGTTGAGAAGTCTGGCCTGCATGTCCGGTGCAAACCCGGACTTCCTCAACCACGCAAACCTGCGTAGTATGGTGCTAGCAGCCATGGATCTGCTGATGCTGTCAGCAGTATCCAAACCTGATTGGAGACATTGTCCCATTGCCTCCTTTCCATCCTTAATTATAGCCAGAAAGCTGTCTCTTTCTTCGCCGTCCGGAATGTGATCAGCCGCCATGGCGATACAGTCCCACAGGGTATAAGTGAACCTGGAAAGAGTACAGCTGACGTTGGAAGATTTAAACTCCATGCTGCCTGACGTGAAAACCTTACTTGCCCAGGCATCTACCTTCTTGTCATCTCTATCTGGGGGGGAGAGATGGGAAAGCCGATTGCCTGGTTGATGTGGTGGCCTGAACTACCAAGCTCTCAGGTGTAGGGTGCTTGGCAGGTATTCTGGATCGCTGCTGGAAGGCCTGAACTTCCTTGAAAAGTTTCTGTTAACTGCCGGTCCAGATTCCAGGGACTCCCAACATGCAGTGACCTTCCTCTAAAGGGCTTTGTGGAAAGGCAAAATTGGGTCCTTCTGAGGCCCTTGGTCTAGGATGTCAGTCATGTCATCCTGTTCATATGTAGGAGAAGCTCTGCTCCAACCCATATACTCTGTGACCATAATTCATAAGATTTCTATAGGAAGACTAAGCATGCTCAGAAAGGTCAGGCCTGCCAAATTCCAGTTCTGGTGAGGTGTCAAGCCCACTAACCGACTTGAGAATCATAAAGGTCTCTCATTTTGGATTCTTCATTAATGAGCTCTTCTGGCATATTCTTCGATATTGATATTTTATTTGTATCGCGCTAGTACACAAGTGCTTCAGGGCGCAAATATTTTGATATTGATATTGATCAAATTCTGAGTGCCAAATTGTAACCCAAAAGGAGGGGAATCCTCTTCAGAGGCCTTTTCCTCCACATAGATTTAAGACATTGTGCCTCATTACGAGGTGGGCGGAATGGGTTTAACGGCGCCGGTAAAGGTGCCAGCACCGTTAAACCCATTCCGTCCTAGAGGGTGCTAGAGGGCCACCCAAGATGGCCGCTTTGGTCTGAGCTCCCTCACAGCCCCGCATCAATCCTATATAATCCTGCTGTTCCTGGTACCTTGACGTCCTACAAACCCGATTTCTGGCTTGCCCAATCGCCGAGCTACCATCTGTCAAAAATTGGGACAAAATCGGCCCTTCCCTCCCCCCCGAACGACCCACGCAACCTCGAGGCCGAACCTCCCGCAATTCATCCGACGAGGCGCCAAACCTCGTACGGCCACCCCCGCCCCAAACGAGCCCTGATGTCTTGGACCCCGTGAACGCCGCCGGAGACACCAGCTGCGAGACGGGAGGAGGGCGAGGAGCAGGCGACGTCCAGCAACAGGCCTGCGGGGAGACGCTCCCTCCCCCCTCATCCTGAGCCGGCTGGTGGGGCGAGGCCGCAGAGACGACAGCACACAACACTTGCCGCCGTTGAGGGGAGAGACGGCGCAGGGGTGGAGGGTCGGTCTCCCCCTCCCCATCCGCTCCGCTCACCTCGCAGCACAGCCACCCGCCTGCAGAGTCGGTGGCGGAGCCTCCACGAGATGCCCTGGGACACCGCACCGCCGGCGTGCCTCCAGACACCGGAGGCCTGCGCAGGCCAGCGAGGAGAAGACCGGAGTCCAGCCACATATAGAGGTACGGCGGGGGAGGGAAGCAGCGCCGATTCCATAACGCGTGGGCATATTTGCCCAAACCCCCCCTCCCAGTACAGAGTCTCCTGCAGCAGAGCCGAGTAAGACTCCATTGAGTAGCGGGACCGCTCCCGCTCGCGCCGTGGCACAGAGGACGGCACGACTCAGCCCCCCAGCAAAAACAACATCCCCAATGTGAAGAGCAGCCAGAGCCTCCACACACTAACGCTAAGGGCGCAGGCCACCCGCATAAACCTAACACGCTCTCTCACCATCAGAAGTCTTGAGCACCCCACACGGTGCGAGGAACCAGCTGCGCTCAACAACACGGGGTGGCAATCAAGGCCCCACGACACAAGGGAGAGCCCCCCCTCTCATTATATCACCTCAAGTACAAACTCCAACACGCCATTCACAGCCAGGCATGCCAAAACCCCCCCACCCCCTCGCGTGGAGCGCTGCCAATATCCAGCACCACACAGTGACAGAAAAAATCCCCCCGCTGGGGCACCCCCTCCAAGAGGAGAGAGGGGTGAAGAAAGCCTTAATCCTACCTGGATCGGTCCAACACCCTCTCCGAGAAAGCACAGAAAGAGTCACGTCAGACGACCAGTCGCGCTGTCCAGGACACCCCACCATAGGAAGGCCTCACTACCATACGACTGCACCGCCACCTTTCCCGCAAGATCAAACGATACCCCATCTCCTCAGAAATTCCCCAAGGCGC
Organism: Ambystoma mexicanum; assembly: GCF_040938575.1. Taxonomy (NCBI): domain Eukaryota; kingdom Metazoa; phylum Chordata; class Amphibia; order Caudata; family Ambystomatidae; genus Ambystoma; species Ambystoma mexicanum. The sequence continues at coordinate 1,051,201,434 of NC_090935.1, forward strand.
CCAAGACAAGGTGTAACATATTCTAAAACCAACAAACGCTGCTAAAGCCACAAGCACGATTGGGAAAGATGATAAATCCCAAAGGAAACTAACGTTTGAGTGTGGCACAACTCCTAAGGTGCCCCGGCTGCAGGAGGACCAGGAACCCCTGTCCGGCTGCTCCCACCAGATGGAGTTGGAGAACGGCCCGTCCGAGATCAAGGAAATCTTCTTAGAGCTAAAAGCTGGCATAGGCAGCCTGAACAATAAAATGGATGGTCTCGCTTCTAAAGTCGACCTCCTACAACACCGCATAGATACCCACTCAGAACGCCTGAAGGAGGTCGAGCAGAGAGTGTCTAAGCTAGATGATAACTCAACAACCCTATCGAACAAAGTTTCTCAGCTGGAAGCCCAAATGAAAACGACCATCGCCAAATGCAAGGATTTGGAAGGTCGCTACAGAAGAAATAATATTCGGATCATCAGAGTGAGAGAACATCAGTCACAGATGAAAATGGAAGACTACGTGGAATCACTCTGTGCAACCCTCTTCGGCCGAGATGCTCTGTCGCAATTCTTCATAGTAGAAAGGGCACACAGGATACCATCATCTAGACCTGCCCCTGGCACGCCACCCAGACCAATCATCGCGAAATTACTCAACTACATGGACCACAACACCATCCTGCGACTGGCCAGAGAGAAGGGAGACCTCCTCCATGAAGGAGACAAAATACACTTTTACCCCGATTTCTCCCCCGTGGTCCAAACTCAGAGGAAATCCTTCACCAACATCAAACAAAGACTCAGAGCCAAACAAATAGCCTACTCGATGGTCTTCCCGGCAAGGCTCAGAGTGCAACACGGCGAGAGGGTCCACTTTTTCCAAACACCAGTCGAGGCACACACCTTCCTAGACCAGATGGGCTGCCCAGATCAAAACCCCAATCGTCCTAGACCTCAGAGAGAGAGAAACCACAGGAATCCACCGTAACCCGAGGAAGTCAGAACCGGGAAACAACCGGAACAAACACGAAAAAAGTTCACTGCGGGGCTGGGATACTTGGGAGGCCCCGATTGCCCCTAGAACAGCATCTGTTTGGTAAACAAGTTCTGTTAATGGGTGGGACTTCAATAACGGGCGAGTTGGGGGTTGCCCTTGGAAACTAAGACTCACGAAATGGGGAAGGGAGATGCGCCACTAACCCTCCACCCCCGTCGCCCCTCTAGCTCACCAGTCGCCTATGCCTCTGCTACACCAAACAACCAATGACCCTCCGAACACCTATCAAACCTCTACTCTAAAACAAGCTACGATCCCTCCAAACAACATGGACAAAACCACAGCAAATAAACTAATCAGATCGACCAATTCAAAGTCGCAACATGGAACATAAGAGGGGGCAACCTCCCTGCTAAAACCAGGAAGATCCTACAATACCTGCAAAGATATGAGATTGATGTGGCAATGATTCAAGAAACACATCTGCTCCCTGGAAAAGAACACCTTTGGGCGCGGAGCTGGGGCTGCCACAGATATTTCTCCTCTTACTCGTCCTATGCCAGAGGGGTCGCGATCCTAATCAACAGGAGAACCAACTTTCGGCTAGTTCATACAGAAAAAGACTCTCAAGGCCGAGCGCTCCTGGTATGCAGCATCATAACAGGTCAAAAATTCACCTTTGTCTACTCTTATGGGTCCAATGTCGACAGCAACAACAACTTCGACTGGGTACTGACCCACCTCTCTACTTAAGACCCCCGGAACATAATCTGGGGAGGCGATATGAACACAGTACTTGACCCGTCGAGAGATAGGTCGCGATCCACACCTCAACCGAACTCCAAAGCGAGCCTGCAAATAAGGGAAATCTGCAAAACCTTAGACCTTAAAGATGCATGGAGAGCAGCAAATGGCGACCAGCGAGCTTACACTTTCCATTCCGCAGTGCACAACACGAGCTCCAGGATTGACTACCTATTCACCTCGGCGAACGGCCAGACGACATGGGGCCCCTGCCAAATCCTACCAAAAACCCTGTCCGACCACTCCCCAGTGATCCTGAGCTGCAGGCCACCCACCTTCAAACCGCTGCTACAACGCTGGCGCTTCAAGGCGGGATCCATGCACGACCAGGTTTTTGCTTCCGAAATAAGGAAGGGGATCTCTACATTCCTGAGCTCCAACATCGGCTCCGTTGCTTCAATGAAGACGATCTGGGAAACATTGAAATGCTTTACCAGAGGGATCTGCTAAGCCAAAGAAAACGGCATCCTTAAACTGATCAGGCGGGAACTAACCAGCAGCGAAGAGCGACTACGACACCTTGAACCTAAGTATACAGACGGGACTAACCCGGCATCACAAGCAGCTTTAAAGGAAGAACTACAAAAATTCAGCGCCACGCCAGACCTTGAAATAAAATTCCTGAACCGCAATAGACAAGTCCGCCAATACGGCGAAGGCCAAAAACCTGGAGCCCTCTTAGCCAATCTAATAAAAGCTGAGAGGAAACTAACACCGATAGAAGGAATACGCTCCAAACAAGGCATAATAGTACATACCGACGATGGAATCGCAGAAGAATTCAGACTCTTCAACCAAGAATGATATAGCTCTAAACATAACATGAACTCAGGCGCTCTGCGAGAATACCTCGAAAACACAGAACTATACTGGGTGGAAGGACAGTTACGACAACCCCTCAATTAACTTATTACACCAGAAGAGAACACTGAGGCACTCAAAACCCTCCCCAACTCCAAAGCCCCTGGCCCAGACAGCCTAACAGGAGAATTCTACAAAGCATTTGCAGACACCCTGGCTCCCCCTCCTAGCCAAAGTCTACCGAGAGGCACTGGAAGAAGGCTGCCTCCCACAGTCCACCTGTGAAGCTAATATAGTTCTCTTACACAAGCCGGGCAAACCACCAGAAGACTGTGCATCATACCGCCCCATCTCATTACTTAAAGGCATGGTCTAGTAAAAATTTTTATTTAAAAAATAGATAGGCAACATAAAAAAAAAATACTAGCATTCTCCTTTTTAAAACTTCATATGTAAAGTTTTGAGCTATTCAAGCTCAAAATTCGCAAAAGCAAGCACATGGGCGCATCCATTTTGTGAAATGGATGCCCTCCTGTGCTGGCTTTTGCTTTTGCGGCACTAATGAAGGAAAAGCCAGCCAGCTGTAGTAAACAAAAGCTACCGCTGGGTGGCTTTCCCTTCATTAGTGCTGTACGCGGAGGACGGGCACCGGAGACCAGAGCAGGAAAGCTGCAGCTGAATCTCGTTAAGTGCTATTTATTTATTTTTTTTAAAATAAGCACTAGCTGCGTTTTTTTTTCTAAGTTTTCCGGGCTGGAGGAGCCCGGAAAACTTAGAAATATAACCGCAGCTTTAAAAACGTTGTATTTATGTTTGCGGTCGCTTTTGAAGCGACCGCAAACATAAATACAACGTTATTGTGTTGGAAAACGCTGCGGTTTTTCTTTCCAAGTTTCTCAGGCTCCTCCGGCTCGGAGGAGCCTGAGAAACTCGGAAAGAAAAACCGCAGCGTTTTCCAACACAACCGCGTTGTGTTTCTGCCTGAATCTGCTTTCCCATTTGGGGCTCTCGGGCTCCCCACGGGGAGCCCGAGAGCCCCAAATGGGAAAGCACATTTAGGCAGAAACAACGCAGCATTTAGCATTTCCCATTTGGGGCTCTCCGAGAGCCCCAAATGGGAAAGCAGATTTAGGCAGAAACAACGCAGCATTTAGCATTTCCCATTTGGGGCTCTCCGAGAGCCCCAAATGGGAAATCAGCTGTAGGCAGAAACACTACGCGGCATGTAAACACAACCGCGTTGTGTTTCTTCCTGCTGTGGCTTTCACTTTGGGTCTCCGGTGCTCCACCGGAGACCCAAAGTGATAGCCACAGCAGGCAGAAACACAACGCGGTTGTGTTGGAAAACGCTGCGGTTTTTCTCTCCGAGTTTCTCAGGCTCCTCCGAGCCAGAGGAGCCTGAGAAACTTGGAAAGAAAAACCGCAGCGTTTTCCAACACAATAACGTTGTATTTATGTTTGCGGTCGCTTCAAAAGCGACCGCAAACATAAATACAACGTTTTTAAAGCTGTGGTTTTATTTCTAAGTTTTCCGGGCTCCTCCAGCACTTACCGAGATTCAGCTGCAGCTTTCCTGCTCTGGTCTCCGGTCCCCGTCCTCCGCGTACAGCACTAATGAAGGGAAAGCCACCCAGCGGTAGCTTTTGTTTACTACAGCTGGCTGGCTTTTCCTTCATTAGTGCCGCAAAAGCAAAAGCCAGCACAGGAGGGCATCCATTTCACAAAATGGATGCGCCCATGTGCTTGCTTTTGCGAATTTTGAGCTTGAATAGCTCAAAATTTTACATAGGAAGTTTTAAAAAAGAGAATGCTAGTATTTTTTTTTTTATGTTGCCTATCTATTTTTTAAATACATTTTTTTACTAGACCATGCCTTTAAGTAATGAGATGGGGCGGTATGATGCGCAGTCTTCTGGTGGTTTGCCCGGCTTGTGTAAGAGAACTATATTAGCTTCACAGGTGGACTGTGGGAGGCAGCCTTCTTCCAGTGCCTCTCGGTAGACTTTGGCTAGGAGGGGAGCCAGGGTGTCTGCAAATTCTTTGTAGAATTCTCCTGTTAGGCTGTCTGGGCCAGGGGCTTTGGAGTTGGGGAGGGTTTTGAGTGCCTCAGTGATCTCTTCTGGTGTAATAAGTTCATTGAGGGGTTGTCGTAACTGTCCTTCCACCCAGTATAGTTCTGTGTTTTCGAGGTATTCTCGCAGTGCGCCTATCTATTTTTTAAATAAATCTTTTTTACTAGACCATGCCTTTAACCCCGACAATAAAATCCTGGCCAAGGTACTCACAAACAGGCTGCTGCCACTGATGCCCGCTCTGGTACTCGCAGACCAGGCAGGTTTCATACCCGGACATAACACGACCTTTGGTATCAGGAGATTATTCAGCATCATCGAAGCCCTAGACCCTTCCCATGAAGCAATCGCCGTTCTACTCGACGCTGAGAAGGCATTCGATTCGGTAGAATGGCCGTTCCTGTTCGCAGTGCTCACCAGGATGGGACTGGGAGCCCGCTTCATCAAACTAGTTTCGCTATTGTATACTAAACTTCGAGCCAGCATCATCACAGGAGCAGCAAAGTCAGCACCGCTAGAGCTGCACCGCGGCACCAGACAATGCTGCCCACTCTCAGCCCTAATATTTGCCTTGATAATGGAACCGTTAGCCTCCAATCTACGCGAGCAACAAACCCTCAGAGGCCTCCACATAGGTCCACACAAACTAATTATATCTCTGTATGCAGACGATCTCGCCTTGTTTATACGTGATCCCATAGAGAACCTGAATCCAGTCATGAGGGAGGTGATCAAGTTCAGAGAAGTATCCGGACTAAAAATTAATCAGAAGAAATCCATCATATTTCCGTTAACTCCAGCCACTCAGCCGTTCACTGATGACTTCCAATTTACATGGCAGACGTCTCGAGTCCGCTACTTGGGAATACAGATGTCACTAAACTACCAGGACGTATTTCGAGACAACTATGAAGAAGTGCTGAGAGTACTACAGGAAAAACTTTCACGATGCAAGACACTGCCATTAACCCTCTGGGGAAAGGCCTCTTTGGTAACGATGGTGATTCTACCGAAGCTCCTGTACCTGTTCACCAACATCCCGATCCTGTTACCACAATCCTTTTTAAAGAAACTAAAAAAAAAATGGTCCTTGAGCTGCTATGGGCGGACAAACCTGCCAGAGTCGCATATTCAACACTGACCCTCCCAGTAGCCAGTGGCAGACTAGCCCTCCCAGACCTAGAGAAATACTTCTGGGCGGCGCAAGCGCAGTTCCTCAGCTATTGGTACTCCACACAGAACATCAGACCCCACGTTCAAGTGGAGCGAGCCCTCGCGACACCCAATCTGCTAACAGCAGTCATCCACAGCCAGATCCCGGTCCCCAACAATACAATGAACATAGTGCTTTCAACTTACAAAATCTGGAAGAAAATTGCGCAAAAGTACGAAGTACAGACACAATACTTACCCCTTCTCCCGGTCAAATTTATACCAGGAATTCCATTGACATCAGAAAAAGTCTTTCATCGATGGATCGAGAAATTAGGCATCATCTCACTAGGCGATCTCTTTATTGAGGACAGTTTTATGACCCCCACAGCAAGCAAGACAAAAAGGAAGTGACACCGCCCTCGACACATTTATTTATTTCAGAACTCGATACACTTTACAAACAATCTGGCCCACCTTCCCACGTCAACCCCCAACCTGGCAACTACTCCATATCGTGATCAAGGCACAGCGAGAGGGCAGACTAGTATCGCAAATATACAGAGCCATCACTACCGACACAGCTTCCGTCAACACCCGAGTAAAAACAAGATGGGAACGGTCCCTGCAAATAACCATCCCAGAGGAAGACTGGACATTCATACTGCGACAAACACAAAAAATAGCCCTTAATTCACGCCTCAAGCTGATTCATTTCAACTACCTTCATCAAACCTACTATACACCAATGAAAGCGAATAAGCACCACTCCGAGTCCTCTTCCAAATGCGAAAGATGTGGAACCCCTGCGGCTGACTTCTTTCACCTTGCATGGGACTGCCCCAAGCTAACCGCGTTTTGGAGCCAAGTTCTGGAGACAACAGCGAAAATCATATGAGAAGAGATACAGCCCACCACAACCGCAGCCCTGTTGGGGTTGACGCGACTCCTCTCACCACCGATAAGAAAACTTGCCGGTCTACTATTAACACTTGCCCGCAGGAGAGTCACCATGTCTTGGGGCCGCGGACCCCTCCCCACAGTCTCCAACTGGCGCAGGGACATCCTCTACTGCCAAGACGTAGAGACAGACTATATTAAACTACTGCCCCAGCACGCACGTCCACCAGATATCTGGGGCCCAGTGACACTATTCCTGATCGCCGAAGCCGATGAAATCTCCTCCTCTCCCCCAAATACCCAATGACTCCAAGGCACGAACTGCCAACCAACTCAACCCAATGGTCAGACACTTTGAGAGAGGGGATCAGAATACTAGACTGCAATCCACGGAGGCATGGAACAATGAGACAGGGAGTGCGGGGGGGAATGGGTGGGGGAAGGGGTTAAGGAGGTGGTGCAAAGTTAATACCACCCTAATGTGGGTGTGAATGTTTGTATTAAATGTTCCTTTTTGTTCTAATTAAAACCCAAAAATAAAGGTTTTTTTTAAAAAAAACATTCCGCTCTATTACGAGGTTCCCTTGCAGGACCCTCAAAGGGCGTCTGGTTTTACCAGACGTCTAGAGTGGGTCCCGCGAGGGGACCAGGGAGCTAACAACAGGCCCGTCATTAACGGTCCCGTTGTTAGCTCCCTTCCCATTCCCATTGAGCCCTATGGGGGCTCGAATGGTAATGGGGAAGGTCCGGGTTCCCTGAATGGGGATATACCGGGCCTTCCAAAGTCAGAATGGCCCGGTATTTCCCCATTCAGGGACCACGGACCCGAGTTTGGAGGCAGCCATGCCCTTATTGGGCATGGCTGCCTTCAAACTCGTAATGAGGGCAATAGACTTAAAGTCTTTCTTCGCAACAGGTCTGTAAACCTTGTCCTGTGTGGGCAAAGGCCTCGACAAAGTCGAAGTAGCCGTCAGTGTCAAAGACGGATTCGAAAATGGCACCGGTTTACTTGGCATTGCCTTCGACATCGAATATCGGACCCAGATGAAGTCGACAAAGTCGTTGAGTTCTTTGACGATTTGTGTTTCTTCAGTGGTATCGAAGAAGGACTTGGTTCCCGAGTCGATACTTTCGAGGACTTATCGTTGGGTCGAGAACTGTCTCGACATTTTGCCGGCTTTGAAGTAGTAGCCTTCACCTTCCCTAAGTCGTCCGAAGGAGCTACCAGGGCATGGCTTTTGTGCGATTCTTTGGAGAGGGCCGAGGCTGCATTCTCGAAAATACACTTAATTTCTAATCTAAATGCATCCCACTTTCTTGGGGAATCAGATTTTGTCGAGCATCTGATTACCTCAGTAGAGGAATCGGATGAAGAAGAGGGAGACCTAGGGGGTCTCTTCTTCGCCTTCTTTGAGGAAGAAGATGAAGACTGCCTCGATCGACTCCTCGATTGGGAGCGCTCAATTTCTTATGCCGGGAGGAGTCTCTAGACTCGCCGGACTTTTTGACTTTCTTCGAAGAAGACTTCAAAGCCACCCTCCCCACCGCCAGTTTACCTCTGCGTTCCCGGAGAGCTTTCTCTGTCAAGGCCTGACAGGACCTGCAGTCGTCGTTACGGTGCCCGGAGCCCAGACACCACAGGCAGACGCAGTGAGGATCCGTAATAGACATCCTCGATCCACAGTCGTGGCATTTTTTTAAACCAGACTTTGGTGTCGAAGGAGTCGATGATGAAGAGATTTTCTTATGTGCGCCGTGAACTCGAAGCAAAAGCTTTCGGAAAAACTGAACTGAAGCCAACAGGTACTGCATGTGCTATTTATACCGATGATGACGTCAACGCTAGACAGAGGCCCTTGAGGGACATCAACGCAACGGCATTGCATACAGCACCCTCTGTCAAGAGAAAAAAAATTCTGAAGCAGCAAAGCTGGCGAGATATGTTATCATAAGATGACAAATACGTGGGAGGACACAATCCATTCGAAGACTGGGTTATAAAAGGAATACATCCTAAAGAATTGCAGAGCGACGATGATGCTGTTAGTCCGATTGTGGGGTGTCATTCGAATAATTCTGGCATTGTACAGGTTCATTTGACTCGAGGATTACAAACCCCTTATTGTGCAGATTCTCATCTGGTGACAAAGCAGAATGCAGCTTCACAAACTATGCTTCAACCCCTGCTCAGGTGTAATACGATGAGAAGTCAGGGCTAATGAGGAGGAGGTGGAGCGCTCAACTTGTCACCTAAATCACAGAAACATTAATTAATTCATATATAACATTACAGATCTATTTACAACTAATAACGGTTGGCCTACTAAACACACTCGTATCCTACACCTTATGTCACTAATACCTTCTTTAAGTCATATCAATGAAGGATACTGATCCTATTGAAATGTTGGAGGGACACATTCATGGGACAACTAAGGTTTTCTATACCTCTTGTCTCTGTGGTGCAGTTAATTATTGCGCAGTAGTCAGATTTCCTTAAAATGGGGTACGACGCCGGTTTTGATGTAAATCTCCACTCCATTAAGTGCATTAGAAAATCTAAGTTATTAGATCGGATGTTGCTCATAAAGTGTTGCGCAATAATACCAAGATGGCAGGGAATGTGAAACAAGACCCAGTGACGCACTGGTCATGGTTACCTGGCATCCTTCAACCCAAGCATTGACCAATGAAATTGATGTCATGGAACACAAGGGGAAATGGTCATTTTGTTAACAGCAAGAGCGGATTACAGCATTTCATATTATCAGTGGTCATGGTCATAGAAATGAATAAAATACTTACCATTACCTTCTGTTCTCCAGCATTGGTATCTTTCATAAATTCACATGCTGTATGAATGTTCCCCCTTCAGGCTGGGAATCCTCGGTAACATAGAGCAGTATATATCATTTTTAAACAATTTATTTTATTTGGTCACAGAAATGGGTTTCAATGTACATCTTTTTTGTATGTAACATTGATCAATAACAATATAGAGACAAATACAATCACACTGCGCCAAATCCCAAACGTCCCATGCTCGATTGCCTGAAATTTATTGTGTGAGAAGTCAGCCTGACACGTGTTTCGAGCCAAACGTTCTTCTTCTGAGGCTGTGTTATGAACACCATATATGTATCATTAAAAAAATTAAATGAACATGGCAATACAGATAGGCGGCCAAAACCCAAGAGCAAAACAAAGGGAAAGGTTATACATAAGTCCATTGTCAAATATTGAGGAGACATATATATGGACACCGTTATGTGGTTAACCAAAACATTAACAGATGTATCGATAATAGAAGTCAAAAAGATATATGCAGAAAAAAGAGGAGAAAGACACAAGAACAATAAAAAAAATCAATAGAGAAAACAAAAGAAAATGTGCTCCGACTGTGGAGTATTAGGCAACATACCCCGCCTTTCAGTTACCTGCAGCCTTTTTCTCCTTTTAATTTATGTCGCAAGGACTTTGGACTCTAAGACTTTGTTTCTACTAATACACTTGATCAATAACAAGAATGGGTAAATTATGCAGAATTGTTCCCCGTTTCCCTTCCCATAGGGGTTCCCCGCCCTTGCACCCAGATCCTTCATCCCGCGGTTCTTATGGGTTGGAGCCCATATGTCTGTGAATCTGTGTAGGAGCCCCTCTTTCGCCACAGTGACCTTTTCTGCTACTAGGATATCCTATATATTGATCCACCATAGTGCCATTAGTGGGCTCTCTGGGGCTTTCCAGGTGCGAGCGATAGCCATTCGTCCTGCCAAGAGTAGTTGAGTAATGAGTTTGGCGGTCACCCATGTCCTCAGATATACCTTTTGAATTGGAGTCCCCAGGAGGATCACCTCAGGGTCTTTTCGAGAGTTTAATGGACGTGATGGCTTCAATTGTGGAAAGTACTTTATCTCAGAAGGCCTGGACAGTGGGGCAGTCCCACAACATGTGCAGGAAGGAGCCTAGCACTCCACAATTTCACCAGCATTTCAGGTCCAGTGAGTTCAGGATGTGGTGGGGGCGTTTTGGCGGGTAGTACCATCGGAAGAGTAGTTTGAGGGCTCATTCTCGGTTTGTGACACATGCCAATGAGGAATAGCTTCTCGTCCAAATGTCCACACACGCGTTATCCTCGATTGAGTGTCCCAAGTCTAACTCCCATTGTGTCATGTATGCGGGGCGCTGGGAAAACATTTCATATTTCAACAATGTATACAGTTTGCATGTGTTCCCTCTGGTCGGTTCTCCCTGCAGGTTAAGTTCTTTGGGGCTAAGAGCTTCTGTTGCTCTTTGTCTCACTAGGGTCTGGGTGTACCAATGGCGGAGTTGGATGTATGAGAATCTGTCCGACTCGGTCAGCTGAACGGTTACTTTGCAGCTCTCAAACGTGCGTGGTTACCTATCTTCAAACAACTGTGTTAGGGTTTGCAGCCCGCCCCTCACCCAATTATTGAAGTTTGTGGGATGACTTCCAGGGGTGAAAGCTGCGTTGTGAAAGACAGGAGTATTGGGGCCCGGGCCATTCGGTATGCCTTTGGATTTCATTACACAATCCCATATTTTTAGAGTGCATTTTGTGGAGGAGAGGATACCCGGCCAGAATGTTCACACTGAGGGAGGGATGTACGGGAGGAAGCCGATGGGTAATGGTAACCTGGATTGTTCGATGTCTACCCACTTTGGTAAGTCAGAGGGGGAGAGCCATGCCGGGAATTGCACCAATTGTGGGGCCATGTAATATTTGCGTAGGTTTGGGACCCCCAATCCTCCTAAGCGAGCGTTCCCATCATGACTTTTTTAGGAGTCCTGGCCCTTTTACCTTTCCATATAAATTGGAGCATTTTATGTTGTAAGTGAAGCCGAGGGGGCAGTGGGATCGGGACGGGCAGAGTCCAGGAGAAATATAGGAATCGTGGAAGCAAAATAATTTTGCAGGCTGTGATGCTGTGATTCGCCCCAGTAAATATATTTCTTGGAAGGCCCACCTCACCAGGTCTTTTTCCAATTCCTTAAAAGGGGGGAGGGGGAGTTCAGTTGATATACTTCCCTTGGTATAGCTGGGATCTGTACCCAGAGATAGTCTATGGATTTTCTACTCCAATGAATGGGGCAGAGTGGTTTGAGAGAGTCTATCTACTCCGTGTTTAGGCCCACCCCTAGTGCTGCAGACTTCCGGTACTTAGCCGTGAACCCTGCAACCCTTCCAAATCTGTGTAATTCCCGAAAGGGAGTGTTTTAGGGAAGGCTGGATCTCTGTTAAGGAAAGCAGCATGTCATCTATGTATAGGGAGAGTTTATGTTGTGTGGGGCACAGCTGTAATCTCTTGATGGTGAGATTGTGTCGGATCCATTGAGCTAGTGGTTCCATTATCAAGGCAAACAGTAGGTGGTATAGAGGGCATCATTGTCTCGTCCCGCAGGTCAGAGGGATAGGGGTTGTTAGACCTTGGTTGACTGGGAGAGTGGTTTTTGGTGCACAGTAGTTGGCCAAGACCATTGTGCGGAAGGTTGGACCGAAGTGAAAAGGCTTGAGGGTCAGATGTAAAAAGGCCCAGTCTACTTTGTCAAATGCTTTGGAGGCGTCCAAGGCCAGTAGTGCCATTTTGCGTTGGTCAGAGGCTGCTATCGCTACTAGATTCAGGGCCCACCGGATGTTGTCCCTCGTTGATCTACCCCCTATGAATCCGGTTTGGTCAGGGTCAATTATTTTGGGTAGAATCATTGATAAGATGCTTGGCTAGGACCTTCGAGTATATGTTGGCATCTGTGTTCTGCAAGGAGATGGGTCTGTAGGAGGTGCAGTCCTTGGAGTCTTTACCTGGTTTCAGTAAAACAATGGTCAAGGAGTTCTGCATTGACAGGGTTATAGAGCCTGACAGGTGGAAGGAGTTAAATAGATCTGTGAGGGGGGCCTGGAGTTGTAGGCGGAACAGCTTGTAGAAGCTGGCTGCGAGTCCGTCAGGACCGGGGGCCCTGGTTTTTAGGGACTTAATATCCGAGTCTACTTCTCTGGGGGCGATTGGGACTTCCAGGGCTTCCCTATCTGTCTCTGTGAGGTGTGTTAAGGCCGCCTCTTCAATATATTGCTTTTGTTCCATTACATTGCGAGGGGATGTTAAGTTTCCGTTAAGTGGGTGGCTACTAGCTGTAGTTTGGTCTCTTCTGAGTATTGGATCTTGCCATGGGAGTCTCGTAGGTCTGTAACCAAGTTCCTCTGCTTCAATTTGGGTAGTTTTGCAACCAGGAATTTGTTCACTTTATTATTTTTGGTGTAATAGATTTGTTTGGACTTGGATAGGGAGTGGGGGGCCGTTTCTTAGGCATAATGGCCTTCCTATTTATTTCAGGCAATCTGTAATGCCCGATGGGCCTTGGGTGACCAACCCTTTTTATATTTGCCCCCAGCCTCCGCTACGCCCTTTTCTAGTTTGGCTTTGGCCTCCAGCCTCCGTTTTCGATACGCTGTCACCTGTGATAAGCTCCCCCCTGATCACTGCTTTCATGGCGCTTCACGTATTTGCCGAAAAGTTAAGTTCTGGGGGGTTTTCTTGGAAGTAAAGTCGGATGGCTTAAGCAATGGTGTCTCTTTGCGCCATATCATTCAGGACCGGGTCATATAGGCTCCATTGGAGTCTAATAGGAGGGGCTGGGTTATGGAATCGAGATGTCAATATGACTGGGGCATGATCTGACGGAATCTTCAGGCCAATTGCCGCCTCGTCCACATAAGACAGAAATTGAGGGATGTCAGGAATAGGTAAATTCGGAAGAAAGTTCGGTGAACCTGTGAGAAGAAAGAGAAGTCCTTTTCCCCCTGATGCAGTATTCCCCAGGCGTCGACAACCCCCAGGGTTTTCAGCAAGTGGAGCAGCCGTGTTGAAATTTTATAGTCTGACTGCGGGTGGATGAGAATGATATAGGAGCGAATCTGGGACCCCAGTAATGTCTCCCCCAATGATTACCTGATTCTCTATGAAAGGGAGCAGCTTAGCTTCCAGATCCGAGTATAAGGCTTCCTGTCCTTCGTTAGGAGCGTACATAGAAAAAAGGGTATATAATTGTCCCGAAAGCATACCTTTGACTCTGGCGAAGCATCCCTCTGGGCTGTATATCGTTTCTAGTTATCTGAATAGGACTCCCCCTTGCCAGGAGGATTGGTGTGCCCCCTCTTTTAGAGCCACTGGAAGCCAGGAATTGCTGTGGGAAGCTTCGGTTGCGGAGACGTTCAAAGTCTGATGGAAGAAGTTGCGTCTCTTGTAGAAAGACCACTGGGCTATGTAGATCTTGCAGACATTTTAAGATAGCTTGGTACTTTGAAGGGGCATTTTGGCCTCTCACGTTGAGAGAGACAAAGTTCAATTTCTGGTGCGGTGGAGGCTCCACGTTAGGGTCTGAATCCTCTGTTGTGGGTGGGGGAAATTAGGAGGGTATCCGGGTTAGGTTCTTCCGTCATCACGTTCTGTTAGCATTTCACTCCCAATCTGCGACTGAGTTTTTAACTTAACAGTCCATAAACAAAACTGGAGTGGTCTCGCAACCGCGGGAGACCACTTTGAACTTGGTAACCATAATTTAGAACTGGAGTCAGGGTGTTTGTCCCATTGGCCTTTGGCTGTCATATTGTGCCTGGCTGGGCATTGGTCGTGTGAAGCCCGGTGAAAGGAACATTCTATTTCCAGGCACTATGGTGATGTTCGAGGCCAGGTTAGATCGAGGAGTGAGAGTCCAGAAGAGGAGAATTTCAGGTTTGGCAGGGTGGCAGGGGATTTGGTATTCCTGGCTTATGTCCCTTCGCCATCTTTGCCCAGGTGTTACGTTTTGGTTTAGGGGCTTCTACGGGAGAGGTGGAGGTGGATTTTGTAGAAAAGCTCTCTTCAGTCGCCAGAGCAAGTGCCTTTAGGATATCTTCTGCTTCCTCCAGAGCACTAATGATGCGAGTCAAATTGCCCAAGGTGAATTGAAGTGTGGCGGGGAATAGCCATCAGTAGCAGATCACCTGGTTTTGCAGCAGTATGGTCAGGGGTCTCCGCTCTCTTCGCGTGAGTAGCGTGCAGGGAACAAAAACAGGGGTTACCCAACACCATCAGCATCACCTGGAATGCATCAGCAGCATGACCATTTTTGTCAGAGCCATGCGTCCCAGTAAAGAGATGAGAAACCGGATCCAAAAACTCATAAGTCCCTCAAAAGCCATAAGCAACCTAGTAACATTCTGGGTGAACAACCATTCACCAGCAAACACTTTTCTGTATTCCCAAATACTTAAAACCCACAGACACCTCCATCCCAAAATGCTCCAAGCCCCCACTGTCATCCGTCGGCAGTGCATACATTACAGACTTGGACTTATTAACCATCAACCCTGAAAGCTGGCTGAACTCCGCCACCGGTACCAACGCCTTCCCAAAGTTGGCCCGGGCATTACGAACATATAACAGGATGTTGTCTGCACACATGGAGATGCAGTGACTCACCCCAGCTGTAAACCCATATGTTCATGCCTGATCCTGTACATTTTCCCCAGGGGCTCAATCACCAATGTAAATATGAGCGGGGACAATGGGCAGCCCTGCCGTGGTGTACCCCTGCACATCCTTCCACACAGAGGAGACAACTCCATTCACCCGAACCATGGAGGAAGAGATTATGTACAACATCTTAACCCACTCAAGAAAACCGACCCGAGACCCATTCTTTCCAAGACCAGCCACTAGAATTCCCATGAGACAGGGTCAAAGTCTTTGTACGAGTCCAAGCAACCCACCGCCAGCCTTTCCTCCGACTGTCTGTGTTTCTGAAGAATCAAAAGCAACCACCTGAGATTGTGCATCGTTGATCTTCCAGAGATGAATCCCATTTGGTCAGGGTGGACCAAGGTGTGCATAACCGGACTCAGCCGGGCAGCCAGTATCTTACATAAGATTTTTATACCTACATTTATCAAAGACAATGGGCGATAGGAATCGCACTTGGCCGGGTCCCAGCCTTCCTTAGGGAGAGTTATTATCAGAGCCTTCAACATACACTCCGGAAAGCCGCCCTCCCCCCTCGATTGAGACTCCAGTAAAAACTCAAGCAACTTAGGTGCGGGAATGTCCCTATATTCCTTAAACGACTCCACCGGCAACCCGTCTATACCCTGCGTCTTCGCCCTGGCGAGAAAATTGATGGTCCCAACCACCTCCTGCAGGTGAATATCCCCTTATAGTTGATCCCTCATATGCTCACCCAGTGCGGGCAGCTCGGCAGTAGCCGCTGTCTAGCCCGTTCCCTATTGAAACCACCCTTCTCCTGATACAGTGTGGCACAGAAATCCCGGAATGCTGTACAGAGGCCGACATCATACGTGATTAGCTGCCCCCCCAACCCCTGGGTCCCGGAAGCCCTCGAACTGTCTTGCCCCCCCTACTTCTTGACCAACCAGGCTAGCAGCCCACCAGCCTTGTCTCCCTCAGCGTGTTGTGTATCCACATAGCCTGCATAACTAAGGGTAGCAAGCCGATCCCTAGCTTCACCAGCTCCCCCCTCGCCTCGAGCAAGACCTCTGCTTGTATCTTCCCCTGGCCAGATCCTGTTCCAGCCGGGCCACCATCAACTCCAGATCCTTTACTTTCTGAACAAGGACTCAGAGATCCCATCATCGCAGACATACTCACCCCCTCTAAGGAACACCTTCAGTGCTTCCCACTCTGTGGACCTCCTCGCCCCAGGGCCCCCATTATCATCAAGAAACTGGTGGATGCTATCCCTCAGTGATGCCCTAGAGCCTCCATCCTCAAGCATCCACATATCCAACCTCCACGTGGGGATAAGCAGACAGTGTCCCTCTGTGCCAAATTCACCAGTATGGGAGAATGGTCCGACAAGGACCATTCAAGGGATTACACCCCAATTACCGAGGACATGCTCTCCTGCCTCACAAACGTGTAGTCTATTTGCGAATTGGACCCATGCACCAGTGAAAAGTATGAGTAGCTATGCTCCCGACCGTGAAGCACCCTCCAGGCATCTTTAAGACGAAGGTCCCCCACAACTCTCACCAAGGTCCCAGTTGCCGTCCTCTCCTGCTGGGACACCGCACTAGCCACATCCAGCACACAACAGAAGTCCTGAGAGGTGCCGTACCGCACCACCATATCCTGCATGTCAGCAATAAACTCTGCCTGAGGCCCATTGGGGCATAGGTTGCCAACAGAAACATTGGGATGCTCAAAATCTCCCCCACAATCCTTACGTACCTACCCTCTGTATCCACCAGGGTTCGAGTCACCTTCACTGACCTCCATTCCTAATCCAGCATATGTGGAGAAGGTTGTGCCAACCACCACTCCCTTGCATGTCCTCTGCACTCCCAGCAGCCTCTGTGCTGCCAAGTACATCTCCTGCAGTAGTGCCACGTCAATGCCATGGCGCTTGAGATATGAATGGATGTTCCCTCGCTTTATGAAATTGTCCAGTCCCCACACATTCCATCTAACCACCGTCAACCTGGTCATATTAACCAACCTTTGCAATCAGCTCCCTGCCACCTGTACATGCCAACCCATCTCCCCTTATCCCCAGTGTGGACAAGTGCCGGCTCCCAAACAAAACCCCTGAGCACCAACTTGTGCCTCCCTACCCCCCTGTACCCATAACCGACCAACAGGCCAGCAAACGGGAGGAGGGTAAAGCACTATCACAAGGGCTTTGCGTCCAGTTAAGGTGGGCCCACTCCAAGTACCGTCCTTCCCTATCAAACATCAACCCTCCCACATCTCCATCTAAAACGTAGGCTATGTGCCCCGCACAGCCAAACCACTCCCAACCCCAATCCCAGGAAGCACCAGAAACAACGTTTTGTGCAGAACATGACCATCAGTCAGCCGCCAAATAGAGCCATCCCCATGCCGGAGGTGATGTCACCTAATGTTCTCCCACTCCTCTGGGCCCACCTTGGCCCTGCCTGCCGCCCCTGAGCCCACTCCAGGCCCACGGCGAGCCAACGTATCCCTCAGCTCCCGAGTTCCATCCGTGGCAACTTAGACTCTCCTCGAAGAATCCTCTGTAGGGCTCCTCGAAGAGGTGGGAATGGGCACCCTCCCTGATCACGAGGAGTGTGAGAAACCAGAAGGTGTCTCACCCACTAGTCCCTGGGAGTCTCTGTCTCAGGTGGCCAGGGCACGGCCATCCCCTTTGGATCAAGATCCTTTGGGGTGGACCTGTGAAGGAGGATCACCTGGGTGAGGGGTATTGGGGGAGTGGGACACCTGTTGGCGAGACGCAGTATCCCTCTCCCTGCAACACCTTTACCCCATCCTACCCGGTAGGATATATTGGAACTCTAGCCCCCCCCCTCTACCCCCCATCCCGACTTTCCCTGCACTAACACTTTCACACGGACAGCCCGCTCTGGGAGAAAACAGACTCACACCTGAGCAGTGTACTTGACATGTCCCACTACTATGCATACAAAAAGAGGGGGGAAGAGTCCCATAAGCAGCTGTGGATTGGGACGTAAAACTATAGAAATAACATTAAGGTCCACACTGCTGTGCCATTAATTCAAAAATGATTTCAATTATTTATAGTGTGTGCATCTTCTCAGATATGACGTCAAACAAAGTTATGGTCAAATCCAGTCTGGATGCAATCATATCATTGGCAGCTGGGGAGAAGGTGTAAGTGGATCTAGGTCACCTAGACTAAACCCCGCCCACCTGGTGCCTTCCTGGTTGCTGCTCTTTTCCCTACTTAAGGAGCCCTCCAGCCTCGTTTCCTTTGCAGCTGGGGAGCAGGTGTAAGTGGATCACCCACCTTCTTAGCCCTGCCTTTTCCTTCCCGCTCTTAACTCTTAGATCAAGGGCGTCTCTCGCCCAGGCGTCCAAAGCGAAGGGCAGTCAAAGAAAAGGGCAATTCCTGTTTGGACCTGTTCGGACCAGGAGGATCCAGGACCCGAACCCCTGCAAAGACAGCAGGTAAGCATGCACCAACATGTGTTTACACCCTCTGTCCCCACAGGCCATCCCCACCCTCTCTGGTCCCCTGTCTTGTTCCCTTGTGCCCCCCCCCTTCCCGCACACATAAGTCTGTCCTGACACATTCTGGTTTCACCATCACGTCTTGTGGCCAATGCTGGATTTTACTTTTATGGACTTCATTGATACACGGTGCGTTACCCTTTCTCAACTCTCATGCTGGACTTCCTTTGAATCTTGTACTATTGGTGACCTTGAATCATGCTGTTCCCATCTTCATCTTGTATCCTACCTTGCAACATAATGTGTTACTGCTGACTTCTGCAATTGTATTCGCTCTCCCCTCTTGCTTCTCCACTCTTTTTGACCGCTTACACTCTGTTCTCTCCTCCCCTCTCCCTTTTCCTATCTCCTCCCCTTACTTTCTCCTACGCACTTACTCCATCAGAATTGCCCCTGGACCTAATATGATGGCAACCTCATCTGTCGCTCCCCCTCCCCCTTACTGCCCCCCCCCCCCCCTCCAGCACTATCTGAAACGTTGTCAGGCCTAGTACGATAGTTGCTTGTTTTGTTCCTCCCCTCCCTTTCTGCACCCCTTTCCCTCACCTTTTGTTTTTCTCCGGCTCTACCAGAAATGTCATCAGGCCTAGTACGGTAGTCGCTTGTCTGTTTCCATTTCCTTCCCACTCTCCCCTCCCTTCCTTATCTATATCTTAGCTCTTGCACTATCTGAAATGTCATCAGGCCGACGACGATAGTTAATTTCACATCCTTACTGTTCATGGCCTGTAAGAATGTGTTAGGGAGAATTCTCATTCTATGGCTAATTTCCCTTACCTATAGAGTCCCCCAGCAGCTTTGCTGGATTTGAAGGGTTTGTTTCTTTTTACCTGCTAAGAGTGAGACTCTTTTTCCCACTCTAAGACATTTTTGCTATGCGTG
This sequence comes from Ambystoma mexicanum, assembly GCF_040938575.1. Classification (NCBI taxonomy): domain Eukaryota; kingdom Metazoa; phylum Chordata; class Amphibia; order Caudata; family Ambystomatidae; genus Ambystoma; species Ambystoma mexicanum. The sequence goes on from NC_090935.1 coordinate 1,051,221,053, forward strand.
TTCTAGGCTATTTTTGTGTTTAATGCCTATGGGATCTTTCTCAACCCCATAGGAACCATCTTTATTCACATGTGTTACACAGCACCCTCAGTGCAGTGACACAGGGGTGTCGTAGCGACCCCCAAACATAGACGCCATACCCTGGTACTGACTACTGTCTCCCAGGGCATGTAAAGTCCCCATTGACTTTACTAGTCAAATCCTATGAACTAAACCAGTACAACCCATCTTACTATGGAGGTACTGGAAGGGGTTAATACATTTTCCCCTATGTTCATTTTCGAGAGGGTACCGTACAGTCCCTCTCTCAAAAGTTTCTGGCTGGTGGCAGTGGTTACTACCAAAATATTCGACCGCAAATATTTCCCTATGGGATTTTCCCATTGTTCGATGCTACCACTTTTTCTGACAGCATCTAACATACCACCGGTGTATTTTAATATTAACTTTACTCCAGTAGGTTTTTATTGCCAGAACTTTAATATAACTTCTTTCTTGTGTCTTCCTCTAAACTCCTAACCCAGGTCGGGGATCCTTTGTTCGTCCTTTTGGCAGGCTTCTGCCGAGAAGCCCTCCTTTCGGCGCCACGGAGTCTGGGGTGGGTCCATTGTGTGGGAGGGGGAGCACGACCCCTGGAGAGGGTTGTCTCAGCAACCCATGTCGCACTCTATCCTGATAGGCTGAAGGGTCTCCCGCCAAGATGACCACTCCACTGTGTGAGTGACAGCTAGGCTGTATGAATGGGGATCTTTTTGCATAAAAGCAGGGTCCTGAGGACTGGAAAAGCAAGACGTCGCCTCTGGAACCAAGAAGCCGAAGAGGAGAGAAGCCAAAGACATCTGCAACGACTGAACCACCGGTGAAGCCCTGCAGCAGCGTCTCACCACTTTTCTCCACACGACGAGAGAAGATCTTCACCTGCAAGAGCCTTCTTCCCTTGAACTGGTGGGGCCAACCAGTTTGCCAATCGCCTTCCCGGACCTGCCTTTGTCGAATCTCCCGTACCCTGTACTCGGAGGCCCGATAGCCAGGCACCAGTCCACCTGGACTGCGATTTAAAGGAGCGTACCTTTTATTCATCGGGCAGCACCGCGGCTGGTTTCATCCCTGGTTAGTGCAGTAACTCGAACCTTCCTCCACGACGAGAGACTCTCTTCCTCTGCTGGATCACCCGAACTGCAGGAACTACCAGGAACAACCGCCACCGCAGGAGCCACTTCTTCATTTTAAGGTACATTGTTCCGCCAGGCCGCCCTTTCTTAGCGGTAGCACTAAAGGTGTTTTAAATCCTTTACCTACCTGTTGGGTTGGCCACCCCTCTCTCTTAACATTGTCGTTTCAACGTCTGCATCCACCTTTTCCACTTCGTTAAACAAAGACTTGACTGCAGCTACAAGAACATTTTGCTCCTGGGCCCTTGCCCTGTACCAACTGACTTTGGCACAGGCCTACTGACTCTGGTCACATTTGTTAGATATGCCTTCTTTAGATTGATTCTCAACTAGAACTCTGTGGCGCACCTATTTCTTTTAACTACCCTTTCCTTCCCATTTTCTAACCTTGTGAAATGCCATTTTGCTCAGTTTTCATTTAAGTATTGCTTATACTGATGCACTGCCTTGTTTAAGCTGGTTCACAAACTGATGGGAAGTGTTGCTAGGGTGTGTAAGAACCTATTTCTATATAACTAATGCTTTCCCTCCCTTGTGAGGAATTGTTAGAGGATCCCTTGTGTGTAGTTGTCACTGTGCCGTTTTGCTCAGTTTTCACTCTGGTTCACTTGGTCTGCAATTTAACTTGGGAGTGTGTATATTCTTTTTCTTTGACTTAATTTAACTTGCTTGATGACTGTGATACATGTGTTTTATTAGAAGTGTATAAAATAAATATATACATATATATACTTTTTAACTACAAAGCTTTGGTCAGTGTTTCCTTGTGCCATAGTACTGAAGGCCTATTGAGTAAACCCTGAATACTGCTCATCTCCCTTTTGAGATAAGTCTGACTGCTCAGCCACAGCTACCAACTAAATCTTTGTGGTACAGACTGATAGCAAAGTCGATTTATTGCTCTGACCTGTAGTCCTAATCTTGTGTAGTGCTCCCTAAGGGAACTGCACATGATTCTGCCTAACAGAATGTCATTGTATTTTCCCTTGTTCCCTCCCTTGCCTTGAGGCGCTTTGGAACACAATGTGTATAGGCGCTATATAAATAAACTATCATATCATATGGTCACAATGCATGTGTTGAAATTCTAATTTATTTGGACATAACAATTATGAATTCAAAGGATAAAAAACGTTTTGATCAACATATATAGAGACTTAATGGAAAAACAAAATCACATATTGAGTCAATAGTACATTTTACAAAAAAGGAACAAATTATATTCCTTGAAAATAAACAAGAAAAATCAAAAGGAATTGGCTAAATTTCAGGTACACAACGAAAGGAAAAGGAGGGAGCACATTACTTTAATGCTTCCTGAAGTTGCCAATTTTTTGGTTTGTCGATTAGCTTATTGATTAAATGCAGGTCTGGCAAGGTCAGGCAATTACTGGTAACCATTCACAACTGACTTTCATTAAGCTTCCCCACACGGATAAAAGGCAGAGTACGAGAGCACACTCTGAGCGAGGCAAAGCACACAAAGCAACAGCAGTTTCGAGATGGTAGCTGAACAAGGGAAGAAAGACAGCAAACCAAGAAGGGTTTGAAGTGGGAGAATGGAAGAACAGGCTCCCGCCCTTCCCCTCTCGCGCTTGGCCTAGAGGATCACGGCCTAGACACCCGCCACGAGAGGAGTTTGCCTATCTACCAGACGACCAAATACCCTGGTACAGGAACATACGGATGTGCCCATCTACCTGCACAGCAGCCCGCCCTGTCCATGCCGACACCTGCGGCACGGATCAACTCGACTAAACCTACACGTCGTTAGAGATGCCATGACGACCTAGCCAACGGTCAGCACACCTGTGCAAACATGCACACCGGACACTCCCACACCAATCCACACGAAGAATATACTCAGTGCTATGACGTAGGTGACAGACATACTCACGGATGTGCATCTTTATTATTTTCCACATAGGCTCTCAAAATGCAGAAACGCAAGACGCATCATGAACTTATCTAAAAAGGCTTGCTCACGCTTCTGCTAAGAACCATGTACCATAATGAAGAATATAACGGAGACACGATACTGAGGATAGAGCAATATGATACCGTAACCTAAAGCGCTCTGCATCAAGCGGTTCCACCTATGCACCAGGCCCAAGTAGGCCGCAAGCAAAAGCTTCCATGAACATTGAATGAGCAAGAACTGGGTTGCTGACCCTGCAGAATGAGCCCGGCGAAAGCACACCGCCAAGGGCACGATGTTGCAATGTCGCACGCTGCAAGCCAACGCCAAGGTCGCACCTGCAAGATAAACCAGGCACACAGTAGGAAAAACAATATTAATTGTGTTGAATTTTGCCTCAAACACGGTCCCACCTCACGTGACAAAGCCAAACCTGACAAGATGCCAAGCCCCGGAGGAAGGAGACGCCTGAATCCCACGTTTCAAGACACAGGCAGATACAATTAAAAGACTCATTGGACATCTGCAGCAGTGGGAGTAGTCGACCTCCCAACATATGAATAAATCCTCACATTGTTTACACCTACCCATATTAAAACATTGTTGCTAATTACAGGTGCACCGCGAGCTGGGAACAGCGATAGTCCCAGACTGGGAGGCTCGCGAGCGGACCAATCAGAACATGGGGCTCCTATCACTGACGCCATTAATATTGACCAATCCTCAGAGGTCTTCATGTAACAATTTTCATGTATCAAATTGAAGGGACAGCCCAGGTATACCACCTGACTAACCCTCAACCACTAATACCGTTCTCTATATGTATGCTATACTAACCCTACCACTCGAGTAACCAATCCAGAGTGGAGATAGGTTTTTTTGCTAAACTTTGTAAGGTGACGCAAGTAGCGCGTCATACTAAGGTAAAAAGGGCCTGCGAGCCCCACGATTGTGTGTGTGTCAGGACGGACGCGTACGCTCCTTGACCCATCCCTGCCGTTTTGTCTAATAAACAGCAGAGTCACCTTGCTTCTTGCGTGTGTCTCATACTCTATCTCTTTTGGGATATACGGGAGGAGTTGGGGCCTCCCCGCCCAGAGGTCTGCGGACGGCCCGGCCGACCCCGGCAGAATTTCCCCCCCCGACAGGTTCACAAGGAGGCAGCTACTCTTCACCTTTTCGGCAGAAAGCCATTACTTTCTACAAACATTTGGATTAAAATCGTGAGGCCAGGAAACCAGACTGAAGTATCCTGCTTTGCATGTCGGAGATACCCGGGGCCCTTCTGCACGACTGATCCAGTCGGGGAGAAGCAGCAGTCACTGTGGTGTCATCCTTGGCTCCAGGATCAAAGAAACATCAACACAGTCGGTGAGCTTGGGAGACCGATGCAAGACCAGTCTGCGATGAAGTTAAGATTGCAAGTGGCAACATTGCATGAAGAACCAAAAGATAGAGATTGGTAACGCGTCTGATGAAAGATGCAAGGAAAGCCTAATGACTGATGGATGTATGAACTGTAGCAAAGAAGATACAATAATCGTGACAGAGCGGTCCGCACAGCGAGTGTGCTCAATCAAAGGTCTCTGTGAGGTATTCAACCAAGAAGTGGCAAAAGTGAAAGTAAAATACAAAGAATGAGAAATGGAATGAATTGAAGTTGTCCTGTCAAAGTCTTCGGTTTTTGATACAAAGGGGTCTGAGCCCAAACGAGGGAGACCAATTACGAACCTGTGAATGTGAGAATCCTGATAAGAAAGGAACTTTGGTGTTTGTTTGTTACGTCAGGCCCTCTGCAATAAGAGACTGTCATTGGGAGAGAGACTTTGGCATAAGACGCTGATACCTGTTGCTTTGAATTGTTTCCTTGTGGCCAAGAAGCCAGAGTGTGTGTGAAGCCCAAACCTGCCGCCTTATCCCGTGCTGAAAACGTGGGGAAGGGAAGCCAACTGCTCAACTATCCTGACATATTATTTCTTGAACACTTTTCTTTTGCCTACATTGTTGTCTCACACCCTTTACATTTCGAAGTAAGGATTGGCAATAGGTTTATTAGCATAGACCTGTTATTTTGATAGACTCCACTAGGACTGCATTATTATTATTTGATGGTCCTAGCTTGCTCCCATCCTTAGATTTAGGATTAGATAAGCGTTTAACCAACCCATTTCAAGTTCAATAAACACCCTTGAACTGTGATTGCTTTCATCTGTCTTCACTGTTTGATACCATGCCTTCCTTACAAGCACCAGACCTCTCCCCCCCACTACCCGAGGCAGGCCTGTCACTGAATTCTGAGTAGTCCAGCCAGTCCCACATCTCTGCGGGGGGATGGAAAAAGAAAAGGCAGCCGTCTACCAATACCTTCAACTTTGCGGGGAAGAGCAGCATATACTTGAGTCTCAACTCAAGGACTCGCCTCCTCACCGCATCATAGGGCTTGCACGGTTTCTGGGCTTCCTGGGTGAAGTCAGGGAACACCAGGATGAACATTCTGACCACCTTGTACGCTACTGCTCATGTTACAGTATTGCATCCCTATCCCTGTAGTTCAGCAGCTTGGCCACCACAGGCCGCAGGGGAGCACCAATCGTATGCCTCCTACCTGGGACCGGACACGCCCGATCGATGGTGAACCACATGGGCAGCCCTCTGATTTTCAGGACATACATGAACAGGCGTTCCAAGTATAGTTCCATGCAGGGGCCCTCCTCACCCTAAGTTATCCCCAGAATCCTGATGTTACTTCGATGTGAGCGCCCTTCCGCATTCTCCGCCTTGACCTCAAGTGCCCTTATGCACGCTGCCAGCACTTCCACCTGGGCCTGCAGCACTGTGACAGCGCCCTCCACCTCCCGACCCTATTCTCTTCCTCCCTGAGACTATTCTCTGCCTCGGTCACCCTCTCCCAAATTTTCTTGAGGTCCGCTTTGACCAGGCAGACGTTCATAACTGGACCTTCTCTTCCAGGGACACCGTTGAGAGTCCTGAATAGCCGCTAGCAGTTGGCTCATCAAGACCGTGTCCTCCGGGGGACCATTGTCCGAGCCATCGTCCGACCCCTGATACCAGGGTTTTGCCACCTTGCCCTTGCCGCCCAGGCACTGTTCAAGTCTCTACTGACCCTTCACCATTGTAACAGTTTCAGTGTTGCTGTCTCCTCCACACAGCTCCACCCTCCATGTAGCAGCCGACCAGCGCTATCACAAAGCCGGACCCCACACTGTCCTGCTAAGGTCGCCCACTTAGCAACTTCCGCAACAACATAGGATATGCAGCAGACACAAAGTGTCCCCCAACTAGCCACTCAGGTCACCCCAGGCAAAGTGGTCAGTGCAGAAGATCAAGCTCCCCACAGTAACTCGCTTACAATGTGGGCCCAGTTCTCAGTCCCAGCCGCCTCACTATAAAGGAGCACTTCCAGCGCGGAGCTCAGCCACCAGCTCTGCGGAATTAGTCCAGGACCTACAGCCCTGAGGGTCAGAGCAGGTCCTCCTTGTGCGAGATGGGGACCAGTCACCGCCATGTGGGCTCAGCCCTCTCCTGCATACAGAGCTCCAGGCCCCCACTCCAGACAGCTCCTAACAGCCGCTCCTCCCCAACACAGTAGGGCCTCCAGGCCTCCTCCCCACAGAGCCTCACCAAGTGGACTTGCGGCAAGCCCAGCATTCGCTGCTCCTGCCAGACTTGGTAGCCAATTACACCAATTGAGCCCAAACGCGTCAGCAGCTCCCAGCCGGCAGAGCACTCTTCCCCTTTTCCCGTGGCAGCAGTCCGCCATGTCGGGACCAGAGGCGGCAGCAACCACCGGTCCCACGCTCTCCTCCGCCTCAATTCAAACATCCGGGGTACTCCTCACCTCAAGTGGGGGAAATACTATACCAACATCGCCTCCGTGCTCACTCCGGAGCCCATGCAATGTTGCCACCACGGCAGTGGTCTGCTCCTCGTCTCTGCAGAAGGTTGTCCCCAGGCCCTGATTACAGCACTGGTCGCAGAGCACCAGGTCTCATCAGCCTGACAACTTGCGGAGCACACCTTCCTCCATCTGCCGCTCCAGACAGAACACAGTTTTAGGGGCAGGAGTGCCACAGGATATTCTGAGCGGCCACCTCACACTAGGCAGAGCTTAAAGAAACGCTGCCATCTTCGTCGGGCTCTCTCAAGTACCACATAATCATAATGGGCAGCAGAGGCATTGCTGGGGGGGAGTTAGGGGGCTATAGCCCCGGGTCTTTTGGTTGTAGCCCCGAATAGAATCTCATGGGCTACAACCAAAAGGCTACCGAGACCAGAGTCCTGCAGTCCCGACATTAGCGTAGCCCCAGATCTTTTCCAGACCTAGCAACACCCCTGATGGGCAGAGGTAAGCTCCTTGAAAAAACTCTTACCACAGGAGAAACTTAAGCAAACAGGTTATGCAGAATTACCTGGCCAATCTTGGATTCCTCAGTGGGATCCCTGTCGATACAGTAAAACCGTGTAAAATTATGTACAGATCTCCAGGTCGCAGCCCTGCAGATGTACAGCAAGGGGAACCTGTAGAGGAAAGCTGTTGAGACGGCAAAGGCCCTTGTAAAATGAGCCCTGGGCTTGCCCGGCAGAGGTCTGCCGGCTGATAACAGAAGGATATGAAGGAAGAAAGCTACCCGGCAATTGATGATTTGGAAAGTGTGTTTCCCATTCCAGAGGGATCAGAAGACACAGAGAGCTGAGGGGTCTTCCGAAATGTCTTTGTGCGAGGGACGTAAATTTCAAAGCTCACACCACATCTAGAGAGTGTAGAGAGCATTCCGCATGCGAGGAAGGCGAAGCAAAGAAGATGGGCAAAACCACTATTTCATTGAGGTGAAATGCTGAGGGAACTTCAGGCATAAAGGAAGGGTTTGTGTGCTGCACCACCATGGACTTGCCAAGAACCAAGAAGGGAAGCTTGCAGGAAAAAGCCAGCGTTTCGTCAACACGTCTAATCGAGGTGACGACAACCAACAGAGCAGTCTTTCAGGATAGGAATTTGAGAGTGCAGTGGTTTAAAGGGAGGACCCATGAGCTTTGAGAGGACGACATTCAACTCCCAGGCGGGGACTGGTCGCTGGACAGGCAGGAAGGAACGGAACAGCCCTTCACGGAAATCCTTGACCAAGCGGTGCGACCACAGAGAAGGTTTGGAAAAGGAACGAGTATAGTGAGAAACACCTGCAAGGTGCATTTTGATAGAGGAACGAGTCAGAACAGTCTAAGCCAAGGATCACAGGTATGGCAGGACATATTTCGGCTGTATGTTGAAAGAGACAAGGCCCTAACCCACAAACGTTCCCATTTGTTCCTGTACCACGCCAGCATGGAAGAGGTGCAAGCCCTTGCCAGAATGTGTTTACAGTCTTGTGGTAGCGATATATCGCCAAACTCTGGGGATGAAGGAGCCAGGCCGTCAGATTCTGAGAGGCCGGATCATTGTGCAACACTCACATTGGAAAATGTTGACATGCTACGGGGAATCAATTGCAGGAACTTGCAGTGCTTTTGATTAATTGAGACATGGAAATACGCCTCTTCCAGATCCCAGGATGCTAGGAAATCCTTCTCCTGCAGCAGAGACAGGCCCTGTTGCAGTGTTCGCATCTGTTAATGGTCAGTCTTAAGGAACTTGTTGAAGATGCGGAGGTCAAGGATGGGCCTCCTGTTTCTGGACATGTTTGATTAGAACTGGGACTTTTATGATATCATCCTTCGAGAGGAGTGATTGTACTTCTAGTGGTAAGGGGTCAAACTTCTCGACTTTGTATAAGGGATAAATTTGTATTTTTGTATTTGTATTTTATTTCTATAGAGCTCCTCACCTAACCGTTTTACAAAAACAATCAGTAGTACATAGGATGAGCAAATGAACAATCAAACCAAAAGTTAGTTGGAATGAAGATATGCTTTGAGATGAGTTTTGAAAGGAGAAAAGGAAGAAATAGAATTTAGGAGAGGGGAGAGGAGAGATCAAGAGGGAAGAGGGGAAGAAATAGAGTTACAGGTAAGAAAGACTTCTCCAGCATTGGACCTTTCATAGATTCACATGCTTGAATAGAATACTAAGCAGTTAAGCATGCTATGCCAATGACAATACAGTTGAGGGTATTCCTCAACATTAAAAGGGCATTTAGAATTTAAGCATGCTAAGTAACCAATGGAAGGGAAGGAGGGATACATAGGCTGCTCCTAACTTACACAAATAGGTGTCAGAGGTCCGCCTGTCCAACTGCTGACTCCCTTCTGGTGTTTTCCGCCAAGCAGTAACACTTGGCAAACGTATGGAGCGTGCCCCAGGTGGCCGCTCTACATATGCCTTTTATGGCCACTACGGCTTGAAATGCTGCCGACGCTGCCCTCCCTATGGTGAAGTGTGCTGTCGGTGGAGTAAGGAGTCGGCCGACTCTTGATTGGCAGTGGTGATGGTGCAATTCGCTGTCCAATGTGAGAGGCCCGTCTTTGAAATGCATTGTCCTTTGTTGTGACCTGAGAATGCCACAAAGAGTCTGGTAGAAGAAGCAAAACCTTACATTAGCTGTATGTAGAACTTCAACGCCCGCAAGATATTTAATGAATGGAGGCCACGTTCAGCTGTTGTGGAATGACTGCTGAAGAACATGGGCATCACTATATGTTCAGACAGTGCCATCTCAAAGACTACTTTAGGAATTAACTTAGGATGTGGCCTTAGAATAATACGATCCTTCTGGAAAATAGTGAAAGTTGATTCTGTAGAAAGGGCTTGAAGCTCCTCAATTCGCCTGGTCGACGTAATGGCTACTAAAAAGGTGACCTTCCAGGACAAGAAACGCAAGTCGCACCTACTGATAGGCATATATGGTGCCATGACTCCAAGAGGGTACTGGTTTGTGTGCCTTGCGGAAAGAGTAACCTTAAGGAAGACTTTAACCGATGGGTCGGAAATGATTGAGGTTTGGTGCGGTTTTGTGGTGTACGCTGATATGGGGGATAGATGCACTTTGATGGATGACAGAGCTAATCCGCCCTTTGCCAGGTGCAGAAGATAGTACAATAAACTGATACTGCTAGTGGATCTATGTGCGATGCTGCGCACCATGCTTTAAACCATGTCAAATTCTTAGCGTAGGTGGAGCGCATGGATTGCACTCTGGATGCTTTGATAATGTCCCAGCGTTCTGCGCTTAGAGTTACGTTTTGTAACTTCCGCTGTTCAGGAACCAGCCCTTAAGGGAGAGGCTGGTTGGATTGTGGTGAAGCATTGTGCCCTTGCACTGAGTCAACAGACGGTGGTGGGGACAGAGGCGATTGGGAGTCTCTTGAAACCTCTGCTGGAAGGTCATGTGCCAGACCTGTCGAGCCCATGCCGGGGCTATAAGGATTATTCGGCCTGGTGGTTCTTTCATCCTCCACAGCGCTTGTGCCAATAATGGGGTTGGGAAAACATGTATAGGAATTTCGCCATCCAATCCAGGGATGCGTCCATTAGAGGGTACCTGGAGGCAAAGCGGAAGCACTTTGTAGAGGAGCAGGTGGACATGTTATCCCTAGCTCCCGCCCCCTCCCCTCCGCCATACCGGAACAGTAGTAGAAGAGCCCTATGGATACGCCAGGTATCATCCCAATACTGCATCGAGTGTATGAGAGATGATATGCACTCAGACAACCGTATCAAATGTACCCTCATACTGAGAGGGTGGAAGGATGTCTGCACACACCATTGGACATCATAGATCTAGAAGTGAAATCTGGCAAGAGCAGAATGGCGTCGTACAGGAGAGATACTGAGACTCACTGAAACGATATGCAAATACTCAAAGAATAAAGATGTAACTGAAGTAACAAAAAAAGCATGTAATTGAATATGAGGAAATCCTACATGCAAAGAAGATAAAGTAACCTGCTGATTAATAAATGTATATAAGCAGAAACGCAAGGTAGATGAGATATATAGAAGCTTTCTGCAGAGGAAAGCATAACATGGCTAGAGCGGCCATGATGGACAGATGGACGTTGGACTCGTATTAAAACCATTCAAGCAACCTCAGAGACAGACCAGGAAAAACAGCTTTGTGTGAGGAATAAAGAGAATTATATTGGCTTGGGATCAAGGATGCTATTTCAAGGAAGGAATAATTGCAAGGCACAAGGGGAGTAAAAAGGATAAGCCATGTACGTAAGACATATTTCTCTTAGATTAAGCGAAGAAGAAAACACCTGCAAGAGTCAAGCATTAGACAATTAAAGATGTGCAAAACCTATCTAAGGTGGAGTGAACCCAAGAGGTGCAATGACACCCAGCACAATTGCATCAACTAGCAGTAAATAGAAGGTCGAGATGGACACATTTGTGGTCTCCTCACACATGATTCAGAAGTTGAAAACAAGGGCTAGTCATTAAGCCCAAACAAAGATAAAGTGTGCCTACACTCCCTTGAATGTCCCAGAACACAGGACAGGCTTCGAGGTCAGCTACAAAGGAGAAGCCTTGGCTTGGGGCCTGACGGATGAGAGACGATGGACTAATTGGGAAAGTGGGGAGTGGTCCGACGTCAATCAGGAGGGTAAAAATCAAAGATGAATAATAAAGAACAGAGTCAACACCAACAATTAAAAAAAACAGTTAAAATTGATAGAAAGTGTAAACGAAGGAACAAAAAGAACATCCTCGCATAGATTTTTAAAGTGGTTAAAAAATGGTATTTTGGTAATAAGCAGCGATTGATGGGGCCTGCTCAAATGAATAAGTCTGGCATAATTGATCAAATGAATAAGAGAATAAAAGATCTGGTATGTAATGACAGTCAAGATCGACTTGCCATCATTGGGGACACTCCTCTTCTACACCTATGCAGGACACTGCCGAGACACATGCCCAAGTTAACACAATATCACGCAGAGTGGGTTAGGGGCACGACTAAAACAATCATGACGTGGCCTCAGGAGGGTTTGTTGTCAAAAACAGTATTGCGACATATGACAACATATTTACATGCTACATACAAGGGGACGAAGTTACAGAAAAGATTGGCTTTTTTAGAATTGCGAAAAATGTATCAGAGCAAGAAAGAAGATCCGCTTGAGAAGGAGTGGATGCTTAATCAGCATAAGGAGGAGGATATAACGCCTTCGGCTCCTCTTTCCACTCCTGAAAATTCATCTTTCCCAATCTGAAAACAAGAACACAGACATTGAGGAACACGGATTTTATCCTTTAAAGGAATTGAAAGCAGCAGCAGAGTATTTTAATCTGACATATGAGCCCCTGCTTAGAACAGTGAGAATAATGCACTAAGAGAGGAAAAGTAGAGAACACAAATAAATGCCAACACGCAACGAAAGTAAACAGCATGACGAGGGAAAGGATGGGCAGGACAGACAGATGGTGATAGAGGAAGAGGCAAGGCAACAAAGGCAAGTGAAAGATAAGGCTAAGGGAGGGATGATAGTACAGAATGAGTGGATGGGAGGACAAATATTACTTAAGCTAGATGATAAGGGCATTGATGGGGTACGAGAAAGGAAAGAAAGAAGAGTGGGAAAAGAAAGAAATAACACAAGAGAGCATAAAAAGAAGAGAAGGAAAAAGAGGAAGCGAAAGTAAGAACTAAGAAGGGACCAGGCAAGGAAAGAAAAAGAGAAGAGAAGAAGCAATAAGAGATATAAATACAGAGAATGTAAGTATGCAGGTTGAAAAATGGCAAGAGGAAGAGGAGAAAAGAGATGAGATGAACAGAAGTAGGGGACTAAATGAAGATGTAATGCAATGTAATGTAAACAAAAGGCTCCATACGGACACAAAGGGAACCAGGGGAGTCCTGTCGATGCACCAGAAACAGAATTAGAAAAGATACGTTTTAAGTGCCTTACCGAATGAAGGTATTCCTCTGGTAATCGCAACAAAAGTGGAAGCCGGTTACATAAAGTTGGTGCAAAATGGTCAGACTTGGAGGATGTCATAGTCATGAAGTCAGGGGCACAGGCATGCAGGGGTCGCATGCAGAAGAGACCTGGGTGGACACTGTCCTGGCGCCTTTGGCGCCAGGCTCATGAACAAAAATAAGCAAGAACATCCATTTAACACCAAAAAGCTTTTATTATGGGCATAGCACTTCAGATGCCTTAACCTTGAACATTCCATCCATTAAGCAGGCTGCATTAACCTTGAACATTCCATCCATTAAGCAGCAGTGTATTCTTGGGTGTGGCTGCTAATGGATTGCCTTCGCACATGCTCACTCTCTAGGAGTGGTAGGGTTTGGCTGGTAAACCGGCCTTAATGGGCGTGCCCACGATCTCAGCTATATAAACTGCTGCGATCCTCAAGATAGACGCTTCGCGTTATTCTGTGCTTGCAAGCAGCCTAACGCTCACAGGTCAGACTTACCTCTGAAGATCCTGCTTCCTGCCAGCATACTCAACAACTGGGGGAAGCTGTTATTACCTGTACATCTCTTCGGCGAACCAGTATTCATCTTTACACTTTCCGGAACGCCGAAATCTTCATCTTGGCACCACAGCACGACACGCTCCATCGTCGACAGCGGCGCCTGCAAGGAAAAACAGAAGACAAGGTTAGACATCGAAAAAACAGTCAGTTTAAGATTGCGCTTCACCATACTTCACGCTTTTCCTTAAACCATCACTTACCTGCTGTCGAACAATGCGCTAGCATCCATCTTCCATCCGGCCACGTCTTGCGTTTCACAGCTGCATTGAGGCCGCATTTCCATACAGAAGAGAGACATTATTGCGGGCATAAATAGGAGCAACATATAAAGACATTAAACAGAACTAACAGCATCACAAGAGCTCAAGAAAGACTTACCAATCATAAGGAGATGCATAGTCGGAAGCTGGACTGGACTAATCCTCATCAGGGATCAGTGAAGGAACTAGATCCCATTCGACGCGCCCCTGCCAGAAGTAGCAGGACAGAGAGCTTATCTTCCATAATTCACAGGTGAGCTTTATGGGCTGGCGTATGCTCACTGAAACCGTACTTTGGGGTGAAGGGTTTGAGAGGTACAACAATCACAGATTGGCGCACTCACACACTTATCTCTACGCAGGAGCAGTATCACCACGTACCACCGCTCACAGCTTTTCTACTGAGGGAGAGACCTGAAGCGGGTGATTCAAGTTCAGCGAGGGCTGCAACCGTGCCCCAACGCCTCCGCAGAGACCAGGTGAGCATAACAGAGGAACCTAAAGAAAAAAATACCAGAACCGACACCATACACCGAGCGACCACAAGCACGGTCGCACAGTGTAGGGGATGTAACCTTGCTTTATGTAAGCAGATTGAGGTCACGGTTTTCACAATTCCCATTATTAGAGAAAAGGGGAGGACAACCACAATATATTCTGTGGCCACAAATGGACAAGGATAGTTTGAAATGTAAATTACCTAGTTTTACTTCAGGTGTGGGAAAATGGATTTATGAGTTGGAGAGAATAACATCAGTAATGACGTTAGCTATAGGTGACATAAAAGGCCTGCTAGCAGCCATATTGGGGAGAGGGCGGACGACATTTGGAAGCAAGCAGGATATGCGGGTGTGACTGCACACGACACATGATGGAGCACCATTTAATAATTGAGAAGCAGATGTATTGTGAGCGCTCAGAGATACAATATCCTGATACATAAGATATGGGTGTGATCATGACTAGGAAGTTGGGTGAGGATGAAGATCCTGTTGCTTTTATTCAAGATATTCAAGAGATGGCGTCTCGAGACGAGGGAAAAGTGGGACAAAACAGTGGCATTATTTTACCACATTTTATTTCAGGGACTGCCCGAGCCAGTAGAAAGGCAGAAACAGGTAGGGTTGGAAGCAAAGCCATGGCCAGAAATACAATTGACTATCATGCAACATTGCCAATTGTTACAAAAAAAGAATAAGAAGTTGAGAGTAGAAAGCAGGAGGAAGCAAAGTTAGTTCTGAAACAATTGTCAAAATTAGCCAAAGAAGGAGCGGTACTGACAAGGGTATGGCAACACAAGAGATGCAACCAGTGCAGCAAAATAATGGATCAGTGTGGGTAACATTTTTGGCCAAAAGGAAGAGGGAATGGACCCAGGGGAGGACAATGAGGTGGATTTGAGAACCCTCAGGGAGGAGGATTTAATGGTGTACAGCCACAACAATGCCAGAATTGCAGGACATATCCGTCCGGGACATATAGCCAGAACATGTAGAAGAAGAGGGGGCATGCAGCAAAATTGGCAAGCTCCAAGAGGGGTTATGGGCTAGGTCTCACAATCTAATACAGAACCACGGGAACATTATGCCCAAGATCACACGCAGAATCAGGCAAGTGCGGTGCAATCACATCAAACACAGCAAGCTCCACTACAAATGCAATCGTCACAAGGGCGACCAAAGCAAGTGCCTATGCAAGCCCAACAGATACAGACACAACAGGCTATGGGACCCCAATGGAACAAAAACTTTGGAATACTGCAAATACCCACATCTGAACTAGGGTGTGTGACCGTGGTAAGGAGGCAATCCTTTCACAGGTACAGGGATGAATTTGTATCCACAATAGTATAGTCCACAGAGCGACCTGATGTGTTCAGTACTATCAGTGACACCGTACCCACAAGAGGAACCAAGGGTCAAGGTAACAAAAGGAGGCAAGACATTTTCGTTCCTTGTAGACACCACAGCAATTCGTTCCTGTGTCCAGGATGGAAAATACCCAATGTCAGGCATTGCCATGAACGAGCAGGGATCATCTGTGGCGATGAGTTTAGTTCCTTTTTCAGACAAATTACCAATCTCTATAGAAGAACATGACGTGTCTATGCACATTCTAGGCAGACACCAGTTATCATACTAGGATGTGACTTGATGACAAGACTTAACATGACAATGGGCCTCATCATGAGTTGGGTGGTAGCTCTTAAATGCGGCGGTAACACTATTACTGCCGCATTTAAGGGCTGGACCTATTATGAGTTGAGCGGAAAGTTCTGAGTTTTATTATCATGGTTACCTAAGTTGGTAGGCAAAATATTGAGAATACCTGAAAAGTTTTTGTTTAGACAATAAATACACATGGATTATGAAGGAGGACAGGTTATCCCTTTAGAGTTAGAAGCAGCAGTGGTCAGAGAGGAAAGAGTGGTTGTCCATGGAACAGATGAGGGAAGAGGATGGAGAGCAGTGATAGCCCTCAGTGAAGGACATAGATTATTGACAGACGAAGAGCTTTTTAGGGATGATTATTCTGATGATGAATTAGTATTCTGTATAAATCTCAATTATTGGATTAAAGCGGAGAGTATGGAAATACAGCATAGAAAGGCGATGGTAAAAAAGAAACTGTCATTTTTCAAGGAAGATTTGGAGAAAGTGCCAAATATTTTATGGACAACCAGTCCATATGACGTGGGCCTATTGTAAGGAGTAGGAGCAGTAAAAATCAAGCTCAAACCAGGAGCAATTTTGCCACGAGCAAAACAATATCCCATGTCCCGAGAAGAAGCTGAAGGTATAGTCAAGACCATTTCCGCTTTAATAAACAAGGAATACTGGTGCCATCTGAGTCCACATGTAACATGGCTGTGAACCCAGTGAAATAATCATCTGAGGGGTTGTGGATATTTATTCAGGATCTTTGCCCCCTAAACAATATTGTTGAAGCAAAGTTTCCTTTAGTTCCAAATCCTGCCACAATATTATGTAGTATTCAATCTAAGGCTAAATATTTCACCAAATATTTCACAGTTCTAGATAAAAGGCGTTCTTCTCAATTTCCCTTTATGAGGACTCGAGATTTGACTTTCTTTTCGTATAGAAATATTCGGAATGACCCAAAAAGATCAAAAATAATAAACTGTATGGTATATTTGACTGAATTTAGGCTGTATGAAAATCCCCAACAACCACATATTCTATCAAATAT
The DNA here is from genome assembly GCF_040938575.1 of Ambystoma mexicanum. Lineage (NCBI taxonomy): Eukaryota > Metazoa > Chordata > Amphibia > Caudata > Ambystomatidae > Ambystoma > Ambystoma mexicanum. The sequence goes on from NC_090935.1 coordinate 1,051,238,060, forward strand.
GCATACATGACCATTATAGTGAACAAGGAGAACTAGGGCTGCAGGGCTGTTCCCCGCATAGAGGAAAAACATTTTATTAAAAAAGGACCCTGCGGCGCCGGTTCCCAAGCACTTAAGTGAATGGAACCAGTGCCGCAGGGAGTCGGCGGCACACAACAAGGTGTGCCGCCAAAAGGTAAGCAAGGGGTTGGGGGGGGGGATTTGTAAGGGTAAGCTTGGGGGGGCATTTACTTTAGGTTGTTTGACCGTAATGGTCAAGTTAGCTACGGTCTTTTCAGACGTGAACTTTTCCGCTATGGGCAAACAACCCAAATCTGAAATATTCGTCTGAAACATAATCGTTTGCCCCAAGGGTACTGTGAGTCCCTATCGATCTTTAACAGGGTGCTTCAGATGGACCTGGGCAAGTACTAGATGACATATTGGTGTGCAGTGAAACAGAACAAAGGTGTAGGTGCGAAGGATACAAAGTGGACAAAGAAAATGTCCAATATTGTCAGGAAGAGGTCCTGTACATAGGACAGCTAATTTCTCAAGAAGGGAGAAAAGTTACATCTGAAAGACCAGAAGCAATTATGAAGACTTCAGAGCCTAAAACCGTGAGGCACAGTGCTTAGGCCTATGTAACTATAGTAGGGTCTAGGTTTTCGATTACGGCACCTATATTCAACACTTTTAAAAGGACTTAAAGAAGCACAGGTAGACAAAAATAAGATAACATGCACAGATGAAAGACTGAAGGATTTGAGAAATTAAAAAAGGTCATTAGTACGGCCCCTGTGCTAGGAATTCCAGTGCTAGGAATTCCAGACTATCATCAAGAATTGTACTTATTTTCTCATTCAAATGGAGAATTAATGACATGACATAGCCATAAACCATTGGCTTATTACAATGGGAGTTCAGATCCAGTTATGAAAGGACATTACATTTGTAAAGAAGCTTTAGCAGCTGCTGCATATGTCCGCAAGACATATTTCTTAGATTAAGCAAAGGAGAAAACATCTGCAAGAGCCAAGTGTTAGACAATTAAAGATGCAGAAAACCTATGTAAAATGGAGTGAGCAAATCGCCAGAGGTCAAGAAGTGTAATGACATGAAGCATAATTTAATCAAATATCAGTAAGTAGACGGCCGAGATATGGTCCCCTCACAGGTGATTCAGAAGTTGAAAACAAGGGCTATTCAGTGTGCGTACACTCCCTTGAATGTCCCAGGACAGAGAGCAGGCTTCAAAGTCAAATACAAAGGAGAAGCCTTGGCTTGGGGCCTGACCAATGAGACAATGGACTAATTGGGAAAGTGAGGAGTAGTCGGACATTGATTGCAGCGCCTAAGTTTCGTTTTGCTTACGTGATGCTAACGAGCCGAAAGTCCAAGGTTGGGAAAGCATGCCAACCAATCAGGGGGTCTGTGTAGCAACATGCTATACAATGTTGCAGAGACCAACCTGCTGCCATTTGTTCCGCTATAATCAGTATTATACATATTTAGAGGTAGTTTGAGGCGTGCCCACCATAAAATTACACTTATGTATACTATAGATGCATATGTTTCCCTAACCAATCCCTCCCTTCAATAGGTTTTAGTTTGCTATGTAGCATGACGTCATACACGATACACATCGAGGTATAAAACCTTTGTGAAATCACATTTGGGTGTGATTGCATGCATTACTGCTCAATATTTGCCAAATTGCCCTACTTTATTTTATGCTGATCATAAAGTAGTACTTTGCCATATTCTTTGAGTCTGTTCGGTTATTTGGGTCAGAGATCATTATTTATAGATCAATCTTGTATTTGTCCTACTTGAGGAATAGTCGATTGAGTTCCTTGTTGTCCAGCTCCCATTTCTGTGAGGTGTAATCCCTGCTGAGTGTGTCCGCAAGTATGTGATCTTTCCCTGGTAAACGTTCTGTCCTCAATTGAATCTTGTGTTTGAGGGCTCAGCTCCAAAGCTTCTGTGCTTCCAGAGACAGGGTTTGTGATCTCATGGCTCCCTACTTGTTGGTATAGTGCATGGAGGTTGTGTTGTAATTTGTCTGTACTGTGACGACTTGGCCTGTTAGCACTGGCTGGAAAGATTTTTAACGCCAAACAGATCGCCCTGAGCGTCAGGACATTGATGTGTAGGTGGGAGTCTTTCGGTGACCAAACTCCACTTGCTTGCAGGTTCCCCCAGATGTGTGCGCCCGCCCGACACGGATGCATCGGTCCTGAGTATTAATGTCAATGTGGATGCCTGAAACGGCATGCCTTCATTCAGACTGTCTCCCTTGGCCCACCCGTGCAGTGCTTTGTGGAAAGCTGACGTGAGGTCTACTATGTCCTCCCATGAGCCATTGACTTGTGCCCATTAGTGGTCCAGCGCTTCTTGTATGGGCCTCATCCGTAACCTGCATTGTGGAATTAGGTAGATACAGGAGGACATCCTGCCCAGAAGGGATTTGAAGCGACGCACCGTGGACGATGCATTGCCGAGAAACCAAGCAACTAGCCCCAGTATCGCACTTATCCTTTCTGATGACGGTCGCACCCTTCGGATGCACGTGTCTAAATCCGCTCTCAGGAAGATGGCGGTTTGAGCTGGTATGGGTGACAATTTCAGCTTGTTGATGGAGAAGCCTAGGTTCTGCAACATAGTTGTTTGCGCTACCATGTGGATGCAGCCCTTGGAGAGTTCACCTTTATCAGCCAGTTGTCTAAATAGGGAGATGGGGGGGGCGCTGCTGAGCAGCCAGCAAGATGGCTGCCAAGTGTTTGAGCTACGCTAACAGCCCAACTAAAAACTGAAAGTGGTGGCAGCACTACTGAATCCTGTGCAATCTAACTTGGGGCATCGGCACCCACCACTGGAGGGAACAATAGGAACCGTGGACCGGGTAACCCGCTGCGGTCCACCGAAGTTGCGGCAGCTCCAGTGTAGGAGGAGTCGATGAACCCCTAACGCAGCCAAGCATCAATGAGGAACCACAGCCTGACGCAGCTTCTGCCTCGCTCTCGAGGATGTACACTGGCCACAGCCAGAGACAGCGCACAGCAGAGGGGAGCCCACAGCTGTGACACGGCGGTGCTCAACACCCTGAGCCCCGCCCGGGCCGGAGAAGGAAAATCCAACCACACACCCAGAGTGCGCTGCAGGTGAGTGGCCAGCCCCCAGTCCGGGGGAATTCCGCCTGCAGCTCCCTATATGACTCTCTCACCAACGCTGTGCGACAGCCCTCCCCAGGCCCTCCCCCGTGAAAAATGAAGCGCACCAACTGAGACTGTGAGGGGGCCAGTGGAGGAGCGGGCATTACCCCGGGGTCCGCCTGGTGCCACTACGCTGACAGCCTGCTGAAACTGAGTGAAATATTAGGCCCAAGCAACTGCATACACGTGGATTGGCGAAGGTCACTGACTGGCACCTTATCCACAGCCCCACGACTCTCCGCCCTACTCACTGGCCTACCGAGATCTCTGTGGGGTTTGCTAAGTGACAGGAGGGGTGCATGTGACCCGGTGACTACGCCAGTGTTTCTGCCCACCTACCAAAATGATCTGCCAATCCCACGTTCTCTTGCTGGACCTCAGACCCCTCCTCCCCCCAGGGCCCAGCGCATAGTGGGCAGAGCTAATTACTACCCTCGAGGGACTCTGCTTTGTGGGCACTGATTCAGACCGAAGGAGAGGTGACAGGCAGTGGGGGCTCCCTGCTTGATGTCCTGGTGCCACCTCTGCGATTGCCTACCCGCCCACCCGCCAGGACTAGAGGCGCAGGCAGTGGGAAGAAAACGGGGGCCATGGACACATTCACCAAAGCTGCTCCCTGTGAAGGCCCCAAGCCCTCAACTAGCTCTTATCTGGAACAAATGCAACCAAGCATGACTCCACCTACGGATCTTACTCACATGATGGAAGCTATGGCCAAGGACTTTGCGGCTGTCTACGAGAAGCTGGACGACATAACGGCCAACGTGGCATCCATGAGGTCACAGCTTGCTAAGGAAGCAGTGTGCATCATAGAGGCAGAGACGAGGATTGGTGTGACGGAAGACACCATGCAAGGCCTCCTAAACACAGGGGCAATCCTGGCAAAGGACATGAAAGTTGTGAAAACCAAATGTGACAACCTTGAATTGCGCTTCAGGAGGAATAAAATCAGAATTGTGGGGGTCACTGAGGATGCACTGTCTGGGGGCACAGAGCAGACAGTGGAAAACCTACTCAAAGATCTACTCGAAGCGCTGGTGCTCTCCCTCTTTTTTGCAGTGGAGAGGGCCCACCGGGCGCTCGCCCCCAAACCAAAACCTGGCGATTTCCCTCGACCCATCATTGCGAAGATCCGAAGTTTCAGAGACAGAGATCATCTTTTGCGCCTGCCAGGGAAAAAAGGAACTATGACTGGGCTCCCACACAATACAGATTTTCCCAGATTTCTCACTTTTGGTTCAGCACGAGCGGCGCCAGTTTATAGAAGTCAAGAAATTGCCTGCCTGAGATTCCAGTTCAGAGGCAAAATTTACTTTTTTACAGGTTCGGATGAGGCTGTAAAATTTAAAAGAGGCTCAGATACCAATACCGGACCGTTGGGAAGTTGATGAGGATAATCCACTGCCGGATGAGGGGACTGGCCAACGCAGCAGTATCAGCTATGCCTAATTCTCTGATGAGAACATAGCATCTGATGTGTAACCTACCGCCGCCACACCACATGTTCATTTAAATATGTGATCCTGCTTTGAAGATTTGTGGTGCAGGCCGAAGCTGTAGCAGTTAGCCCCGTAGCAGCTGCTAAATGAATGTTGGAAGAGGTGGCCATGTTGGGGTAGGCCACAGGTGGGGGAAGGGTGAGGAGAAGTGATTCACACTGCTAGGTTGAGGGGGGCAGTGAGGGTGGGTGGGAGGCTAATTGGGATCTGTGTTATTACCAGGCACATTAAAAAGTTTAAAAGCCAGTTGCACGATCGAGGCGGGTTGGAGAGAAAAGAGGGAACATTATTTGGCAGCAGAGTACAAGATTAGGTATGGTCCAATTTCTAAAGACGGAACTAGCAATCAGAGGTCTGTGGGGTGCCCACCAACAAAGACAAACCTACAACAATGGAATTGAAAGTGATGAGTTGGAATGTTAGTGGGATGGGGAACATCATTAAATCACATAAGATCATGGCTTATGTGAATAGGCATGGGGTAAAGGTTCTTCTCCTACAGGAGACACGCGCCAAGGAGGGGGAATCCATGGGCATTGCACCAACATAGGGGGAAAATAGGTTTTTCAACTCATACTCAACCCAATCTAGGGGGGTCATGACACTAATTCACATCTGTGAAATGTGCCTTGAGAAAAGAGGTTCTTGTACCCCGGGGGAAGGGGGAATTAGGGGGGGAATGCTATGTTATCTTGCACTGCTTCATGGACGGATTCGAGTTGCTACTGGTCAACACCTATGGCCCCAACATCGACTCCTCTTAATTCTTTGATGAAGTAGCATCAATTATCACTGGTTACTTTGGGATGGTTATCCTGTGTGTGTGGGGGCATGAATCTAATCCTAGATCAGACTATGGACAGGACTGGTGTGGCCCGCAGTTGTGGGCCGCTTGTGAACTCTTGGCATAATTGGGATACCTGGAACTGAGAGACACAGGGAGATCACTAAACCCACAAGAGCGACAATACACGTTCTAATCATCAGTGCACAACAGGTCATCACGTATAGACATGTACCTGATCTCTGACTCTTTGATGAGGAGTGTAGGGAACGCTGCAATACTACCCCACACCCTTTCCGACCACTTCCCAGTAGTAATTGACCCTAAAAACAGAAAGGCCCCCTGGTTCAGGTAGCGCCTGGCGTTTCAAATCTGAAACGCTCAATGACGTAGTATTCAAGGCGGGGATCCGCTCAGACCTAGAGACATACTTCGCCTGTAATGAGGCAGGAGCAACCACTGCTGGTGTACCCTTCAAGGTTTACATCCATAGAATATTGATCTCTAGAGAAGTGGGGGTCCTAAAAATCATAAGGAGTGACCTTCAGTGCTCCGAACCCAAGCTCGAATCCCTGGAACAGGAATACTGCCGCCACTTGAAACCACAGGTTCTAGCACAGATATGCTCCGAATTGGAACAATTCGAGGCGCATGCCCTAAGGGAGGTACGTGACTTCTTGCGTCCACAAACAGATAGGAAATATGGGGAGGGAGAAAGGGCGGGCCGAACACTATCCAGATTAACCAAATAAGAGAGTGGGCGCACCCAGGTGGACTGTATTACAGATACACTGGGAAATCCTCAATGGCCAGACCAGGAAATTCTAAAGGTGTTCTCTGACTTGTATAGTTCCCTATACGCTTACGAGCAACAGCATGATGCACAAGCTGTACATACCTGCCTCGAAGAGATCTCCTTATCGCGTCTGAAAGCCAAAACCAGGGAGGGTCTTGAGGCCTCCCTGTCAATAGAAGAGATACTTCTGGTGGTTGCCAACCTGCCAAAGGGCAAGGCCCGGGTGGCCTCACATCGGAATTCTACCAGGAGCATGTGGCCCAACTTGCTCCGCGCCTTCTTGAGGTATGGTTGGAGGCGTTACATGGGGCCATCCTGCCTACTTCCTTGCGCGATGCTACTATAATCATCCTCATCTAACCAGATAAACCAAGTAATGAATGCGGGTCTTATAGACCCCTTTCCCTTATGAATGTGGATACTAAAATGTATGCCAAGGCTCTTGCAAATAGGCTTCTCACGCTGATGCCCCACATTATACACAGTGCCCAGGGGGGCTGTGTCCCGGGCACGTCAACATCGCTGAATAATAAGCATCTATTTGATGTGATGGCAAGAATAGACCCAGCGGCAGAGGCGGTGGCAGTGATACCCGACGCCCAGAAAGCGTTCAACATGGTTTCATGGGAGTATCTATGGGTGGTCCTTGAAAAAAATGGGAGTTGGCCCGAAAATGCTTCACTATATTAAACTCCTATACACATGCCTCACAGCCAGTGTCTTAGTCAACTCTTATAATTCTTTATCCTTTGGTCTAAGTAGGGGCACAGGGCAGGGCTGCCCACTCTCTCCGATCCTCTTCGCTCTGGCCATCGCACCAATGGCTGACATGATCCGTGCCCGTACCGGTCATAGGGGAATCAATCTCAGGGGTCAGCCCGAGATAGTATCACTATATGCAGACAATGTCTTGCTATGTGTAAGGCAACTTCAGATTAACCTCGATTATCCTTTGGGATGTGATTCACTTGCGAGGCTTCTCCGGGTTCACAATAAATTATACCAAATCAGAAATATTTCCACACACCAGTAGCACCAAGCAACTGAGCGGCATATATCCCTTCCGCTGGTCCCCCAACGGGATTAAATACCTAGGATTGAATGTATCTGGGGGAGAAACTATCTCCCTTGAAAGATAACTATGGGGCAGTGGAGGACTATGAGGAGAGCAAGTTCACCAGATGGCAAGCACTCCCACTCACAATGACTTGTAAATTGTCCTTGGTGAAGATGGTGTTAGTGCCAAAACTCCTATACATATTTGCCAATGTCCCGGTCTGGCCGGGAAAGCCCTTTTCCAAACTACACAATTCCTGTGGCACTCAGGGGCAGTCCAGAAGAAATGGTTGGACATGACTCTACCACACGACAAGGGGGGATTTGCGACCCCCAACCTCGAGCTATACTGGGTAGCTGCACAGGACCAATATGCCTCTTACTGGTATGGAGAAAGTCAACAACCACCTCATGTCAAACTTGAGCGCCTAGCAACCGGCGAATTGGACCTCAAAACGCTCGTCATGACCCGCTCATGCAAAGATGACTGCCCGTACGATCCAGTCACCTCCATTCTACTGGTCTGCACCACTTTCTAGCAGCAAATACTAAGGTACAGCCATATTATAAATGGCTTCAGTTATGAAGATTCCCCGGTTTGGGCCCCACCTGGGACACCGCACTGATGGCAGATTGGGAGAGGGTAGGGTATAGAGCGCTTGCTGACCTGTTCCCAGATGGGAAATTCATCACACCACAAACATGGCGCGGGGGAAAACACCGGCTCAGGGTTAGAACTACTGCATTACTACAGGATACGAGCGGCGGTACAATCACTGGGGCCATGCTTCCAATCGGAGCCCCTGGAAACCGAAGAGGTGACGTACATAACCAACACTTGTGGCGCACGCAGAATATTGTCAACACTATACAAAATGCTCATGAACAGACAATCTCACCCCACTTTGAGGTCACGCAGTAGTTGGTCCAAGAATTTGGGGGTGAATTTACCGATGCCCAATTGAAACACATGTGTGCACACACTAAACAGCTCTCCTTAAATTTCAGATTTCGATGCATGCAATATAAATTGTTGAACAGACTATTTGGGACGTATCTGGTGCTTTATACTTTTCCTCAGGGCGAGCAAGTAGAGCTGGCGTGGATGGAGGCGTTGCCAAGATCTTCTCCCCTGCCTTCCATATTTATCGAGGATAGTGTGATGGTCCGAAATGTGAGGCGGATAACTTGTTAAAGGTTTTTCACAAGAAGCCATTTTATTAAATAAGGGTTTGATAAACGCCTCACCATCCCTAACCTAAAGAGGATTTTCCCTGCCTATCAAAATAAACTAAAGAAAACACTAACAAAATGAATCTGTCCCTCACACTTGTACATACATCAAACTCCTAAGGGTAATAAATGGCCATTCAAATGTAACAGAAATAACAGTTCGATTCAACATAGACCTAACAACTGTATATCCTTGTAACCTGGGTTGTATTCCCTTACCCAGATTCAAAACTTGAATTTCAATCAAAGGTTAAAATAAACAAGTTCCTTTTTGTAGGCAAGTTCTGATCAGAAAGTTCCTCTTGCTCCAAAAGTCTTTCACTTGGACTTTAACCAACAGTTGAACTAGACGACAAGTCTTTATCTCTTCACTTATAGCAAAGAGTTCAACTTCTTCTTCTTGAGAAACAAAACACTTCACAATTCTTCTGTATCAACAGCAAAGTTTTGTCAGGATGAGTCCACAACAATTCAGGAAACACTTTAGTGGCACTGCCCCTTCTTCTTTGTATATCCTTCAACCACAATACAGTTCTTCAATGATTTCTTCATGGTCCCCTAACCTGCCAGGACTACCACTAGAAAGTCCCTATCTTGGTGTACTCGCCTGCCAGGACAAAAAGCTCCTATCACCACCACAAGTACTCTGTGGTGAGGCCTACTTCTACTTTTTATAAAAGTCATTGGGCCTCATTACAAATCGCCCGGTATGGAAACAACGGTGGCGGTAAACCCGCCGCCACTGTTGTTTCCATGCCGGGCGATCACAACTCCTGCAGGCGGGAGGTGATGTTCCCGCCAGGTCTGACCTGGCGGGTTTAACACTGCCCGCCTGCAGGCGGACGAGGAAACACCGGCAGCATTACGAGATGCTGCCGGTGTTTCCATGATCCCCATTGAGTCCCATAGGATTCAATGGGAATGGGGATTAACACCATTCCGCCTCCGTGATTCCCGGAAAACCAGGGTTGTAATGCCCCGGTAATTCCGGGAATCACGGAGGCGGAATGGTAATACGAGTCTGGCGGTAACCAGGCGGTTTCACCGCCGCGGTTACCGCCGGACTCGTAATGAGGCCCATTAACTTTCATCAACATCGACATTCACAACTTCTTTTGGGGAAACATATTACACAATGGTGCTGTTTGTTCCACTCTCGTTTTTGCCACAGGAAATGCAGGTTATACTCCTCTCATCCCAAATACTCTATGCCAAGACTGGACTGCTGAAAATGTTTCTTTCTTACAATTGCTTCTCTTTGGCGCTTAGGCAATGCGTGTTGATGTCTAACTTAACTATTGCCTCTTCCTTATTCTGGCAATCACAGTTACAAGTCTTCCTGCAGCAACGTTCTCTTGTTATTTAGCCTCCATGGAGTATATGCTCTTTATTGTGGCAGTGGTGGTTATAATTAGCTTGTTTCAGTATTGCCCCTTCTTTTCTTTGGCAATGGTGTTGTCTTTTATAACAGTGCTTGGAATATTTCTCTTCTTGCCTCTTTACAAAGATCTTATTTCACCAATATGACTTCTTTAGATTAGTTTGGTATTTAAAATAACTATTAGTGGTCAGCGGTTGCGTACGGAGCGTACCAGGGTTAGCTGACAATGGTAAACCCACCTGTTTCTGCACACGTGTCCTTGCGATCCGCTTTCCCTGCTCATTCTGCTTCTTCTGCCTCCGTCTGCACAGCAGATGGCTTCTGTGTTCCCGCAGCCCGCGCTGAATAGGAAAGGAGCTTACCTCACTCGCCAGCCAACGGGACACCACACACAAACATGAGAGCCTCTCTCTCCTGCCACAAAAGCCTGGCAGGCTTTTGCCACAATGCTGCTTCCTGCTGCCCGACCTCTGCAACTCTGGTTATTAACCTTGGGGACCCTCTTAGGACCGGCATCCGCTTCATAAATACTGGCGGCTCTGGCGTCTCCCTTCTTTCACTGCAACTGGTGGTCTCTGCAACTCCACCCTCTTGTTCTAATGGCCTGCACATGAGGGGGCCTTATATATATATATATTCAAAGGTCCTGCTCAGGTGAGGGTCATTAGAACCACTAGACTGAACACTGCCGTTTAGTGCCTCTGAGTCCCTCTTCCTTGTCCCAGTACTTAGGGCATTGTCGGACTTGAAGCCCCCAATGTTCTGATTACTTCTTTATTCATATGGTTCAATTCTACAACAAACCATTATGAGTGTAGGCTCTCTAGGGAAATTAATAAAGATGTTATCTCTGTTTTCCCGATCTGATTTCCCTCTCATGTTATCCTCCTGCAGATCACCTCCCCAGGGTCGGGATCAGGAATCGTCTGCCTTTCGATAGCAACATGAGAAGGGTCCCAGGCCAAGGTCTATGTGATAATCACCTCTGATTCATCACAACAGGGATAATAGTCACAGTGCACCTACGCCTGTCCCTATGCTCGTAGAGCACAGATTTATTCTCTTAGCTAGCCACCTGAATCTGAAAGAGCAAAGGTAAAAATTGGCAGAAGAAGTCAAGGGTATCCAAAGTGCTTGTACGAATAATAGCAAAGGCAAAAGGCCGCGGGTGTCTGTGGAGTGTGGATGTACTGCCAATACACTACCACGTTACAGGAAAAATGAACACAAGGGTCCTAAAAACACACTGCGCCAAGAATGCAAAGAACAAGTTACTTTCTTACCTGGTAACGTTCTTTCGATGGGATGTTCCTCCAACGTATTCCACATCTTTGACAGGTAATTACCACAGCTGTGCTGCTTCGGAAACTTTTTTTTGGCGTAGGCGTCCTGCGTCGAGGATGTCGAAACACTCCTTCGAGGACCTCCTCCGACGGTCGACGTCACCGGATGTTATAAGCAAAACGCACAACGCCGTAGCCTCAGTTGTAGTTTTTTCCCCCAGAAGGTGTGGCGCCAATCTTCTGCCAAAATGACTGCAGAAAGCCTTGCGGAAACGGAAGCTGCAATCGCATAAGAAATTCTGTAGAGGGGCAGGTAGGGAGGGTACGGTGTAGAATACGTCGGAGGAACATCCCATCGAAAGAACGGTACCAGTTAAGAAAGTAACTTGTTCTTCGAGGGGACTGTGTCTCCGACGTATTCCAATCTTTGACAGACTCCCAAAGCAGTACCAACGTAAGGAGGTGGGAAAAGAATTTAGAAAATTTAGAACGCCCAATCAAATTGCAGAATAGAGGACTGCCTTACCAAAGGCCAAATCTTGCCCATGGATAGAGTCCAGGGAATAATGTTTTACAAAAGTATGGACAGAGGCCACTGTGGCCGCTTTGCAAATATTGCGCATCGGAACACCCCTCTGTAGTGCAGTGGAGGCAGCCATACCCCTAGAAGAATGGGCCCGTAAACCTACAGGAGGGTCCTTCCCCGCCAAACAATAACATTCAGAGATCGTCAAAATGATCCACCTAGACAAGGTCTGCTTAGAAACAGCCTGACCTAAACGCCTTCCAGCGTAACCAATAAAGAGCTGATCGTCTACTCTGACCCGGGACTTCCGTGAGAGATAGAAACTCAAAGCTCTCCTAGGATCCAACCTATGGAGCCTCTCCTCTTCCTTACCAGGATGTGGAGGAGGATAGAATGCCGGAAGAATTACCTTATGGCTCTGATGGAATTCCGACACAACTTTCGGAAGAAAGGAAGGTCGTACCCTCAGGACAACCCTGTCCTTATGGAACACAGTGAAGGGTGGTTTGGCGGAAAGTGCCTGCAACTCACTCGCTCTGCGTGCAGAAGTAACCGCAACTAGAAATACAGTTTTAAAGGACAACAGTCTGAATGGACAAGAATGTAAGGGCTCAAACGGAGCTCCCATCAGGAACTTTAAAACCAAATTCAAATCCCATCCCGGCACCTGGAACGGTGACGGTGGAAACACAGGAGTTAGTCCTTTTAAAAACTAAGATATCAAAGGGATTTTGAAATAAGAACATTCCTCAGACGAGCGCTTAAATATAGATAATGCCGCCAGGTACCCCTTAATGGTACCGATTTGCAGGCCCTTGTGGGCTAAAGAAAGCAAAAAAGACAAAACCAAAGGAATGGAACATTGGAAAGGATCCACATTCTGTACCCTGCACCAGTCGCAGAACTTCTTCCAATGGCAACGGTATAGGGCTTTTGTTGCGGGCCTTCTGGCCAAAAACCACACCTCCTTCACTTCTTCAGGGAGGTCTCAATCCTTATATCTCAGCCTTTCAGATACCAATCATGAAGGCTGAGAGACTTGACCTCTGGATGGAGAACTCTATCTCCCCTCCCGTGAGAACAGATCCTCTCGGTAGGGAAGACGACGTGGAGGGCAGATGGACATTTCTAGAAGGTCTGGGTACGACGCTCTCCTGGCCCATGCCGGAGCAATGAGGATCATCCGGGAACCGAACCTCCTGGCGGGAACACGTACAGCAGTGGGAAGGACCACTCCACTACGAACGCATCCCCTAAGGCTCCTCTTGGAGGAAATTCCCACGAGCAGAATCTTTCGAACTTCCGGTTGACACTGGTGGCGAAGAGATCCACTTGCGGGGTTCCCCAAAGGGCAAAGATCTCCAAGAGAACTTCCTGAGCCAGCTCCCACTTGTGAGAGACCGTGCTCTGCCTGCTCAGAGCGTCCGCTGCCACTTTTTCGTCTCTGGCCAGATGAACTGCCGAGATCGAAATTTCCTGCTGGATGGCCCAGAACCAGAGCTACATCGCCTCCCTGCACAGTGGGAGTGACCCCCCCCCACCTTTTGTTGAGGTAGTGCATGGCCACCGTATTGTCCATCATAATCAGGACATTCACCCCCGCACAGATGGCAGAAAAGCCTTCAGGGCTAGCCTGACAGCCCGCAGCTCTAACAGATTGATGTGGAGTCTGGACTCCGACGGAGACCAACGACCGCTGGCTGTCAGCTCGTTGGCATGAGCTCCCCATCCTGTGAGGGATGCGTCTGACACGATCGACACCTCGGGCCACGGTTGCCAAAACGGAGCCCCTTTGAACAGATTTCCTTCGCGAGAAGGTCCTGGGCGACCGAGGGCGGAATCTGGGCAGTATCCGACATCCTGCTGGAGAACTGTAACCACTGCATCTTGAGTGCCCACTGCAGAGATCTCATCCGCAGCCTGGCCTCTGGCACCAGTAAAATGCAGGATGCCATGAGGCCGAGCAACCTCAAGAATTCGAACGCCGGGAGACTCTGGGCACGTTGAAATTTGTCCACCATCTGCAGAATGTGATGAGCCCTCACCTGGGGAGGCAAACACTGCCCCAGGGATGTGTCAATGTACTGGAGCCGCTGGATAGATGTCAAATGGGACTTCTTTAAATTGAGGGAGAAGCCCAGCCTGTGAAGGGAGTGGCAGGAGACGGACAGATGATCCAGGGCTTGCTCGGGGGAGCGCGCACTGATCAACCAATCGTCCAGGTAGGGGTAGACGTGGATCCCCCCTTTCCTGAGATACGCTGCCACCACCACCATCAGCTTGGTGAAGACCCTCTGGGCAGAGGTCAATCCGAACGGCAGGACTCGAAACTGAAAATGCGAGTTGCCAACCGCGAACCTCAGGTACTTCATGTGCTTGGGATGAATCGACACATGAAAGTAAGCATCCTTGAGGTCGAGAGACACCAACCAATCCTGAAGTTGAAGGGCCTGGAGGACTTGAGAAAGAGTAACCAGCTTGAACTTGTCCTTCTTGAGGAGCTTGTTCAAACCACGCAAGTCCATGATGGGTCTCAATCCTCCGTCTTTTTTCGGGATCAAAAAATATGGGGAATACCATCCCTTGTTCCTCTCCGCTACAGGCACCAGTTCTATGTCAGCCCACCCTGGGAGGAGGAACAGAGTATGGGTCGAGCATAGGCCGCACAGACTTGCTGAGCACCTTCCTAGGAGCTTCTACAGCTCTCTGGGGTACCTCCAGCAAGAATTCCTCAAAAGGCGTTGAGGGCGCCGATGGGAGTGACGTCGACCGAGGCGCCGACGACTTCGACAGAGCGTGTCCTTCGACGGCCTCTGCGTCGATGGTTTCCTCAGAGCCTCGGGAATTTCCCTTGACGGACATGGCGTCGATGCCTTCTTCGAAGGCCTCACAGGCTCCAACGGTCTCGACAGCGTCGCGGACCAGACCTGGAGCGGGCACGATGGCGATCCTCCTTGTCCAAATGGGACCTTGAAGGTTCCGGGTGATCGCGCCGACCGCCGCAGCCCGAAGGCGTGCGAGCGGTGGCTCTAGAGTGTTCCGTACCGGCTTCTCTCGAAGGCGCAGTTGGAACGGTGCCCTGTGATTCAAAAATGGCCACCATCAACTTACGTCAGGCGTCCCATTCCGCCAGAGATGAATGCTTGTGGTGGGACAAGCAACCCGCCGTCTGGCGGAGTCCTCAGACGAGGACGGGGAAGGCGACCGATGACGGCGCTTCCGTCCATGCCTCGAAGAGGCCGAGGAATGGCGGGACCCACTCCTGGAACGAGACCCGACGCGGAGAGTCGCCCCTCTAATCATCGGTCGAAAGTCCAGTGGACTGCGACTTATGGGGTTTGGAAACCCTACCCGCCGACAGCTTCTTCTTCCGCTCCCGCAAGGCCTTCGACATCAACGACTGGCATTCGTTGCAGTCATCAGTGGCGTGGCTCTCGCCGAGGCACCAAAGGTAGACGTCGTGCGGGTCTGTCAGACATCTTGGAACCACAGTCCCGACACTTCTTGGCTCATGAGCCATTTTTCTGTTGCTTTTTGTCTTAGATTCCAGCCTCTGCCGCATCTGCGAAGCATAAGAGCACATACCGGCAATTTATGCCCTCATGACTTGGAACTCCCACTTCAATAACAAGCCTCAGATGAAGAGCCAGTCAGGCTTGAAACACGTGTCAGGCTGACCGACCATTCAAATTATTGTATTTATTATTTGCATTCTTGGCACAGTGTGTTTTTGGGACCCTTGTGTTAATTGAATCTGAAAGAGCTCTGCTGATTTGACCATTATGGTATGAAAGGACACAATGGCGTCCGGTGGTGACGCACCCATCGAGAGTCATGCTTGCTTTGGTTTTTCGATTATGTGGGCATCACACTCATCTGCATCCTGACCTGGCATATCCATGGTGAGTTCCCCTTTCTCTAGTTTGGGTGATCATCATGAGTGTCTGGGTCTGAAAAGTCCCTAAAGTTGTCAGCTCTAGTGCTTGGATAATATGGCTCTTCCTGCCAGTCTGATACTGATGCTGTGGACAGAGCTATATAGTCCCGGTCCCTCTGTAGTGGCGAGGACCTTAGTGGTGAAGGAGATAGTCTATGCTTTTGAGGTCTAGAGGCTGGATATACGTGTCTCAGTGGCGATGTACTGTAGGTTGAACGTTGCTTGAGATGGCTACTCCCTGAAGGTGATCTATATGGGAGTACTGAAGGTGTCCTGCTCTGTGAAAATCTAGTGAGTGCTCCAAGAGGACCTACCCCATTGTGGTACATCCTCTCTTATGGTTGTAGGTGATCTACTCCCATGCCAAGGAGGGACCCTTATATTGTCTTGAAGGCAGTGGAGCTGCCAACCGAGCTCTGTCTCCTTTGAAACTCGTCTACGATTCTCTGCATTGACTGCATGAGGGTCGGGTCAATGGATCTAATGTGTCCTCCATGATAGGCTGCCAGTGTGGGCTTTGCTCCTTGGTTGGATTTCTTCCTCAATATCGGAGAACTCCTGAAGGATGAGATCTGGCAGCTCAGCCCTTTCTGTAACTGGAGACATGTGTCCAGCTGCCCCAAGGCTGCTTAGAATTGGTGTGCTACTTTCTAGACCACCTGCTTTCTCTTATCCAGCTGCTGTGGATGTAATAGGTGCGTCGTCAATGACTGTTGGCAAATTCTCATCTGTTTTAGATGTGATGTTATCATCGACTACATGCCCTTGGGTGTCTACGTATGCAGGGCCATCTTTTCCGTTGCTGTGCGCATCATAGACAATTTCCTGGATGAGCAATGCTTCGTGGATGATGACTGCTTTGCCATTAATGAGGCCTTATTCATCAAGAGGTTCGAATTGTTGTCGTCGACGAGTGGCTCTCCGTCGATGTGCTGGATGCTAACGGTCCAGCAGATTTTGGGGGGAGCCGTCTGCTTGTGGACGGCGGTGAGTTTACACTCATTGACGGTGTCCCTGTAGACAGCTGCTCGGTCGACAAAGGTTTAAGGAGAGTTTCCTTACCTTTCTGACTGTGTGCGTCTTCTGGGTGTTGCCATTTGGACCCTTTTTGAGCAGTGGAAGCACTCCTTTCACCACTCTGCTTCGTTTTATCAGGTAGGGAATCTGCCCTCCCCACTGAAGAAGCTCTTCTTTTAGAAGCTTGCTTTTCAGCATGTTTCTGTCAAGTTGAAGGCATTGTTTAGGAGGACACTACATCTGACGACCTTTGCCTACTTTCCAGGTACAGCAGGAGCCTCCTGTGCCTGTCCTGTCCGGTAAAGTCTTCTGAGTAATAGACTGGAAGATCTTGCATGCCTGGATATCATGAGGGTATAGGCAGTAGATGCAGTATTTATGAGGATCCTTTATAAAGATGACCTTTTTCCCACACTTACTGCAATCTCTGAAAAGAGAAGTCTTTTCTTTAGTAGTGGGCATGGCTGAATCTGCCATGAGGTACCT
This sequence comes from Ambystoma mexicanum, assembly GCF_040938575.1. Classification (NCBI taxonomy): domain Eukaryota; kingdom Metazoa; phylum Chordata; class Amphibia; order Caudata; family Ambystomatidae; genus Ambystoma; species Ambystoma mexicanum. Next base: position 1,051,255,252 of record NC_090935.1, read on the forward strand.
TGAGGGCACCTAACACTCAGCAAATTCGAGGAAAAGAGTATTTTGAGCCCAGGAAAACTCAGAAGAAAAACGACCTTCCTCTAGTTAAAAACGTTCACAGAAGGATTTCAAATTGTAAATCTTTATAGTAAAATTCTGAGAAAACTCAGAGAGCTAAAGAGGATTACCCTGTCTAACTGACTGCAGTGAAAAATCTGAAGATGGCTGCCTGGCGTGGAGCTTAAGCCCTGCCACGTCATTAGTTGGGTTGAGGTCGTAAGGACAAAAGTGAGGTGGAGGGACTACAAAACTGAATGCCTACACAGGCCAAGTAGGCAATCCGTATAGCCCTTTCCTATGGGAAAATGCATATATATTACACGGCCCGCGGTAGCGGGGGTGTAGTTGTGGTTAAGTTGCTAAACTCATACAAAGACCACTTTTTCGGCGGCTTATAACTTCGCTCCGCTTACTTGGCAAAAAAAGTATATGGTCGGCTCTGAATTTTTTCGCCATGTTGGGTGAGGTTTCGTGCGGGGGTGGGGGGAGCAAAGTTATAGGGGAGTCCACATTTTTTTCTTTTTCCATAGACTGAATGGGTAAAAACTTTGCGCACAGCTACAGCCCGAACGGCTGGCCAGATTTTCATCAAATATGCGGCTAGGGCTTGGGTCAGAAAGCATGCTTTGGTATCTTTGGTGGGACCCATTTCTCTTTTCGCTCCATGGACCGAAGTATCATTGGCTTGCGGTACGGCATGCTGTCGGAGAACTTTGGATGCGGCTAGTTGTTGGCTGGAGGGAAGCGTGCTGTGCGTCAACAATGTTTCAGAAATGCTGCCATAGTGTCTCGGAGGACAGTGCGCCGGCGCAATGGTCTGCAAAATAAACCGTACGCCATGTGCTGGCCGCAACAAGGGAGGGAAAGGCCGGGGAGTGAGAAGTGGTTAATGTGACATATGTAAATAGGTGGAAGAAGACGGAGGAGTGACTGCAGTATTGGTGCGTATTGCTCGATTTTGCGGGTTACTAGACAGCCGACAACTTTGTGTGGTGATTTGAGGCAGCTGTCGTAATGGCACGATAGCTTCTGCCGCAATCTGTTTGCAGCGGCCTCCTTCCGTGGTGAGTGGTGGCAGGTGAATTTCAGAAGGGGAGTGAATTGCACATGGCATAGGGTGGGTGGGAGCACGGGTGCCTGTGCTATGCGGATGGAAAGCGGTGGTTGGGGACATGGTGGCATGCATGGGTGCATGCAGTTGGGGTGGGTTTGTTCAGGGATTACACTATAGGGTGCATTGCCAAAGGCCGTAGGCCCGAGGCCATGCTCTCAAGAGCCTAGGGCTTCAGCTCACCCACCGCAGCAATTCATGTATGACTCTGTATCCGATAGAGGGGGGTGCTTGCATGGTGTGGTGTGTGCAGATTGGTTGGAGTAGGGGCAATGTTGCGAACGGTATGTGGGTAGGTTTACAGTGACACATTACTATGTGAATGGAAGTGGGTACGTACGTACTATGCGAATGAAAGTGCACAGGGGTGCAGGAGACCATGTTTTGTTTCTACACTGTGGTAAGTGTAGCAATTTTTGCTGTATAGCTCTATGGCGGTGCGCAAGTTGGAGTGCTGGTGGCAGTGCTGTGTATGTGGATTGTCTTAGTTGGTGACATGGTAACATGTATGGTGGCATTTCGTTGTTGTGGGTGTGTGCAAGGCCTAGACTACTGGGTGGATGGCAAAGGCCGTAGGGCATGCTCTCAAGAGTCTATGGCTTAAGCTCAACCACGGCAGTAATGCATTGTTGACTGTGCATCCGTTAGAGGGTAGTCACTTGTACAGAATGGGTGTGTAGCATATTTAAGACGCAATAGAGCAGCAGAAGAGAGCTGCCATGCATATACGTTTGGGTTGCAGGTCAGGTGACTGTTAGAATGTGGTAAAGTTTTTGATGTGTGGTTGGAGATGCTGCAGTGAAAAGTTACACAGTGTAGCCACTGGGTGCAGTGTTTGCATATTGTCAGTATGGTAGAGGATTGAAGGGCAGCTTATATGTGCTTGGGTAGTGTGCTGTGTGCAGATTGCTTGTAGTATGGGCAATGTTGTGAGCATTTTGTGGTTAGGTTGGCAGTGACAATACTTTCTGAGTGGAAGTGGGTAAAACAACAGTATGTGAATGAAAGGGCGTAGGGGTGCCGGAGACAGTGTAATGTGTGTACATTATGGTAACTGTTGCATTTAACACTGTGCATATACATTGCGGTGTGGAGGTTGGGTAGGAGTGCTGGTGCCAGTGGTGCGTATGTGCATAGTGATACTTGGTGAAATGCTGGCATGAATGGTTGCATTACGGTGCAGGGAATGTGTGCAAGGAGCAAAGCCACTGTAGAAATGCAGGTTTAGTGCATTAGGCACAGGGTGGTGATGTTTGGAGAATGGGTGTGGAGCACATTGTAGACGTGCTTCAGCAGCACAGGTGAGTTCCAAAGGGTGTATTGTGCGTTCCATGGTTTTGGTGATAGTTGCAACATGCTACAGTATTTGGTGTACGGCAGGAGATGGTGCAGTGAGAAGTTGTGTAGTGTTGCCACAGGGTGCAGTGTTTATGTAATGTGAGTATGGACGAGGGTATGGTTGAAGTGCAGCTTATATGTGCTTGGTTACTGTGCTGTGTGCTGATTTATTTTAGTTTACTTTATTTATTTATAGAGCGCAAACTCAGCCCGAAGGCCTCTGGGCGCCATTCGTACATGTTACAGTCAAACAGGCAACAAAATAATAAGGTAATTGCATACATACAGAAATGTACAAATGCACATACAATATGTTCAGTTACATCAAGGATATGACTACATCAGTAGAACCTGGCGATGCTGAAGCAGAGAGGCAGTATCTAGATTTACATATATACAGTTTGTGCTTACATATTTATGCATCCCTGGTGAGGTCTTGCTCCTGCAACCACATTTTTGCCTTTTTGCGGAAGAGAAGGAATGCAGGTTCCTCTCTCAAGGGGGCAGGTAATGCATTCAATTTTTTGGCTGCTAAGACTGGGAAACTAACCCCTCCTGTTGTTTGAAGCGTGGAATTGTGACACACTGTGATGGGCTGATCTGGTAGGTCCGGTGGAAGATTGTTGGCTGATATTACTAGAGAAGTAGATGGGTGCTTTGTTGACTAAGCATTTATGTGTAAGGGACAGTGTTTTAAGATCGATTCTTTGCTTAATATTAAGCCAGTTGATGGCTTGTCTGGCTGCAGTAATATGTTGATTCGTTGGAATGTTTAATGCTGCTCTGACGGGATTATTTTGCATAAATTGCATTTTATTGAGATTATGTTGGGAGGTTCCAAGATATAGTGCACTGCAATAGTCAAGCTTGGATAATACTCAGGCTCCGGCTATTGTGATGCAGTTAGGTGTTGTCAGATAAGGACGGCATGCTGTAATGAGCTTGCATGTATGTGCCGTGGATGATGCCAGTGCATTAGTTTGTCTTTTTAGCGTGAGTGTAGAGTCGTTGTAGATCCCTAATGTTTACACTGCTTTGCTGACTTTAATTAAATTACCATCGATGTTGAAGGAGTTTAAAATTGTTCCTAGTTTGTTTAGTTTGGAAGAGGACCCTAGAAGAAGCAACTCGGTCTTCTCGTCATTTAAGCACAGTCTGGGTGTTGCCATCCATGCTTGTATAATACTGTAAATGTTATTGAGGGTCTTACTGTCTCTAATGTGGTCACTGGTGATAGGTAATAGTATCTGGGTGTCATCAGCATAGTTTGTGTATATGACTCCCATATAATCAAGTCTATCAGAGAGGGGCTTGGTGAACACATTATAGAGAGAAGGGGACAAGCAGGATCCCTGCGGTACCCCACATTTAACTGGAGTAGGTAAGGCAGAAGCTGAAGGTGCAAAGACAATCATAGATCTGTTGTTGAGAAAGGACTTAATCCAAGTGTTGGCTTGGTCCGAGAAATGTGCCGCAGTTGAAAAGTGTTTGCATAGGATGTCATGGTTCACTAAATTGAATGCTGCCGATAGGTCAAGAAGGAGAAGCAAGGCTAGCCCTTGTCCTTCAGCGATTGGATTTGGGTCTTTAGGTCAATGAGCGCTGTCTCTGTCCCATGCCTAGGTCTGAAACCCGATTGTCTTAGTCCTACCAGATTGTTGGATTCAAGGTGTCGCTGTCTCTGTAGGTAGGCTGCCCGGTCTAACATTTTTAGCAAGAAAGGCACTGTTGTGATCGGCCTATAATTACATGTGTTATTCGGGTCTAGTGATGGTTTCTTTAACAGTGGGAGTACCCATGCGTCCTTTAAGTTGGTTGGTACCGTGCTGGATTTAAAGGAGGCATTAATGACATCAGTGATGAAAGGGGCTGGCTCCTTTGTGGCCTCCTTAATAAGAGGGGCTGGGCAGGTGTCACCTTGGCAATTGGAGGGTTTGAGTTTCAGCACAATGGTTTCAACCTCTTTGATAGTAAGGGGAGTGAAATTAAATTACGTAAGGCCATTCCTAGTGGCTCTATGAGCCTCAAGGCTGGGGTCCAAGTCAGGTATGAGGCTTTTTTTATTTTCTATTTTCTTCTGAAGCAAGGATATTTTGTCTTGTAATGTGTTTTGTGTATTTGTGCACCATTGGGTGTCTTTAATACAAGTGTCAGGAGGCGGTGCCAGGGATTCCAGCTCTTTCAGGATATTGAATAATTCCTTTGTGCTAGACTTAGCATTAGAAATGTGTACATTTAAATTGTCTTTTTTCGCTTGGATAATTGCTACCTTATAATTGACAGAGGCTGCAGTAAAGGTATCCTTATTGATAAGTGTGGGGTTATTCTTCCAAAGTGATTCGGCTGTTCTTTTCAGTTTTCTGAGACTTTTTAGGTGCAGAGTATACCAATTATTGAGGTGTGCGCTGGGTTTAGATTTCTGTAGCTTAAGTGGTGCTATAGTATTAATCACCTTTGGCGGTGTCTCTTTGTACAGGTCGACTAAGATAGATGGGTCCGAATGCGTTGCAGTAGGGTGAGTGATGGGTTTCAGTAGAGGAAGGAGGTTCTCTAAGGTTAGATTACGTTTGTTTCTCGTCATCATGGCCGGTGCAAGGGTGGGTAGAGTCTGTATATCGGCGGTTTTGATGGAGAAGGAAATTAGGTGGTGGTCAGTCCAGGCACAAGGTGCCAAGGGCCATTTTGTAAATGAAAGCGGTGCCACCTCCTTTGGTATTGTTGGTCTCTCTATCCGATTGGATGATTGAATACTTATCCGGTATGGCTAAGGCCAGAGACGGGCCTAATGCTGAGTGGAGCCAAGTCTCAGTGATGGCGATGAAGTCAAGGTCATGGAGTGTAATGAAATCAGCGATGTCTAGTGCATGTGCAGGTAGTGATCTAGCATTGATGAGGCCAGCTTTAATGGTAGGAGTGGGGATATTTTGTTTGGCCGTGTGTAGCCTATTCTTGATTGCTTTGAGTGAGGAAGATGGATTGGTTGTAGTTGTAGGTTCTAAAGTAGAACGGTTGTTGCTAGTCACGGTGTGATGTTGTGTGAAAAGGGATCCAAGTCTGTAATTTCTGAGAGGAAGTGGGCATGGGGTGGTAGGTGGTCTAGTGGGTGTATTAGGACAATGGGGATTTTGCTGTGTGATGCGTGGAGGCAGGCTTCTATGTTGTTGCGTTAGCGTTGCAAAGTGGGACCTCATGGGACGAGCCTGAGATAGGTGTTTGGTGAGTGAGTTAGATGGAGATAGCCTTAGAGGATAGTGATGATCCGGATACAGGCCCTTTTGGAGGAAGGTCGAAGGTGGTATATGAGCTGAGGCCGGGAGTATAGATGCCATAGTGAGGCAGGTAACAGGTTTCCTAGAATTCCTACGGGTGTCCATGGTGATTGGGAGAGAGTGGACAGAGGTGGCTACTAGTAGAAATGGGTCACAGTAGATGAGGCAGTTTAAGATGTAGACTAGCGCACAGAATGGTCGCAGCATGGCTAATTCTCCTTTATCTGTACTGCTGACTCAGTACTCTTGGGCTAGTAGGGTAGTGGTCTCATAGCAGAGATGGTGGTCTGGCTTTCAGATAGTGGAGGGTAAGTTGTAAACAATCCAATTATAAGACAGGCAGTAATACCTAGCAGAAGTTATGCTTGCAAGGTGTGATGACCTAGTGCAGGTCACAGGCAATAGCAGCAAGGTATGCAGGTCTAATGCTGGACTTCAGTAAGTCAGGTTCTGGTGCAGATCTATTATGATTGCACGATATGCAGTCTTAATACGTGGTGGGTAATTAAAAAAGCGAGGTCAAATACAAGACATATACAATGTAGGCAGGTCTGAGGTCATAGTACATGATGAAGCAGTAATCGTGGTAAGCCTACTATAGATGCGGTGCAAGTTCAGATACAGGCAGGTAAAGACAATTATAAAGGATGCAAAATCAAAAATGTATGGCAAATGCAATGGAGGTGGGTGCAAAGTCCTAATACGTGATAGTAACAGTAATAACAGAGGGCCTAGTAAGGACACAGTAGTGGTAATATCATATACATAGCAGGTGCAGCAGTTAAAATTCAAGGTCAAAATGCACGACATGTGCCATGGGTAAATACAAGGTTCTAGTACAAAAAGTGAGCAGAGATCGCAGTGGGCTAAAGGTCTTGCTCTAAGCACGGTATTAATCCTGGTGCAAGACGTGTACGATGGTAGTGGGGTATATGCAATTCCAGTATGACACATGGGGATAAGGTTATACGTTAGAGGTGGCTGCAGCTTGCTGGACAGAGCATTTAGGGGGAGCAGAGGTTGCGGGGGTGTCTCCCGCTCCCCTTAAATTGTATAATAGGTTTGGGGGTTGCAGGGAATACATGGATTGCGGTGGCAAAACCACAGCTTTTTTGCCACGATTTTTTGTGTAAACAGCCGTTTGTGCCACGATTTTAACAAATGGAACCCTCCTGCCTTATTCGAACGCCGGCTTGCGCCTGCCAGTCATGTATGATTGGCTAAAAGGAAAAGCCTGACCAATCCAAGGTCGGATGCACTTCCTCGCTTCGGGGTGCAATTCGAAATGCGGCGGCCATTTTAGGAAGTGCAAACCATGCAGTTTTGCTAGATGATCGTCGTTGAATTCAGTGAATTTTAATAAATGGGAATATATTGCACTTGCAGCACGGATGTAAGGGAGCCCATGTTAAAATGGGAATAAGGAGGCTGAATTCGATGTAGCACGAGGATCTTTATGGATATGTCAGGTGGATATTTCGGTAATGCCAGTAGCCTTAACGGGATGCTGCTGCAGGGTTGGAGCTAGTTAGAGAGCTGCTCCAGCAGCTCGAGGGGGGGCTCCTAATCCTGGGCTGCAGGCTGCAGACTGCAATATGCTGGAAACTCAGTCAGGAGCCTTGATCACCTGCCTTATCCGAATGCCGGCTTGCGCCTGCCGGTCGTGTATGATTGGCTAAAAGGAAATGCCTGACCAATCCGAGGTCGGAGGCCCTTCCTCGCTTCGAGGGGGGGGGGGTGTTGAAGGATTGCACTATTGGGTGCATATACGGTAGGAAATGGTGCAGTGAGAAGTTGTGTACTGTGGCCGCAGGGTGCAGTGTTTATGTAATGTGAGTATGGAAGAGGGTATGGTTGAAGTGGAGTGTATATGGGTTTGGTTACTGTGCTGTGTGCAGATTTACCTGTGGTAGGTGTGTTGAAGGATTAGACTATTAGGTGCATGGCTGAAGGCAGTAGGCCGGGGCCCATACACTGAAGAGCCTAGGGCTTCAGCTCACCCACCGCAGTAAGGCATGTCTGACTTTGCATCCGGTGGAGGGGGGTGCTTGCATAGTTTGGTGTGTGCAAATTGTTTGGAGTAGGGCCAATGTTGCGAACAGTATGTGGGTAGTTTGCCAGTGAGATAATTCTTTGTGAATGGAAGTGAGTACGGCCGTAGTATGCGAATGAAAGTGCACAGGGATACAGGAGACAGTGCTTTATTTGTACATTATGGTAATTGTTGCAATTTCTTTCTGCATAGCTCCATGGTGGTGCGCAGGTTGGCTAAGAGTGATGGTGGCAGTGCTGTATATGTGGATTGTAGTAGTTGGCGAGATGGTAACATGTATAGTGATTTTACATTGCGATGGGTGTGTGCAAGGCCTAGACTATTGGGTGCATGGCCATAGACCATGCACTCAAGATCCTAGGCCTTCAGTTTACCCACTGCAGCAATGTATGTCTGACTCTGCATTCGTAGGCCATGCACTCAAGAGCCTAGGTCTTGAGCACAATCACGGCAGTAATGCATTGTTGACTCTGCATCCTTTAGAGGGTGGTGACTTGTACAGAATGCGTGTGCAGTATATTGGAGACGCAACTGAACAGCAGAAGAGAGCTGCCATGCGTGTATGTTTGGTTTGCAGGTCAGGTGACTGTTAGAACGTGGCAATGTTTTTGATGTGTGGTTGGAGATGCTGCAGGGAAAAGTCATGCAGTGTGGTGCCTATGTGCATAGTGGTATTTTGGTGAAATGGTGGCATGAATGGTTGCATTACAGTGCAGGGAATGTGTGCAAGGAGCACAGCCACTTCAGCAATGCAGGTTTGATGGTGCATTAGGGACAGGGTGCTGATGGTTGGAGAATGGGTGTGGAGCACATTGTAGATGTGTATTGTGCGTTCCATGGTTGTGGTGATAGTTGCAACATGTTATGGTATGTTATTGTTATGTTATTTTGCATTTATATAGCGCCTTCTACACCATTGGTATGGTCTGAAGGCACTGGTAGGTTGAACACCCTTGGGAACCGTAGTTCAGGTCACTAGAGAGAGTCAAAAGGTGCGTGTGAACACCGGGTATGTGTGCAGCTTGTGCGTTATCCATACCGGATGCGGCTGCGTTAGGACTGAGGAGAACGCCTGGCTGGGGGTTTGTAACCAGCAGTGTTTACTTAGAATGATGTGGAGTGAGCGGCGGATATTGGTATGAGAACAGTTATACCGAATGGTGTCATAGTATCTCTGTGTTCTAGTTGAGTGGTGATGTAAAAGAGAGAGTAAGCATGGTGGTGTGAATATGATGGGTTATATGCTCTTTCAGACGTTCACTGCATTCCAAACCATACTATATGCGTCACGCAATTCTATACGCTCCAGTCCGTTCCATGCACTTCTATCCACTCTGTGCACCCCAGTCTGCTCCATACACTCCGGTCCGCTTCACGCATACATGCATTCCAACCCGTCCCGCGCGCTCCAGTCCGATCTGCGTACTCCAGACTGCCTCACGCATGCACTCGTCTGCCCAATGCATGCACTCCTGTCTGCCCCATGCTCTACGCATTCAGCAGCTCTACGTACTCATCCATTCTCCGCACTCATCAATATTGGATGCAATCTGTGCTTGTTCGTTCCACGTACTCGTCCGCTCTACGCAACACGTCCGTTCACTCTGGGCACTTGTTCGCTCCAGGCATTTGTTCGCTCTAGGCACTCATTTGCTTTATGCCCTCACACGTACTATGCATTCACCTGTTTTATGCACTCATCCCTTCCATGTACTTGCCCCCTCTACGCACTCGCCCCCTCTACACATTCGTCCCCTCTACGCACTCGTCCCCTCTACGCACTCGTCCCCTCTACGCACTCGTCCCATCACGCACCCATCCCCTCTACGCACTCATCCCTTCTACGCACTCATCCGCTCCCCGCATTCATCCGCTTTAATCAGTCGCGCTTTTCACGCATTCAACAGCAATATCCTGTTCTATATATTCATCTCTACACTCAACTGATCTACAGCTTCATCTGCTCTGTATACTCATCCGCTCCGTACACTCATCCGCTCCATATACTCATCAGCTCTATACACTCATCCGCTCTATACACTCATCCGCTCTATACACTCATCCGCTCTATACACTCATCCGCTCTATACACTCATCCGCTCTATACTTTCGCCAGGTCTGTACATTCATCTGCTCCAGCGATCTACACATTCTCCGCACTTCCGTATTCATCCGCTATCCACACTCATGCGCTCTACATACTCATCCGCTCCACGTACTCATCTGTTCTACACACTCATCCGGTTTACGCTCATCCGCTCTGCACATTCATCTGTTTTACGCACTCCTGCGTTCTACTCGCTTCTCTGTATGTACGCACTCATCCAGGCTATATGCTTGTCCGCTCTACACATGCAGACGCTCTACACACTCATCCGCCCTACATATACATATGTATTCTTCCACTCAGCACATTCATCTGTTCCACCTGGTTCATCCATTCTAACTATTTCGTCGACGCCATTCACTTCGTTCAGTCCACATGTATTCTGTCAATTTGCGGAGTTTAAATCTCTTTACTGTTTTCGTATGATTTACTCTTATTAGCCATTTCACTGCTTTGATCTACTTTATTTGTTTAATTCTGTTTGTCCTTCTAGTTTATATTAGGGATTATTAGCTGTCAATTTCTCGCATCAGGTAGTTTGTTGGATTGGTGTCATTGAGTTGCTGTTGGTCTGTTTGGGCTAGTTTGGTACAGGTTGGTTTTAGGAGAAGAGCCATGTTTTCAGCAGTTTGCGGAAAGACGTTAAATCCTCAGTTAGGCGGATGTGGGGTGGGAGCGAGTTCCATAGCGTGGGGGCCAAAGCTGAGAATGATGATCCGCCTAACCTGACTGAGTTTGTCTTCGGTATGACTAGGAGGCCGGCTGAGCTTGATTTTAGGGTGCGTGGGGGTTGATAGGGTTTTAGTTTGTCTTGAAGATATTGAGGTCCGGTTTTATGCAGTGCTCGATGGGAGATGCATAAGGTTTTGAAAGTCACCCTTTGGGCTACTGGAAGCCAGTGCAGCGTCTTAAGGGCTAGGGAGATGTGGTCTCTTGGGCCGAGCACAAGAAGCAATTTGGCTGCCACGTTTTGTGCCCTTTGGAGTTTATTCAGTTGGTACGCGTGGACTCAGAGGTATAGTGGGTTTGCGTAGTCCAGTCTTGATATAACGATTGATTGGACCGCGGAGAGTCTGTTGGGAAAGGAGAGATATGGAAAGATGCGCCTAAGGGTTTTAAGGTGGTAGTGGCAGGACTTTGAGACGTTGGATAGGTCAAGAAGGATTAGTGCGGCGCATCCCGAGGAGTCTGCCTTCATTTTAAGGTCATCCCAGATTGAGGTTAGGGTGGTTTCAGTTCCGTGACGGGCTCTGAAGCCTGATTGGGCGGGGTCTAGGAGATTGTTGGCTTCGACAAAGGCATTTAGCTGGGAGTAGGCAGTTCGGTCAAGGAGTTTGGCAAGAAACCTGGTGTTTGAGATGGGGCGGTAGTTTTTGGGCTCAAGAGGGTCGAGCGAAGGTTTTTTAATTGGAGGTTTGACATGAACCATTTTAAATGCGTCGGGAAAGATACCAGAGGAAAGGGAGGCATTTATGATGGTTCTTGCGTGTTCTCCTGCGCAGGTGGAAGCGAAGATTTCTTTGAGGGTTGTGGCTGGGCAAGGGTCCAGCGGCGAGCCAGGTGGTTTGCGGGCAGATAGAAGTTTGAGAAATTGCTCTGGTGATATTGGACTAAAGGATTCAAACGTTGGTTGCGTAGTGGTCGCAGCTGGTGGGCTGGCTGGTAGGGGGGGAGAATTGCCTGGTGGATTTAGGAGAGCCAGTTTGGTGGCTAAAGTATTTGTTCTTTCGAGAGCCATGGTGTAAAAGTGGAGGGAGAGTGAGTCGCACAGTGACTGAGGGGGTCGGGACGGTCGTGGTGCAAGCCGGATTGGTGAATTCGGAGATGATTTTGTGGAGTTCTTTGCTTGGGTTTTTGCAGTTTAGGATTCGGGAGTTGTAGTGGGCTTTTTTTGCTTTCCGAATTTCGGCCTTGTACTGATAAAGGTGTCGGGCCAAGGTGGCCCTGCTCTCCTGGGTTTTGTCTTTCTGCCATTTGCGTTCTAGGTATTTATATAGTTGTTTAGTGATCTTCAACTCAGGAGTGAACCATCTGGGCAAGAGGCCACGGCGGGTTGATGGTTTGCAAGGGGGTGTGAGCTGCATCAGAGATACGTTGAGCCATGAGTCAAAGGCATCAGGGGTTAGTTGTTTGTTGAGTTGGCGGGTAGGTGGTGGAGACTGGAGGAGAGTGTCAGCTAGGTCCGGGACGATTATTAGTTTTTTCCAGCATTTGCGTAGATTCAGAGGTTCAGATTAGAGTACGGGAAGGGGGTCAGAGGAGCGAATGGCAAACAAGAGAATTAAGTGATCGGACCAGATGATAGGGGTGGGGGGCTTTAATTGAATCAGGGTGTTGGAGCTAAATATGGCATCAAGAGTGTGTCCTTTATAGTGAGTCATTTATGTGGGGTTGGAGGTTAATTGCGTCTAAACCATCAACCAGAGAGTGCGTCATAGGGTTGGTGGAGATGTCGAGCCATATGTTGAAGTCTCCAAGAAGGGTGAGGTTGGGATGGTTTAGTTGAAGGGTGGCAATAGAGTCGCAGAGGTTGTTTGCGAATTGTCTATCGTAGCCAGCGGGCCTGTAAATTATTAGGAAGCTGTGAGAGAGCGATGGGGAGAGGGATAGTTTAACGAGGAGAGATTCGCAGGAAGGAATGGAAGGTTGGTTGCCGATGATTGAGGCGTGGAAGAGGAATTTGAAGACGAATGCTACTCCCCCTCCTCTGGGGGGACGGTTCAGTGAGATGAGGTAGTAGTCAGGGGGGAAGGCTTGTATGCTACAGTATTTGGTGTATGACAGGAGATGGTGCAGTGAAAAGGTGTGTAGTGTGGCCACAGGGTGTAGTGTTTATGTAATGTGAGTATGGAAGAGGGTATAGCTGAAGTGCAGCTTATATGTGCTTGGCTACAGTGCTGTGTGCAGATTTATTGAAGTAGGCCCAATGTTGTGAAGCTGCACAGGTTGCCGTTGACACAATAATTTGTGAATGGCAGTGGGTAGGGTTGGTGCAGACTGTGGTATGTTTGTGGATTCTGCTAATTGTGACACTTTTTGGTGAATGGGTGTTTTATGGTGTGGGGGAGTTGGGTAGAAGGGGCTTTTAAGTGCCCACATGGTCGCATGTATGGATCCATAGTGTTGTGGTGGGTGTGGAAAGGGCTGCACTGTTGTATGCATGGCAAAAGGTGTGCTGGGTGCGCCTCAGGATCTTTGTGGATGCTGTAATCGTGCATTTTTTAGCATTTTTTAGCAGAAGTTTCTGGTGGAGAGGCTTTGGAATCAAACGGAACGTTTTATAAGAGTGCGTAACGATAAATATGCAGTGGTATACAGAAATGATAGTGTGCAATGCAGAGGTTTTGTATGTGCTTGCTGCATGCGTGTTTGAAAATGTGACAGCACCCAATGGGGGAGTGCTGCAAAAATGCCTGTGCAAAGTGAAGAAGTATTGTGTGTGCGTTACATTGCAGATGGGAAAGTGCACGTGCCATATTCTGCCATTATGACCATGGTACACATGGGAATTGAATTGTGGCCAATAGGCTATTAGGTGTTTAGGGTGTGGTTGACAGGAAGGTGCGGTAACAATTCGTCCGAATACTGTGTCGTGAGGTTGGTCAAGATTGAGAGAGGCACAGTGCTCATTGTCGGTGATACCTTTGTGCGCCATCTGCACAGGTGTTGTGTGAAAAGAGGAGTTGCTGGTAATGTCGGCTTGGAAGGAGTAGACGCGTTCTGGGGCTGTCAGGGTGACTGGAGTTTCGGCAGGATAGTTCAGCCTTGCAGATATTTGGCCTCCATCACGAACGTTGACTTTGTTGTCGTGCACTATGGAAGTGTACATGTGGGTTACATGTCGTGTGGACGTTTAATAAGTCACCTGAAGAGGTTGTTAAACGCAGTGATGCAGATTTTTGCTACTGCAAAGGTCGTTTTCTCATGCATAACACCAAGAGATCTATGGGCCCATTACAGTGTAATTTTTCCCCAGCTAGAGGTCGGAAGGTGCGTTATAAACAGAAGCATGTGTGAATTTATGCAGACTGCTGGCATGTTTGCCACCCACTATGAGATCATGAGGTTGCAACATATGCAGTGGTTCAGTAGAAATGGCATTTATTTGAGCGCCATTGGCAATGTCGTCTTCTTTTACACTGTGCAAGAAGCAATGACTAGAAAGTGCTAAAAATCTGAGAGCCAAACAGAAACGCATATAAAGAGACAAAAAAGTTGCGCACATGCACGTAAAAAAAAAAACCAATCAAAAACCTTTATACATCTACGATGGAAGCCCCAATCCCCTACCCAGCTTGATATTGCTTACCCCGCCACCCCACACCCTCACGATCACGAAAAGGATGCGGGTTGTGCAGTAGTTTCAGGATTACACGTGCCACATCCTGGGTGGCCATGTAGCTGTATGCAGATGGCAAAATCGTGCATACTTTTACTAAACTTTGTAGTGGACGGGCTTTGGAATGGCACGATACTTGTATTGTAAATGAGTAACAGTACATTTGAAGTGTTCTACAGGAGTGACAGTGTTGGACGATGGCGGCTTCGATGCGATTGGTGGATGCCTGTGTGCCTACTTACGCATAAGCCAAAGAGGTAGTGCTGCAGAGAACATAGTGCAAAGGGAAGAAGTACTGCTCCAGCTTTGGAGGGGTGCGGCCCTCGCAGTACTTGGGGAAAGGCATGTGCCACATTCTGCGCTTCTTACCATGCTGGCCAATGGGAATGGGACTATGGCCTTTGGACAATCAGGTGCTCTGGGTCTGCGTCACAGGAAAGGGAGGCATTCACTTTTTCCATTACTTTGTGTACTGCGGCTGGCAAACATGGCAAGACGCACAGTTTTCGTCGTGGGTGATGCCTTTGTGGAAGATCTGTTCGTGTATGCCCTCCAAGAAGACTTATCTGGCAATTTTGGTTTGGAGGGAGTGGACGCTTTGTGGTGTAGTGTCGAAGCGTGCTGTTTCGGCAGACTGCTTGTAAATGTCGATGTGTGTCCTCTTCAGCAACTGTACATGTTGTGATCCTGCACTTTGGAGCCTTCTTTTTGGGTTACATGCCTTGTTCCCGTGTGTACCGTCAAATGAAGATTATGATCAAAGCTGTGCAGTGCATTTTTCCTGCTGCCAAGGTGCTTTTCTCATGTATACTCCCGCGAATAGTGTGGAGGTATTCCAAAGATTCCTGTCGCCAGTCAGAGGTCGGAAGGGGTCTAATCAACAGAGCAGGTGTGACTTCTGGAATGTTCTCCTGTGAGAATGCGAACATTGGTTCGCGATACATACACCTTTTCAAGCCAAATGGCATGTCTTTGTCGACCAGTGGCAATGAAATGTTGTTTCACAATCTACAAACTGCACCGTAGACCCTATTGTAAGAATGTGAGCTGATGTTGATAACACACATTTACGTATGCAAACCGCAAAAAAAGTGTCTCTAGGGAAGCACCTTTAAATAAAAAAAAATAAAAAAAAACCACAAAGGCTCTTTCAAGAGCCACCACAACTACCGACGTCCGCTCCGCTCCCCTGGTGGAAAGTTATTCCCCCACTCCCGCGTGCGCACAGCACGAAAAGTCAGCGAATATCGCAATAGTTTCAGGGTGGCACGTGTTACATACGCCCCTTTTGCAGATGACAGCCATAGAAATGGGCCTGCGGGGGCTACGGGATTGGGCAATTAAGTTTGTGGGTGTGGTGTGTATGGACGGACTGTGCTACACGGTGTATTTGTCCACAGAAATGCAGTGAATGCGGTTATGACTGTGTTTCACGAGGCACAGCGTGCAGGTTTTAGGGGATTCCGACATACATTGACTGAAAGTAAATGGAAAACGGTGTGCAGTGGCTACTCATTTTGCAATCTATCATGTGCATGCGTAGTGCTATGGAGTAGCTACAATGAAGTGACTGATTTTGGTTTCTCTGTGTGACACTTTGTTGACATGCACTCATGCCGATATTATTGTTGTTAATTTTGCAAGGAAAACTGTACAGCATGTTACATGCATTTCAGTGCCGTTTGCGATGAAGGAGCCACTTGCCCAGTTCATGCGTTTGTTTCCGATCTCTTGCATAAGTTTCTATCGCATTATGCAGCCACTGATGTGGCAGCGTAAATTTCTGTTTGGTCCGTGAATGCAGACAACGCAGTACATTGCAAAGAAGTGTATTTGTGCCTTTGTTCGACATGTGCCAATGTCATACTTCGCCCATGGGAATATGACGTTTCACAGCATCAATACTTTTCACCAGCTATAACGTTCATCTTATTATGCCTGCCATCCCGATTTCTGCACACCCCATCTAAATTGGCTTGGTGTCATTCTTGAAAGTAGTGACATTTTTTTGTACTAAGTGTTGCACTTTAACAGTCTTGTAAACGCTCTGCAGCACGTAAAGAAACCTCTTTGTACAGTGAACCCCTTTCTAACCGATTGAACTACAGTGTTTAGCGCATTGCCACGCCACCCGCCCTGCATGCGTGCATCGGCTATTTCGTTGTTGATCTGTGAAAGGTGCTTTCTTCATTTACCTTTTTTCCTTTCCCAGTTCATTTGCATTTATTATGGTGTTCTCACACACGCCACAGAAGGAACGGCAGGAAAGTTCTGGTACAGAAGGGGCAGCACCTGCATGGATTCTATAGGGGATGTGCCGGGAGACGGAATTATTGGGTGGCCCTCACCTACATAGGCACCAATAATTGTAATGCTCCTGTAAGGACCGTTCCCACACAATTCCAAGTACCTTCTCTCTGTACAGTTGCGCGTTGCAGTACATGACCTTTGCCAGGTAAGGGTCTGTAGCGCAACATATGGTTTCCAAAGGTTGTTTTCCAGCTCCGCTGCCCTACAGGAGTGCTCCTCTTGTTCCCTGCAGATGATGTGCAAATGCTGTACATCAAGGCATAAAATAAGCAGTGTCGCAGAGCAATTTGCAATACATTTCTGTAGGTTTGCTAATTAAATTGGCACTTGTGTAGCAAAGTTAGCTATTTAAGTTACCATGTTGAATAAAATCAAAGCTCACCCTGCATTCCTCTCCTGGCTTCAGAGCCCTCTCCACCATCTTTTCTCAGTTCACTGCAAGTTCAAAGGGGTTAATGGAGAGAGAGAGTGCAGCAGTAATCATCCCCTTCACTCATGTGCCAAACAGCCTGTGTGGGAGTGCTACGCACATTTTATTTTTATTTTTCAATTAATTGCAAACCAGAAACAATCGGGATAATACTGTTACTAAGCTAACTGTATCACATCTGCCAAAGACCAGTATGTTTTAGTCATTTGAAAAAAAAAGTCTTTCAATTCCTTTTAAAAAAATGTAATAGTTTACATAATGCATAATTACAGTATTGCTACTGTAAAACACTGCATTGTCTCCATGCTTTACAGTGAAGTGTATCTAAATCTCAGTGTCAACTAGATTTCATTTTGTTGGGAAGGTGCATCATATTGACGAGTGGACACCTTTGAAAATGTACATGACCACGCGGCCAAATGCTTTGGTGGCAAACCTAGTCCTGTGGCCTGCTGGTTACATACAGCTTGCAACTAGTGCTCAACCCATGAGCTGATCCCATAACTCCTTGACATTCTATCTTACTGTGTTGGTTTATACCCACTACCCTGAAAGTGAGATGGCAGCAAACTACAATATTCTGCCTAGTTTGCCCACTTCTCTGCCTGCTATGCCTTCCACTCTGCTTAGTATTTTACTTAATCAATACACAAAGCTAACTTGATATTTACTTAAAGTAGCGATCAATTGTTTCATCCAGTCTGTACATCTACAGACCTACTGCAAAACTATACACTGTAGTTGGCCTCCAGAGCTCACTTTGCTCTATGATTATGATTGCATTATATATTTGCACCTGCAGTAGTGAGAGCTGGCCAAACTGTTTTAAGAGCCTTTTTATCATATCTATTTATTTGTGTCCATTCATGCAGCTAACCTTTTAACAGACACTCACCCAGGGCTCGCACAGTATTTTTTCGCCCACTCGCATAGTCGAGTAGATATTACGAAGGGCCAGTACGATTTGCAGGGAATGTTGGAAACTTATTTAAACTTTACATTACTTGCAGTAAATGTCAAATAAAAGTTTCACTGTGCATGGCTGGCCTCTGGGTGGCAGCAGTGTGCCAAACTAAAGTGGGTTTGTGGTGACATGCACCATTTTACAGTAACAATTTGCTCACTAATGTCTTATTTCAGCGGTATACAAAACTGCTGTATTGTTGCTCATTTTATATCTTGGGTACAAGTATCTTTTGGTGGCATTAAAAACATTAGTACAAAATTGCTAATCAAATGGGTTTGTTTGCTAATCAAGAAGAATTTAATTAGCAAACTCTGCTAATCAATTTTTAAAAACTAATTCATGCCTTGTACATGAAAGTACCTTATGTAATTGCTGAAAGGGCGGTAGCCTGCCCACTGGTCCCTTGTGCTTTCATTTCAGCTGTCATCACATGCACTACAAACACTTTATGCTACGCAATTAGTGTTAGGGGTAGCATTCACGGATATACATACATTGTGGAATACAAGAAAGTTTACAACAACGCGAAACACAGCTTCATTACGTGCAGAAGGAAGCCATTTATTTTGTGCGACCCATGCAGCTACATCGCTTTTCTAACCACCAAAAAGATTGTTTGCGCTCTGCATATTCTGCCGTTTCCTTACTTGCCTTTACATGCACTAGTATGTGTGTGACCAAGGTGGGATATGATATGATCGTTTATTTATATAGCGCCTATACACAATGTGTTTCAAAGCGCTTCAAGGCAAGGGAGGGAACAAGGGAAAATACAACCACATTCTTACAGGCCATGAACAGTAAGGATGTGAAATTAACTATCATACTCGGCCTGACGACATTTCAGATAGTGCAAGAGCTAAGACATAGATGAGGAAGGGAGGGGGAGAGTGGGAAGGAAATGGAAACAGGCAGGCGACTACCATACTAGGACTGACGACATTTCTGGTAGAGCTGGAGAAAAACAAAAGGTGAGGGAGAGGGGTGCAGAAAGGGAGGGGAAGAACAAAACAAGCAACTAACATACTAGGCCTGACGACATTTCAGATAGTGCTGGAGGGGTGGTGGGGAGGAAAAAAACAGTAATGGGAGGGTGAAGGAAACAGACGAGGTTGCTACCATATTAGGTCCAGGGACAATTCTGATAGAGTAAGTGCATAGAAGAAAGTAAGGGGAGGAGATAGGAAAAGGGAGAAGGGAAGGGAGGAGAGAAAAGAGATTAAGCAGTCAAAAAGAGTGGAGAAGCAAGAGTGGAGAGCGAATACAATTGCAGAAGTCAGTAGTAACACATAATGTTGCAAGCCAGGATACAAGATGAAGATGGGAACAGCATGATTCAGGGCCATAATGAGTACAAGATGCAAAGGAAGTCCAGCATGAGAGTTGAGAAAGAGTGACGCACCGTGAATGAAGTCCATAAAAGTCAAATCCAGCATTGGCCACAAGACAGTGATGGTGAAGGAAGGTAGCAGGTGGGCGGGGCTTGCTAAGTGGTGAAAAAGAGCAGCGGGCAGGAAGGTACCAGGTGGGCGGGGCTTAGGCCAGGTGACCTAGATCCACTTGCACCTGCTCCCCCATCTGCAAAGGAAAAGAAGCTGGAGGGCTCCTTAAGTAGGGAAACAGAGAGGCAAGCAGGAAGGCACCAGGTGGGCGTGGCTTGCTAGGTGGTGAAAAAGAGCGGGAAGCAGGAAGCAACCAGATGGGCGGGGCTTGCTAAGTGGTGAAAAAGAGCGGCAAGCAGGAAGGCACAAGTTGTGCGGGGCTTGCTAAGTGGTGAAAAAGAGCAGCAGCCAGGAAGGCACCAGGTGGGCGGGGCTTAGGCCAGGTGACCTAGATCCACTTGCATCTGCTCCCCATCTGCAAAGGAAAAGAAGCTGGAGGGCTCCTTAAGTAGGGAAACAGAGCGGCAAGCAGGAAGGCACCAGGTGGGCGTGGCTTGCTAAGTGGTGAAAAAGAGCGGGAAGCAGGAAGGCACCAGGAGGGCGGGGCTTGCTAAGTGGTGAAAAAGAGCAGCAAGCAGGAAGGCACCAGTTGGGCGGGGCTTGCTAAGTGGTGAAAAAGAGCGGCAGGCAGGAAGGCACCAGGTGGGCGGGGCTTAGGCCAGGTGACCTAGATCCACTTGCACCTGCTCCCCATCTGCAAAGGAAAAGAAGCTGGAGGGCTCCTTAAGTAGGGAAACGGAGCGGCAAGCAGGAAGGCACCAGGTGGGCGTGGCTTGCTAAGTGGTGAAAAAGAGTGGGAAGCAGGAAGGGACCAGCTTTGCCATTTTACAGACTTACTACAAACAGTCCCACCTGCAGTTACATGTTTTCTTCAACTGTATGACCGGCAGGCGACCTCTTGATACTTTCCGTCACACTGCTGAGTACAGACACAATGTATCTGTTTCACAGGTCATGGAAAGACAAGCAGAAGATAAATCAAAGTAATGCAACATTTAACACGCCCACGTGACACTGTAGGTTGCTGTTCCTTGTTTACCAGTGGCCGTTATACAGGAGTGCTTTAGCCACACATTGGTAGGTTTGCAGAGCCACCCACGAAGTCAGCAGCAGTACTTTAAATGCGGTAGCCTACTGCATGAATCCGTAGGGCTGGCGACAGGGCGGTGCTACCAACATACAGTGAATGACCTATGCATGGGTCTCGTTGTGGAACGGAAACACGTGCACTTCCACAACTACTTAAAAGTGCATTAGAAGATGCAGACATGTGGTCACTAATGCCGTCCTATGGATACTTGCAATGTGATTGCACATACGCCAACCAGGTGCAGACTCCCTAGGAAACGTCAATATTGCTCATCTGTAGTCATATCGGCCAGTAGTGTGTGGCACAGATTTACCATGCACTGTTAACACAAAAAGAGAGCCTACTGACACACTAAATAACATTTACTAGGTACATCTAATTGCTACGATACACCAACACTATTCGGAGAAGTAAGGGGTAGCGCAAATGGATACATACACCAAACAATTTGCCCTTTGCACACGTTTATCATGAGGGCAGCCAAGGAATCAGTAACAAACAGGACGTTATGGTTATGTTGCCGTACCAAATACCTATCCTCTTTACAGAAAACGCTATGCTAAAGCAACGTTCTGCTTACAGTGCCCTACTAAAAACCTATGAAATTCACCAACAATAAAATTGTTAAAGGGACATTATGGTTAAGTTGCACTAGCAAAAACCTATGAAATTCAATGGACAAACGTTGTTACAGGGATGTTATGGTTACAGGTAAAACCGAAAAAAACCTGAGACTTGACAGTTATGGTAAGCCAATCAACCATAACTCATGCCAGCAGTGTGCACTGCAAGGACTACCACCCATGACATTGAATATTCCATCACAAATCTCATTCGGTGGCTTATAACTTTGTGGACGAATTCAATAAAACTTTGCCAAAGAAGTATATGGGGCGTGCTGAATTTTTTGGGAAAGTTGGGTGAGGTTTCGTGGATGAGGGTAAAGTTATAGGGGGGGGGGGAGGTCCCAAATTGCTTTTATTTTCTATAGACTGAATGGGCAAAAAGTTTGCGGATGCCTACAGGGCAAACGGCTGGACGAATTTTAACCAAATTTGCGGCAGGAGCGGGGCTTGGTTTCCGAAAGCATGCTTATGTGTGTTTGGTGGAAAGGGCCTGGCAAACATATTTTACGCCATGTGGTGGTGGGAGGAAGGGATGGAAAGGGTGGGGGAGTGAAGTGGTTCATCTGAGATCTGTCATTAGGTGGAAGAAGATGGTGGTGTACCTGCACTATCCGTGCGTACTGCACCAAGTCGCGGGTCCCTCCACAGGCGACTACCATGTGTGGTGAATGCAGGCAGCCTTCGTTACGGCACGATAGCTCGTGCAGCGACCGCTTACCGTGGTGACTGGTGGCAGCTCAATTTGCAGAAGGGGAGTGCATTGTACATGACATGCACATTGTAACGTAGCGCATACTACGGTGTGTTGCGTGTGGTAAACCTGTAGCCCATTCGATGCATGGGTGGAGGCCTTGCACCGACAACTATGTGCCGTTGTTGCAAGGAGGTTTGACATTGTTGCCTTGTGTGTGTGGTTCATCAGCATTGCATAAATTGTTGTTTCCATGGGTGGGGTGATTGTTAGCACATCCTACAGTGCAGGCCATGGCTGCAGCGAATGTCATGAACAATCCTGCAGTGTGTGCACTGTGTGCAGTGTTGAAGAACTGTGTGCATAGAAGTCGATAGGGTTGAACTGCATATTTTATCCGCTTGGGTAGTGCCCATTGCGCACAGTGCCGAGTTTTGTACTGCACTATGCAGTATTGGTTTTGAGTATTAATACAGTGCTGGGAGCACAGCGACTTAAGATTTTGTGGTTTGGTTGGCAATAATACAATGCTATGTGAATGGAAGTGGGGAGGGGTGCCGGACACCGTGGTATCTTTGTGGATTCTGCTAATTGTTACATGTTTGCATGCATCGCTGTATTATGGTGCTGGGGTTGGGTAGAAGTGCTGCTGCCTATGGTGCATTTGTGGATTGTGGTACCTGGTCAAATGTTCGCCTGCATGGCTCTGTTATCTAGTGCAGGGTGTGGGCAAGGCATAAACTGTTGGGTACATGGCCGTAGGCCATGCACCCAAGAGCCTAGACCTTGGCGACAGCCACCACAAAATAATGCAGCCATGCAGTTTTAACTGTGCATCTCTCCGAGGGTGGTGACCTTTAAAGAATGGTTGTGGAGGACGTTTTAGACTTGGTAGAACACCCGAAGTGAGGTGATATGCATAAATTACTGTATGGTGTAGGTCACTGCATGTGTTGCACATTAGGGAGGCACATGTGACCATTTCCGTTTGCTATGGGTTGCCCCTTATAAGAGCCTTGCTTTAGGAAGGGCTTTACGATATTGCGCCATGAAAGGAAGTGCTCAGCATCACACATTTAAAATATGGACAATGTACACAGCCACCCACATACCGTTCATCACACCCACTGGAACGTCATGCAGCGATGCATGCAAACACGTGGTCAGGGTGAATGTTGGCAGGCTCAATTGCAGATGGGGAGTGCATTGCACATGAAATGAGCATTTAAACATAGGGTACACTATGGTATGTTGTGTGCGGCGAGGCCCTAGCGCCTTGGATGCATAGCTGGAGCCCTTGCACCAACAACTATGTGGCCTTCTTGCAAGTAGGTTTGACATTATTGCGTTGTATGTGTGGTTTGTGAGCATCGCATACAGTCTTGGTTATATGGGTGTGGTGATTGTTAGCACATCCTACAGTTTTTAGTCCATGGCTGGAGCTGATGGAGTGAACACTCCTGCAGTGTGTGCACTGGGTGCTGTGTTGAAATACTATGTCTATAGAAGTGGATAGGGGAGAACTGGATATGTTATGTGCTTGGGTAGTGTGCATTGCGCAGATTACGGACTACTGTACTCCACATTGAAGTATTGGCTGTTTGCACTTACTAGAGTTCTGGGAGAACTTGTACTTTGTGGTGATGGGTGTTGCTCTGGGTGAATCTGGATGCTGAAAGCGTGCATACTTTTGGTGAACTTTTTACTGGAGGTGCTTTGAAATCACACAAGACGTGTACTCTGAGTGTGTAACAGTAAATATGGAGAGCTGTACAGAAATTACAGTGTTCGATGCAGACGTCTTGGGTGTCATTGGTGCATGCCTGTGTAACTATTTAATAGTACCTAAGGAGGGAGTGCGGCAAAAAGAATAGTGGAAAGGGAAGAAGTACTGTCCCTGCTTTACTGGGGCAGGACCCTCGCTGTAGCTGGGAAAGCGCACGTGCCACATCCTGGCCTCCTCAGGATGGTGGGCATGGAAATGCAAATGTGGGGTTTATCCAATCAGGTGTCGAGGGTGTGCTTCATAGGAAGGGGCAGCACTATTTTTCCCAATACTTTGTGTACTGAGGTTGGCAGAGATAGAGAGACACAGAGTGCTGTTAGTGGGTAATACCTTTGTGTAAGATCTGCACAGGTATGCCGCACAAAGAGGCACTGCTAATAATTTTGAGTTGGAAGGAGTGGAAGCTTTCTGAGGCACTATCTATGAGTGCAGTTTTGGCGGTATGGTTGACCTTTGCAGATGTGTGGCCTTTGTCGTTGCTGTTGTCGTGGTGCATTATGGCGGTCTACATTTGGGGTACATGTCGTGTCAACGTTTGCTACGTCGCCTAAAGAAGTTGATGGAAGCAGTGATGCAGATTTTTCCCATTGTCGAGGTCGTTATCTCATGCATACCACCAAGAGAAGCGTAGGACCACGCTGGTGTAATTTGTCCCCAGTCAGAGGTCAGAAGGTTTTTTATAAACAGAAGTATGTGTCAATTTATGTGCAGTGCTGGGATGTTCTCCACCGATTATGACATCATTAATGAGTGAATTTTGTACTGTTTCCATGCAAATGGCATTTCTTTGAGCCCCATTGGCAATGCTGTTTTCTTTTACACTATGGAAGAAGCGTTGAAGAGAATACTGCAAAAATGTAAGGAGGAAAAGAAAAACTGAGATAAAGAGCAAAAACAATGTTCTGTCAAAGCACATAAAAAGAAAAAAAAAACATGAAAACATGCTCTTTTCAGAGCCACCTCTACAAATGAAATCCCCTACCC
This sequence comes from Ambystoma mexicanum, assembly GCF_040938575.1. Taxonomy (NCBI): domain Eukaryota; kingdom Metazoa; phylum Chordata; class Amphibia; order Caudata; family Ambystomatidae; genus Ambystoma; species Ambystoma mexicanum. The sequence continues at coordinate 1,051,279,834 of NC_090935.1, forward strand.
CATTTCAAATGTATTCCCCCCCTCCCATTCCTAGCACGATAACTCTGTGGACTCCGCTGTACTGTCAGGATTACACGTGTCACATCCGGGCCTTTTGAAGATGGCAGGCATGGAAATGTGAGTGTGGAGGCTAAGGCATTGCTCAATAAAGTTTGTGGTTGTGGTGTGTACACCAAAAACTGTCAGAAGGCCTATTTCTACAGACAAATGCAGAAGCCTATGTTGAAGTGTACAAGGTAAATGGCAGGCATCCTGTTTGCATGCATGCACTGTATGTACTTGTTGTACGTTGCTAAGAAACATTGAATGCTGCTTTTGTGCAATATTTTTACGAATTTTGTAGGAGATGTGTAAGTGTGGGAACAAAATTTGTAGCAATGTCAGAGGAAAGAACACAGTTACTGTTTGGATATTAGAATGCCTAATATGGGTAAATAAAAACGTTGAAATTATATTCCATTGTAGTGGCACTTGATGGTAGGTGATGGGAAAAAGAACAGTATGTCTTTTACGTATACTGTGGACGTTCAGTGGCAGACAGCCTGCTCTGAGGCACTTATAACAGTTGTAAAAATAGTGTACAGAAAATATTTCTACCTGTACTTTGCGGTGATGGGTGGCCATGTGGATGAATGTGGATGCAGAAATCTTGGATAGTTTTACAGAACTTTCTACTCGAATCACACGCCACTTGCACTCTGAATGTTTAACAGTACATATGTGATGTACATAACTGACAGCATTACATGCTGACGTCTTAGCTGTGATTGGTGGATGCGTGTGTGACTATTTAACAGTACCCAATGAGGTAGTGTTGCACAAAAAATACTGGAAAGGGAAGAAGGACTGGTCCTCCTTTACTGGGGCGCGGCCCTCGCGGTAGTTGGGGAAGCTCTTCTCAGCATGCTGGGAATGGGACTGTGGTGAATTTCCAATCAGGTGCTGCGGGTGTGCTTCACAGGAAGATATATATTTAGTATGACAACTACAAGTTAATCAAGGTAATATTACTTTGATTTATTACTTTTAAATACATGTCTCCGCATGGTGGAGAGGACGCTAATTAGCGTATATATTGTTATTTCTCTTCTAGTTACACTTTTCTGAGTTCGGTTTTGATTCATTCACTTATCTAATTGGTAAGTGATACTTATTTTCTATTCTTTGCTTGCAAATAGTGTCACATACCATCTCACATTGGAATTAATTCGGGTTTTGATCCATACTCATTTTTTATTTTTTATTATCTTTTCTTTCTAATAACCAGTGTTTCAATTTGGAGCAGAATACCTGGTAAATATGCAATTTCCTTCTGGCATATGCTATTGAATCAATAATCAATGGTTATTGAACAGACTTACTCCACGACTGCCTACCTATCAACTTTGCTAACTGCAGGTTTTGTTCTATTTCTCTCTCCTTCTTTGTTTTGGACTACCTTGGTGATATCCCTGACTGGGTAATATGAATATCGCGTTTCGATTTATTTATGAATGGGACATGAATACTCTTTGCTAAATGCATAATTGTTTTCTTTTAATCTGTATTATGTATGACGACAATTGATGCTTGTTAATTGTGTATTTGCTGATTACATACTATGCTGACAACTTGTTGCCCACCAATACTTGGCCCATGCTTTCTGAATGGATGTCTTAACTATTGTGTACATCTCTACATATGCTTGACTGTATGTACTCTAACAGCCTCAGAGGAAGAGCTACGCTCGAAACAAGTGTCAGGCTGTTTATGGCATTGATTAAATAACTCTACACTTGTACTTTGTGGCAGAAATCTTTTGTGCGTGGCGCAGGTCGATTGTTATACTTGGTCTCAATATTCAACCTCCAATTTATATCCACAGGTATACGACTGCGGAACTTAATTACCAATTGAATACTCTCATTCGGTGAATATAGTTTCTTAAAATGTTTAATCCATATATTCTCAGCAACCGGGTTTAACTGAGCCGTGGTGCTAAAGACGTCTTTTCTATTAACTAAAGCCAAAAATGAGGCTGCATCCCTCTTAAAAAGTGTATGCAGCATGTTTGACACGTCCTGCTGCATCAGGAAAGTATAACTAGATTTACAATAATTCCTATAGTCTTTTTAAATTTTTACATTTTTACTTCCAGATCCTCATTTTAGAGCTTTATCTGTCGAACCTGCCTCCTCATTTTTTGTTTCTTGGATGCCAAGGACTCGTAAATGTGCTTATAAGATTTCCCCAATTTACTAATTCATACTCCACCACTAACAACTATTTTAATCATCAAATCGCCTACAGTAGATTTGTACTGGACTACATTAAACTGTTCAATTTTCCAGTTTAAACACGATTTTTCCCCTATTGACTTGCAGATCTGTTCGGTCCCCCATAATCTGAGCATACAATGCCATTTAAAAAAACACTTAAGATGCAATGATCGCTCGCTCCACTTATTTTCTAAAATAGTAAATTTAGTGCAAATTGATAGAAGGACTTGATCCACAAACAAATTGTCCAAAGTGGACTTACTCTGATCCCGATGCCAGGTGAACTGCCCCTTTGGTGCTCCACGAACTTGTCCATTCAGTATGTTTAAACCAACCAAGGCTAAACAGTTGGCCCACTTATGACCTGCTTCAATTTTAAAATCGAAAGTATTTATGTCTGGGGTAGAGTACCAGAGTTCACCCTACAAATCCAGAATCATACAAGTCACATTCAAATCTCCCGTCAAAAGTACTAGTTAATTGTGAACCTTCACAGGCCTAGACATAATACAACCAGTGATGGTTTTCAAAACATTATTTAAATTCCCCACTTCTTTGTGCAAATAAACATTGATGATTAATACATCAATATGAAGTAACGGTCTTGATATAACCACTGCTAACAAACCATATGGAAGTTACGGGATCACCTCAAACACAAACCCGAATCTGAGCGAACAGCTGTAACCAGGCCGCCTGCTGGGCAACCCCGTCTACTAGATTTTGCTGATTGAAAAAAAGACATGAGAACCATCCAAAATAGGGGCAGAGCACAACCACATTTCCTGTAACAAAATATAAATGGACTCCTTAATTTTAACCATAACCTCTGGGGTAGTCAGAAGCTTGAGAATACCCCATGAGTTCTACAATATTACAGAAAAAAATGAGTTCTTATTTTCACTAATTCCGTTGTTAATATTAGCTTCAGGCTCTTGGTTCAGTGATGCGCTCAATTTCTTAATGTCACCAATTAATTCACTGTTCTCCACAAAGAGGAGGTAATGGCGGACCAGTCAGCTTTATTTATATCTAATTTAGACAACTGACTGCCTTTCCCCCCGTTCACCCAACCATGGGGCAAACAGGCACTTGTCCCATTACCTATCTCACCCCCCAGATCTTTCATCTTTAATGGACCTAATAAGTCCACTGTAAAGTCAAGATTGCTTAGTTTCTGCCTTTCAGAAAGGATTAATTTGAATATCAATTTTGAGTTAAAGTGAAGCATACCACGGTTTGTATTTTTCTTGTCAGGGAATTCCACTCTCTCTATGTCCACCATAGACAAAGCACTGAGGTTTATTTTAGCAAAAATCGTAAGAACGTCAATTCTATTCAGATACAGATTCTATCCATTTCCCAACCTATTAGTAAACATTAATTGATTCCCTTTAATTTTACTTTGGGGAACCTCCTGATCCATATTGGATCGCTAACCAGAAATAGTACATGTAATTTTAGCTCCATTCATGCTACCAGAACCTTTCGCATTTCTTAGTATACTAAAGAATATCATATTTCCAGTAAACTTCGAATTTCCACTCAAAGAAGAGATTTTCTTTCTATCGGAGGTACTGGAATATTGCTCCGAAAATTGCCCAGTTGGCTGTTCGGTATTATATTCCACCACATATGGTTTATACAAATGTTGTAGGAGATCATTGTGGTTTACACTTGCATTTGAGGGTTGGGCATTGTACTCCGCCTCAGGTGGTTCATACATACGTTGTAAGAAATCAATCTGGTTTACACATACATTGGAAATTTGCACATTATTAAAACCAGTCTGTAGAGAAGGGATCACTCTAAAAGCATCAGTAGCAGGATTTTATTTGGTACCTAGTTCTATTTGAGGGGAACAGTTCACTCTGTACTCCTTCCCACAAAGTAAGGATGATACCAAAGTTGGATTCTGTATCGAGTTATAATCATTTTACATTATTTCATCCATCTCATAACTAACCATAAAAAAAATGCATCTGAGAAGCCACATTACATTGTAATGAAGGAGATTTAGTAGCATCCTTCTAGGAGTCAGTAATCAGTCATCATTTTACTACATTCAATATGTATTGCCTAATCTTTTTCCCCCTCAACACTCTGTACACATTTGCAATTATTATCATCGACAACAAGTAACTGCTTTTGTAGCTTTTTTGACCCTGGCAACTCTAACCCTGTCTGAGTTGCCGTGCTCACAGCGGATTGATTTTCTCCCCCATCTCTATATCATGAGTAGTACCATTATCAACAATATATACATAATTATTAGATTCCACAGGGTTATGCATCATGTCTGTTTGAGCCACGCATGTGACACTGCCTACACAGTTATTTATTGTAGTCTTATTAAACACGATTTTTCCCCTATTGACTTGCAGATCTGTTCGGTCCCCCAAGTTATTTATTGTAGTCTTATTAACACGGAAAGTGAGACCAGGATTACCAGCAGACTTACTCACCTTCCCCTCAATCAACAGTGATATGTATCCAAATACAGGGGTGTCAAGGGGACCATTTTTCCTGCCCATTATGGTCCCAAGTTATTTTTAAATGCGCAAGACGATGCATTTTCTTTTTCATCATTCTCTGATTTTTTGTCTTCTTTAAATGAGAAATCATGCCCAGAGTCTTTGACCATCGTCTTTTTTTCCTTCTTAGATCCTGCACTGTATATCTATGAATTCATTTGAGCAGAGTATGTAAACTTATCATTGCCCAAACATACATTCTTATCATTGCCGGTTGGATTAAAATCTTTATTCACAACTGTAATGTTTGCATCATTTGTAATAGTAGTCGTTACGACTTCTTCGTCGGACACCAATGCGATTAAAATTGGTGATTGATTTAGGATTTGCATATTAGGCTTCACAGATGGCTCATTTACATGAGCGATGCAAGTAGCAATTAAGGGGCGTTCTATACAAGCCAGTTATTCTATCTTAACATTGATATTGGCCGGCATTATCGTATGAGCTCTTACCTCATCGTATATGTTATAATAAGTGTTGAGTGCAGATAAAGTTGGTGAGGTAAGGCGAATACGGTCATTCATCTCTTAGAGAGTATGATGAATGTTTCTATCCCAAATGAACCGTTGCCCATCAAGGAATTTGGTGTTCAATCATCCTCTATTGCATTTTCAATAAGATTTGTAAGTTCCGTCGGGGAACCTTGAAAGGATGGGGTGCAACTATGTTGTACCACGCTATTGCCATTTCGCTGAGCATCCTCAAGAATGATAGAATCTACATGCTCAATTAGACTAAGATCAATTTAACCCATTCATGTGAGTACAGTCTATAGTAGCAACTGCTTTGACACAGAAAGATGTATTTACTGTGTTTCCATCTGATACTTAAAAAAAAGTCACTAATGTAGGCATAAAATAAGCAGTGTCGCGGAGCAATTTGCTATGCATTTCTGTAGGTTTGCTAATTAAATTGGCACTTGGGTAGCAAAGTCAGCTATTTAAGTTACAATGTTCAATAAAAGCACAGCTCACCCTGCATTCCTCTCCTGCCTTCAGAGCGCTCTCCACCATCTTTTCTATGTTCACTGCAAGTTCAAAGGGGTTAATGTAGAGAGAGCGCAGCAGTAGTCATCCCCTTCACTCATGTGCCAAACAACCCGTGTGGGAGTGCTACGCACATTTTATTTTTATTTTTCAATTAATTGCAAACCAGAAACAATCGGGATAATACTGTTATTAAGCTAACTGTATCACATCTGCCAAAGACCAGTATGTTTTAGTCATTTGAAAAAAAAAAGTCTTTCAATTCCTTTTAAAAAAATGTAATAGTTTACATAATGCATAATTACAGTATTGCTACTGTAAACACTGCATTGTCTCCATGCTTTACAGTGAAGTGTATCTAAATCTCAGTGTCAACTAGATTTCATTTTGTTGGGAAGGTGCATCATATTGACGAATGGACACCTTTTAAAATGTACATGACCACGCGGCCAAATGCTTTGGTGGCAAACCTAGTCCTGTGGCCTGCTGGTTACATACAGCTTGCAACTAGTGCTCAACCCATGAGCTGATCCCATACTCCTTGACATTCTATCTTACTGTGTTGGTTTATACCCGCTAGCCTGAAAGTGAGATGTTAGCAAACTACAATATTCTGCCTAGTTTGCCCAGTTCCCTGCCTGCTATGCCTTCCACTCTGCTTAGTATTTTACTTAATCAATACACAAAGCTAACTTGATATTTACTTAAAGTAGCGATCAATAGTTTCATCCAGTCTGTACATCTACAGACCTACTGCAAAACTGTACACTGTAGTTGGCCCCCAGAGCTCACTTTGCTCTATAATTATGATTGCATTATATATTTGCACCTGCAGTAGAGAGAGCTGGCCAAAATGTTTTAAGAGCCTTTTTATCATATCTATTTATTTGTGTCCATTCATGCAGCTAACCTTTTTACAGACACTCACCCAGGGCTCGTAAAGTATTTTTTCGCTCACTCGCATAGTCGAGTAGATATTACGAAGGGCCAGTACCATTTGCAGGGGATGTTGGAACCTTATTTAAACTTTACATTATTTGCACTAAATGTCAAATAAACGTTTCACTGTGCATGGCTGGCCTCTGGGTGGCAGCAGTGTGCCAAACTAAAGTGGGTTTGTGGTGACATGCACCATTTTACAGTAACAATTTGCGAGGCCTGACTTATCTCACTAATGTCTTACTTCAGCGGTATACAAAACTGCTGTATTGTTGCTCATTTTATATCTTGGGTACAAGTATCTTTTGGTGGCATTAAAAACATTAGTACAAAATTGCTAATCAAATGGGTTTGTTTGCTAATCAAGAACAATTTAATTAGCAAACTCTGCTAATCAATTTTTGAAAACTAATTTATGCCTTGATGTGTCATGTTTATGAGTTAGGGAAAAACCCTCCCCTTTGTCTCTGCACAGTATATCTTATTTTTCATAAAAAACATATTTACAATATGCACAACTTGTTAATATTACATCTACACGTCACAGATTAATTAAGGCATGTCTCTGTTCAAGTCCCATGTTCCTACGAGCTTTGTTTCGTAAATGACAACTTTTTGGCACTTTTGGTGGGTTTCTCAATGTTCGTTCTGCACCAATTTTTATACATGCATACACATCCCATCTGGGCACATTTCTGTAATTTTTCATGTTCCTAACATAAACACAATGGTTACAATATGAATACTTCCCGGGGTTCAGCCTCAGAACATCACACAGATTCCCGCTTAGTCTTAAACTGTGAGCGAATTGTTCATTTTAACAATCTCTAAGTTTATTATTTTTGTCATTTCGGGACAATATTTTAGAAGTATTTAATATATTTAATCCAATGTCAAATCCACATTTTCAGTCTGGCCCGCTTCCAGAGCTGGGCTGAGTCAGAGGGTCACATGGCTTGCTTCCTGCCAGAGTAGTTTGTTGTCAGTCACACCCGAATTAGCATTCCTATTCAGCTCAAGGATTCCATTGTCTGCACTCAGAGCAACAGGCCAGCATGCCCCTCCTAGTTCCTTTTTCACACCAGCCTGCCATTCTCTTAGCCAAGGGCAGGGGGAAATTTCCTTTGTTCAGGGAGAAGGTGGGGAATGTGTTTGAAGCACAGTGTGGGAAACTTTAACTTTTAAACCCAATGTATGAAATTGTCTTGTCTTAAAATAGAACTCACATTTTTCACAAATACATCAACCAATTTCTTACTTCAAGCCTTTTCAGAATATAGTTTTGAATGGTATCCACCTCTTAGGCTTCTGATAGCAAGTCTTTCTTTGGCATAGTTGGAGTTCAATGTTCAACTTTACACAAGATAGGTTTTAAACGCCTGCTTCTGACAGAGGTGAGTAACGGTATTACACCCATTTTTGACAGGTTTCTTCCAGCAAGCAATCCTCAAAAGTGGATTTTGTTCAGATAACATATACTTCTGTGGACATTATATTTATGTGGATTCTTGAGGTAGAATGATGTTCACCACCCAACAAGGAGGTTGGATCTTTTTGGGTGGTTTGTGAGCCATGATTTTTGCACATTTTTGACAATCAAGAAACGGATTTCCAAACAGCTCTGTGTTTCTTTTTGGCAATCAGCATTGCTTTTGGCAGTGATCTCCTGCGCTCACTAAGATAGGCAAAAGTGGATGGCACCTATTTTTCAGATTTTTACTGTGCAATTTTGGGTGATTTTTAGCGAGCAGCCTGCTTTCCAGTGGCCATTTCTGAGGTTTCTGCTGCCAGCAATGCACAGTAATGTTGCAGGGCCTGGGTTGAGACATCCCACAGAGGAATGGGGCACCAAGCAGTCAAAGGACAGAAATCAAGCACTGTCTGGGCCTAATAAGACCATCTCAGTCACACATACCTCACACGAGTATTGATCTGCAGGCTAGTTACATCTATGATGTAAATTACTGAAAACTGTCTTCTAATTGAAAGACCATGGGTTATGTTTTATGTATTTGTTCAAGGTTAAAATGCTCAGTGTTTAATGTTGATCTGACCCTCCTTGCACAAGTTAAAAAACAAAATGTAGAGGCACAAATCCACCAGCTGACAGGGGAGCGGGAATGGATTCAAAGTAGGCTGGGGTGGAGGTCTGGGGGTTTGAAGGTTATTTGGGATTACGCTTTCCCAGTGAGATCCTTGAAGCAAATGGGCCCTATAAGCACTGATTACATTTTATACTTATACAACATCTCCCTCAACTGCCTTGCTTTGAATTTTTTCCTATTGTTTTTTGTTAGGTGGTTTTAGTGTTTTTTATATTTAATTCCAATAATGCATTTTTAAAAAGCGTGGCTTTCATGTCTTCACATAAGGAGTGCTGCTAGAGCCCATGTTCTAGTTAATTGACTCCTGCATGATGTTTGATACACCAGACTTTAAACTACTAACCTTGAATGTGTAGGGTTTCAGCTCGCCATTTAAGGGAAAATCAGTCCTTCATAGACTGTAGACAATGGATGTATCCGTGGAATTCCTTCAAGAGACTCATTTACTCCCCAATGATGAAGAGATGGGCAAGTAAAATGTTTACTGTAGGATACTTTGACTCAAATGGCACGAAGAAAATGGGAGTGGTCATTCTCTTCCCAAATGTTTTCTCCTTTATGAAATCAGGAGTTTTTACAGGACCCTCATGGTAAGGTACTGTTGGTGAAAGGGACGGTAAGGGGTCAAATGTTTACTTTTGTTTCGGTATATGCACGAAACATACATCAAAAACAAAGTTGTGTGACTTAATTCCAACTTTTGGTCATTTTGATAAGGATGATATAATAATAAGTGTCAATTTAAACTGTGTCTTTGATCCCATGGTAGATAAAACACAGCCCCATTTGCAGGCTGACAGGAGAATTTTCCAGGCGATAGCGAAAATTCTTCAGGACTTCTTATTAAAAGAAACATGGAGGTTTTTAACAAAAAGCATGTGTCCGGATGCATTTTTTTATTAATTGTATGAGACCTTTAAATCCATTTGAGCACCTCACCTCAAACTTATTCCAGACCTCCAGGAAACCGGGAAAAGAGTCTCATCATCCAAAGATGTATGCCAAACTCCTGCCACATGACTGATAAAAGTCTTGCACTTATTGATAGGTCCCAATCAAACTGACTGACGGTAGAGGGGCTCATAACATCAGGGGGAGTAATCAACCTGGTGGACTGTGGTTCACACGAGGGACAGCAATTCGCAGTTCTGGCGCTAGAGGCCTTACTGGCATTTGACTGTAAATTGGACATGGGTGGAGGGCACCATGAGAGCGCTGGGATTTGGCCCTCATTTTAATTGCATATTTAAGTCCATCTTCCGAAACCCATATACTAAACTAGCAAATATAACAAGTGTTACCGGAGCTAAAAGAGCACCAAACCTTTGAAATGGTTTTCCATCGATGGACAAAGGCGTACGAATTGGCTTAATAGTAGTATTCTTCATCAATGTATAGTCATACATGTACATACTTGGGAACAGTTGGTAATGTCACTGAACACCACTGTCACTGAACACCTCAGTATACTGTGACAAATCCAATGAGATAGTCATCTCTCTCCAAAGGGGAGCCACCATCTTTGGGACTAGGGAGTTGAGCCAACTATTCTTGACATCCCTTAGGAGGCAGGGTAAGCGGGATCCCTTTGGAGGCGACTCCCTCTTAGAGAACAGGAAAACCCCAGAGAGGGGTGTGGTGGATCAGAAGGACAAGGACACTGAGGATTCATTTCACTGGCTTGTTTATTAGAGAATAGGATACATCTCCATCTTTCTTCATACTATGAGGTGTACCTACCTAGCAAAACTAAGGTGCTCGTCAGTGAAAGTCTCAAAAGAATCTGTCCACCGTCCAAACTAGCCCTATCTGACACTACCACTAACCTAATAACCAAGGACAGTAGAAGGACTCTCTTCTACTGGTGCATTTGCTTTGTCAGAACTACAGTTCAATAAGTTATCCTCAAATAGTCTGGAGACTGCCTTTATCAATTCACACAGTTCATTCAGTACTTTCTTGAGCTTTCCGCTCTTCTGTTTGGTTATAGATTTTCTTTCATTTCTCGTTTTCCTTTCAATTTTCTTTATCAACAATACTGTATCTCTTTCCCCCTGGTAGGGTTATATAATATTGGCAAATCTCTCCTTTGATACTTTCTCTGGTGCTTGGCCTCTCTCCTTTACTTGGTCTTTTCTGAATGATCGTAGTATGAACATTCCAATATTGATTTGATTCTCATGGCCTCTTCTGGGTATTATGTGATATTTTCCTCTCTCTCACTGGGACGAGTATGAGCATTCCAATAACTATGCAAAAAAATCTTAAAATCTTAAACTATGCTCATTCACTTTTCAAGACATCAATATGATATACTCTTCTTCACTGCGACGAGTATGAGCATTCCAATAATGATTCTTATTTGCTTCACTGGCTTTTATTATAATAGTCTCTTTATCCACAATGGAACAAGTAACAATTTTCCCATTCTCCGTCCCTAGACCCCCGGGTCTCCAGTCTTCCCTGTGGCTGGTAGGGAGAATATCACCGGGTTCTCTGTTCTCTCCAGGTCATCTTTCTGCTTCCTCAAGTTGGCCTCCTGTGTTTCCTTCACGTCTCTTCCTCCGTGCCACCGTATTTGAAGGCACTTTGGTTTTTCAGTTACCGGCGTGTGCCGTTTTGCTCGAGCAGCATCAGCGTTCTTTATAGGACTGCAAATGCACCACGAGTTTGTGGACTCACCACCATTATTATTCTCGTTCCTTTCCCAGCTTCTAGAACGCAGCATGTCCAACTTCGCTTCTATCCTTTTCATAATTGTGAGATGCTGCCCGTCTCTCTCTGGTTACCGCTCTCTCACAAGTTTTAAGATGCAAAGAGTCCAGCCTCTGCTCAGTGCCGGCGTGAAAGCTAATTCTTAACTCATCTCCAGGCTCCTCACCTTTCTTATGCGACGTAGCTGTGGGACTTTCCCAGGGTAGTTCCGTAGTCCTTTTCTGTCTCCCATGGCTTCTCTTCTCCTTCATAGGTCATCTTCCTTGTCTCAGTTAATGGGGATTACTTAGTTAAAGGAAAATTCAGTTTCCTGTTGACAATAGCACATTCTAATATTTTCTTCACATACATCTTTACGGTATATAGAGGTGATATTGGCATGTTTTCTAGGGAGTTCCACACAGGAAGATGAGTCCTTGTCCCCAAAGGGGGGGTCTCTCCCAGTGAGGTCCCACTTGCCACGACACCTAGGGAGGGTGTTGGGGAGCAGGCTCACCTGCCTGGCCTCAGCTGAGGGGGGGGGCTCCCCTTGGGGAGAAGGGACAAATTCCTGCGATTCGTCACAGGGTTATAAGTCACCACCCTCCCTGGAAACAAACACCTTTATGGGATAGGCAATAGAGTGTATGAAACTGCTATAAACACTTTAATATTGGCTGACTTAGCTTCTGACCCATGCTCTACCCAATATCCAAGGAAGACAGCAGAGATGCTAGAAAGCCAGCCTCCCTACAGGAGCATCATTGAAGGAACTAGTTTTACTACACCAAAGCGTCCGTAGGAAGTGTGGTCAGGAAGAGAGGGAGTACGACCAGAAGCAGCATCATGGCCTGCGGTGTGCACTAGAGGAGTGCAGCCAGGCACAGCAGGCAATTATCGCAGCCCGCAAGGAGAACAAGAACAAAGTACCTTGGAGGACCGAGGCAAAGCCCAGACAAGAGACTGCCTGCCCACCCCTATACTGAGCGAGGAGAAGAACCGCTGCCAGTCGACGCAGAGTCCAGTTGAAGAGTCGTGTAAGCGGCTCAGCAGTGAAAAGAGTGCCTATCAGACTTCAGGTCCCTCCTGGGGAGCACCGCTCAATCCAAGCAGGTACGTAGTGGATCCCAAGTGCAGGAGATGAGCAGCAAAGTGAGAAAGGTGGAGGAAAGCCCCAGAATGGGGAAGGAAGAAACCCCAGAGTGGGGAGACAGACTCGGGAGTGGGGAGAGAGCAAAGAAGCCCCAGAGTGGGGAGATAGGAAGAGACACACCCGAAGTGGGGAGAGGAGACCGAGAAACCCCGGAAGCAAGGGATAGAACAGAGTGGAAAAAGAGAAGGAGACCAGCCCCAGATTGCGGAGAGAGAAAGAACCACCCCAAATCTCTGAGAGAACAGAGAAAGCCCAGAGTGAGACAAGAGTAAGACAAGCCCCAGAGTGGGGACAGAGAAAGAGAGCCACCTCAAACAGGGGAGAGAACAGAGAAGCCCTGGAGTGGGGAGAGAGAAAGAGATTAAAAAAATGGGAATGGGGGGAAACCAGTAGCCCTGGAGTGGGGAGCAGGAAAAAGACGAAACCCAGAGTGGAGAGAGGCGAGAGAGAGAGGAAACTCCAGAGTTGGGCAAGAACAGAGAGGCCAACAGAGAGAAGAGAAAGAGGCAAACCCTGGAGTGGGGAGAAGACGAAGAGACCCCAAAGGGGGTGTGAGAAAGAAGAGAACCCTAGAGTGCAGAAGGAAGGTAGCAACCCCAGAGTGGGGAGTGAGAAGAAGGAACACCCCAAAGTGGGCAAAGGTGGAAAGTCACCAGAATGGGGTTTAAGAAGCAGCAGAGCCTCAAAGTGGGTAAGAGACTGAGCAAAAAGAAAAGACAAAAGTCTCCACAAAGGGAAAAGACAGAGAAACCCCCAAATTCGGAAGCAAAGAGACTTGGCTGGAGTCCGGAGAAAGTACTGCAGTACTACAAACTGTTTGCCTGGAACTGTACACATAGGCGAGGGCTTATGGTAAAGAGGCATTGGTTTTGGGTTCAGAAGCCAGCAGCCCATCTTTTCCATGGGCAGTTACTAAAAACCTGTCTTTCTTTGTTGTTTCCTTTTTAGAGATATGGAAAGAGATTAGGTTAGCCCAGGATTTCAGACCAAGGACTTTATGTTTCGACATCCCGACATCACAAGCACCCTTTGGTCTTTCTTTTGTACACTAAGACTAGAGCGTATAGGTTTAGGGAAAGAATAGTCCTTTTGGTTTTGAAATAAACCAACATAAAAACCATACCTTTGTGTCAGAGTGCTGCTTCTGACCTTGTCAGAAATGCTGGATGTCTTTCTAGCACAAGCATAAACAAAAAGATTACCTCGACTTGCCTGTCTTTTTAAAACATGCCTAGCTGTATAGTGCGGTTGTCTGGTTTGCCACTTAAGCATCTTTCAACCTATTAAATTCCTCGTAAAAAGTTCCCCCTGTTAGACCCATTTGGAGCACTCTCAATTTCTATAGTGAACAGACAGAAACACTTTAAACAATATATTTTAGATCAAAGGGTAATGGTACGTTGTCCAAATTGGGGAAGAAAGAAAGGGGCACCTGGCAACGATGACCATTATTTCCTCTCATATTTGCCTAGTCTTTGGAACCGCTGGCCCAATATATGTTATATTATGTTATGTTACTTGGCATTTATATAGCGCCTTATGTATCATTGGTATGACCTCAAAGCGCTGGTAGGTTGAATGCCCTTGGGAACAGCAGTTCAAATCAGTAGAGAGAGAGAGTGTTGAATGGTGCGTGGGCGCACCGGATGTGTGTGCAGCTGGTGTGGTTGTTGCATGATAGCCGCTTCTTAGCAGTAGGTGTGGTGCTGAGGAAATCAGTTGGATGTGTTCAGTCTGTAGGGTGGACACCCAGACTGAGTTCTGGCTGCGTTAGTCCTGAGGAGACGCCTAAGCTAGCTGGTATGTGCTCAGCTAGCTGTGTTTTATTAGGATGATGAGTTGTTCGTGGGGTCATGTCAGTATGAGAACAGCTAGACAGAATGTGTCATAGCATAGATGTGTTCTAGTTGAATGATGGTGTATAGAAGAAAGTAAGCGTAGTGGTGTGATATGGTGGTTATCAGTAAAAGCGCCTGAGACCAGGCACGTGAGCAAGGACAGTGGGGACGTGCATAGCGGCATACATTTACATATACATAGTGACAGGATGGATAGAGGTATACACTTCTATCTAGATGTGTTGCAGGCCAAAGTTCACAATTTCACCTAAGTGTGGTACAAACTATCCTTCAAAATTCTAACTAGATGCGACGCAGGCTAGAGTTCACCAATTCACCTAAGTGTGGTACAAGCTATCCTTCACAATTCTAACTAGATGCGACGCAGGCTAGAGTTCACCAATTCACCTAAGTGTGACATATGCTATCATTCACAATCCTAGCTAGATGCGACACAGGCCAAAGTTCACAATTTAATCTAAGAGTGGTAGATGCTATCTTTCATAATTCTGTCTAGATGCGACACAGGCCAAAGTTCACAATTTCATCTAAGTGTGGCGCAGGCTAAAGTGTACAATTTCATCTAAGTGTGGCGCAGGCTAAAGTTCACAATTTCATCCAAGTATGGCACATGCTATCATTCACATTTCTATCTAGATGCAACGCAGGCTAAAGTTCAGTATTTCATCTAAGTGTGGAGCAGGCTAAAATTCACAATTTCATCTAAGATTGGCACATGCTATCGTTCACAATTCTATCTAGATGCGACGCAGGCCAAAGTTCACAAATTCATCTAAGATTGGCACATGCTATGATTCACATTTCTTTCTAGATGCAACGCAGGCTAAAGTTCACAATTCTCTCCAGGTGTTGCATTTGTTAACATTGACAAGTATGTTAGTATGCAATGCAAGGCAACATTTTCAATCCTGTCATGATATGTTCAGGCTGATGGTCACAGATCTTCTGAGTATGCCTGGTGTAAGTCTATGGCAGTCTATATTAAGGAAAGGTAAGGCAGAGTGACAGGGGCTTTCCGGAGTAGAGTAATTGCTCTCCTCCACACCCCCCATGCCAAACTTACAGTTTTTGATGGTGTCTGTTAGAAGCTTGCTTCCCCTGCGGACACCTGCAGACACGCCTTAGAGCCGCCCTTTGCCCTGGGGCCCTTAACCGAAGGAAAAGTCTTTGCACAAGTTCACAGGAGTCTTGATGAAAAGAAGAATCAAATGCAGGGCCACAAGCTGACCAGACCTGCGAGCCGCGGAAGCTACAAGCACCTCTACAGTAAAAGGCAAGCTCTGCTAGACTTATGCTACAGCACCTTGGTAAAGAAGAAAAGATGCAGCTGATGACCTCTGCCCCCGGGCAGCTCCGCATATCTCACTGCTCCCGGGCTCCAGCTGTGGGGACAAGAGGGAGGATGTCGGGAGACTCCTGCACCGCACCGGGACTGTCAAAACTTGCAACTGGAAATAAATCCATAATAACCAGGAAATTAAAGGGATTACGTGCCACTGGACAACTCAAAAATGAGCGTTTTACACAGTGAATGTTAGATAATTGTTTTTTTTAAAAAACATTTTTATTGGTTTTAACAACATAACCACACAAAACAACCAAACAAACTACAGTCATAGGTACAATTCTTAACATAGCAAGTACTGTTTTTATAATATCCTATTTTTTTTTTAAGCACTCTCCTCCCTTCCAGTAGTGATGTCAATTCTTCTATGTTGCAGAGTGATCTCTGGATTTAGGATTAACATCAGTAAATCCATGGGCGAATGTTACGGGAAGTCCAGAAATGACAGCCCTATTACAAGAACCGTTGGAATTTAAATTGACTATATGATTAAGAGCACACCAACATATGACACATTATAGAGGGTGAATATACCAGAGTTGTGGAAAAGATGGATAGAACACTTAACTTGATGGGAGCACGGGCGTGGCTAGGACGGCCATGTAAAGGGACGTGCTCCGGAGGAGCTCCGTCGATCCTGTATTGATCCTGGGGAAAAAGTGCGCGCACAGATGCCTGCCAGCGCTGTGAATGAACATCCATGACTATGAAGGTGGGGGCCGTACTCGCTGAACCTTTGGTGCACATGGGATGCACGGACACAAAGTTATACCCATTTGTATAACTGTGGGACATGACTCGAAAAATGGAAACAAAATGGCCGCGGGAACAAAGGGATCATCGAGGGTCATGGGCGCGCTGCAGCGATAGCTGATGGAAGGATCAGACGGTACCAGTAATGGATTTCAGGATCCTGTTTTAAGCAATAGACCCAAAGGGGCCGTGGTGTAGAGAAGCGGAGGAAAGAAGGCGGACTGCGCGGGCCGCGCTTATGCTTTGCGAGCCGAGAGACAAGATCGAGACAGCAAAACGCCCGAAGAGGCATGCGCCCGGAGCCCGAATGCGCATAGATGGTAACTGACGAGACCCGCCGAGCGAACTCGCGGCTGATGCTGGGCCCGCAGTGAAGCCAGACCGAACTTGGAAGGTGCCCATGGAGTAAGGCAGAGACCGGGGTCACAACAACGAGAGTGCGCAAGTACGTGGGTGGACACAGCCCACTCTAAGGGTGAGGCGAGCAACCAAGACACACATGGGCATAGCCGCTACGGCCCTATACTGCCTAGAGTGGCCTGGTGCCACGCAGACCTTTGTGCACAGGGAGGTGCAGCTGGCTTAGGCCCGGACAACACGGCAGGATGTCTAATAAAGTTGTCAGACCCAGGACCAAACAGCCCATGATAGAGGCCTACACCAAGACACCCCCAGGTGCGGAGGGAGACAAAAGCAAGGAGACCCCCACGACAGAGGCGGAGGCACAGGGCACTATCCAGGAGGTGCTAGCAGCAATTGCAGACTTGAAAGTGGCCTGGGAGACTAAACTGGGCCAGGCAATGAACAAACTGAAGGTGGGCCTGGACCTCAAGATTGGTGCGGTCCAAGAGGAAGTGAACCTGCTGAGACTGGGCGTGCGGACGATTGCGGAGTGCACCGGGAACTTGGAGAAGGAGATGGCCTCGGATACTGCGGCGTGCGCCGCACATGGATAGGAGCTACATGCCCTCGTGCAGCGGGTGGGCAACCTGGAGGACAGAGCGGAGGGGGTGGAAGGGCGGGCCAGACGAAACTTACGAATTGTCAGCTTGCAGGAAGGAATGGAGGGGTCCAACCCAAAAGAATATGTGGAAACCATGCTCCTGCAGGAGATAACTGGCGGGCGCTGACCCAGGGGTTCGCGGTTGAAAGGGCGCAAAGGGCCTTGACAAGAAGACCACCCCCAGGAACTCCCCCGCGACCGCTGATCGCAAAAATTCGGAACTATCGAGACCGGGGAGAAGATACTCGAATTTTTTCGGAAGGGAGGAACGATCGAAAGGGGGTCGGCAAAAATCACGGCATATACGGACTATACGCTGCACGTACAGCATAGCAGGATGAACTTTGGGTCGGTGAAAAGAAAATTAAAAGAAGCAGGCCATCGTAACATGTTGCTTTACCCAGCCAAGTTGAAAGTGTTCTACAAGAACAAATCCCTGTTCTTTGAGACGCCGAAGGATGCGATGGAAGGGCTAGATATGCAGGGTTGCCCTCAGGAACCGGATATCCAGATGGGGGCTGCAGAAGATAAGTAGCACACAGCTGTGTCCTCCTCGGGGACATGGCTAGGACATTGGGACTTGAATATAGAGTTAAATTAAGCTTGTGGGGAGTGCGCGG
The DNA here is from genome assembly GCF_040938575.1 of Ambystoma mexicanum. NCBI lineage: Eukaryota > Metazoa > Chordata > Amphibia > Caudata > Ambystomatidae > Ambystoma > Ambystoma mexicanum. The sequence continues at coordinate 1,051,298,086 of NC_090935.1, forward strand.
CAAGATAAGCTGGCGGGATCCGCTGGGCGCAACAACCCTAAATAGATAAGTGGGAGCACCTAGGAGGCATCCCTTGAACCCATTAGTAGTACACCTAGTTAGGTCACTGTTCGATCAGTGACGCCCTGCGGGGTCCTAGTCCTCGGACGCTAGATAAGACCAGACGCGGTGGGTCTGAGATCCAGGGATGGAGCTGGGCATTTGTTGGGATACGGTAGTGTGGGGGGAGGGATTGGGTTGTGTGCAGTGGGGTGGAGTTGGGTTACAGGGGGGGGAATTATTAAGGCTGGGAAGGGTAAGAGTCGGTAAACGGGCCATCACGGGAAGCATCGGAGGGAGGAGTGGATTGGGAGCACACCGATTAGATGGCATCGGGTAATCTTAGAGTGGTGACCTGGAATGTGCGGGGCCTAAACAGTTACTTAAAACGCAACAAAGTGATGCTGTATCTAAAAAGGATGCGTATTGATATAGCCTTGCTACAAGAGACCCACCTCACGAAGGAGAAGCTGGAGGTGGTCAAGAGAAAATGGAGGGGTAGTATCATGGGGGCCACGTATTCGACATATGCAAGAGGGATGGTCTCATGGTTGGCACCGCACGTGCCGTTCCAGGTGCTCAGTTCGACAATAGACCCAGAGGGCAGAATGGTGGTGGTAACAGGACTCCTGGAGAACAGAGAAGTGCACATCATCAATTTGTACGCCCCTAACCATGAACAGGCGGCTTACTTTAGGTCCCTATAGAGTAAGATTAGCCCCCTGGTGGGTGGCGTGATAGTGTGGGGAGGGGACTTTAATTGTACCCTGAATCCTAGAATAGACAGGTCAGATGACAAATCAGGGAAGCCAGCGCCAGCGGCTAAAGCGCTGGGGACAATGTTGGAAGACCTAGGCCTAGTGGATGTTTGGAGGAAGCTGCATCCATTGGATAGACAATACTCGCACTATGCAGCACCACATGACCTGCACACAAGGCTAGACTATGGCCCTCATTGCGATACTGGCGCTAAACCATGGCGCTATTAGCACCATGGTTGGTGCCGGTATCGTAACAAGTTCGCCAATGTTCAATGGGGAATTACCACCCCATTCCAAGGTTGGCGGGGCGGTAATTCCCCATGGAACATTAGCCCTTCCCCATTCCCATTTTTGCCCCATAGGGCTCAATGGGACTGGGGAAGGCGTTAAGTACGGTACCGCAAATTGTGGTACCGTACGTAGCACCAAGGTCCCTTTTTGGGCCCCTACTTTAACGGCTGGTCTAGACCAGCCGTTCAGGTCGGGTCCCGCAAAGGGACCTCGGAGTAAGGCGATAAGTGTTTAACGGCGCCGCAGCCTTTTACGGCGCTGGTAAACACTTAGCGCCAGGGTCCTAATGAGGCCCTATGTGTTTGCAGCTTCTGAGATATTGGGAGAAATGATGGGAGCGGAATATAAGGCTCGGGTATTATCCGATCACTCGCCTTTGGTCGTAGAGTGGCGATATCAACCCCCCAGGGCGCGCATCCCGACATGGAGACTCAGAACGGAGGCGTTACAAGATGCAGGGTTTCGAGAGGACCTGAGGGAGGCCATCAAGGAATATTTTGAAACTAACACAGGCAGTGTACGCTCTGTGGGTACAGTATGGGAGGCGTTTAAGGTGGTGGTGCGGGGGGTCGCTATATCGAAATCTAAAGGGCTCCAAGGGGGCATTGAACGGGAACTTCAGGAATCAGAAAGAGAGCTGGAGGGTCTCATGCAAAATGAGGAGACAACCCGGGAGAACAGTGCCAAGATAAAAGACTTACAGTTAACCTGCAGTGGATTCTGGGATAGATTATGCAAATTAAATTACAAGAAATACACAGAGAGACTACATGCAGGGGGGGATAAGCAGGGTAGATTGCTGGCCTGGCTGTATAAGAGCGAGACCCCCGCTCAGTGATTAGAGAGATCTGGGATGCGGAAGGCCGAATCCGTAACACACATGAGGGGGCAAATGAGGAGTTCCTCAAGTATTATAGACAACTATATGAGGACACAGGGGAGGATACGAACCAAGACATACTGGGAACAATAGAGGATATAGGGCTGCCCACCCTGGATGACCTAGAACGTGCGGATCTGGATGCCCCTGTTACCTCGGAGGAACTGGAAGTGGTGATCCAACATCTGCCCACATGTAAGGCGCATGGGTCAGATGGGTTGCCTAGCGAGTTTTACAAGACATACAAGCAGGAGCTACTCCAGCCGTTGCTTGACATGTTTAATGAAGCCTACGAGCGGGGGGAACTGCGACCGTCCCTCCGCGAGGCAGTGATCATCCCACTTCTGAAACCAGGCAAGCCAGCCATGCAGGTCCTATAGTCCTATAGCAATGGGTCCTATAGACCCTTGCCCATGCTCAATCAGGACAGTAAAATACTCACGGCAGTATTAGCCAATAGGCTAAAGAGGGTGATTGGTAAGTTGATACACCCAGATCAGACGGGCTATGTCCCTGGTAGGAATATCACAGACAACCACAGGAGGCTGCACCATATCAATGATTACACCGGGGAGGACACGGGTGAGTTGGCTATCGTGTCGCTAGACACGGTCAAAGCCTTTGACTCAGTGCTGTGGCCATGGTTGAAAGCGACCCTGAAAGGATATGGAATGGGCCCTGGATACATCAGGTGGGTTCAGATGTTATATAGCACCCCAGTAGCAAGAGTTAAAACGGGATCCACAATTTCAGACAAATGGCAACTCAGCAGAGGGACCAGACATGGATGCCCCTGGTCACCCATGTTATACATACTGGCACTAGAGATGCTGGCAATATGCCTGCGACAACAATACGGGGAGGTGGGGATTCGTACGATAAGTGGCATGCACCAGATATCGCTGTATGCAGATGACATGCTCCTCTATTTGCGCTTCCCGGAGGAAAACCTGCAATATGTATTGGAGGTGATGGATCGTTATGCCACCCTCTCGGGCATTTCGGTGAACCCCGGGAAGTCTAGTTTGTTCCCCTTGGGAATGTATAAGAGTGTCCCGTTGAGAGGCTGCCTATCCTGCAAATACCCTGGCAACCTGAGACATTTAGGTATCTGGGAGTAAACATTTATCACAGGACAGAAACAGAGCACGAACATAATACAGAGAAAGCGATCGAGGGAGTTAAGAATAGTATGGTGTTCTGGTCTAGATTACCCCCATCTATGATGGGGAGAGCAGCTCTGCTCAAAATGGTGGTTTTGCCCAGACTCTTACATTTTTTTGTAAATGTCCCGTATTTCATTCCCAGAAGTTTTTTCAAGAGACTTCATGGTATGTGCAGGAGCTTCATATGGGGCAACTCCAGGAACAGAGTAGCCCTGTGGAAACTACAGAACTTGTGTGACAGGGGGGGCATAAACTTGCCCAACTTTGAGCTTTGTTATCTGGCGGGGCAGCTGTTTGTGGCCAGGTGGTTGTCGTCAGAGAACTCGACAGAAGTTAGACTTTTGCAGGGCGACTTGGCTCCATACTTTCTGAGAGAGACGGTGTGGCTACAAAAGAGTAAACTGGTGGGAAAAGGGAGACTATTGGAGCTGGGTTGGGAGGTCTGGCGCAGGACGTGGAGAACGGTGGGTGATCCGGATCCGCTCTCCAGCAGGTTCTGCTGTTGGCGCTCTGTGGAAACTACTCCCAATTGCTTGAGGTAGTCCGTAGATACTGGGAACCGATGGGCTTGGCCACCCTCGGGGATATATGGCAGGAAGGGGAGGTATTGGAATTCCAGAGTTTGCAGGAGGAAACAGGGGTGCATAGAGGCCAATATATAACTTACACCAGACTCACGAAACGGGTGAGGGAGAGGTGGCCTGAGACGGTGTTGGCGGAAGAACCTGATGCCGCCCTGGAAACGATGTACAATGTTTCAGAGGGCAGGCACGAAATATCCAGAGTATACAAGCTCCTGAGAGTTAAGGCTGGGAAGGAACTGCTTCAACTGAGGCAGGACTGGGAGGAGGAGGTAGGAGGACCCATGACAGAGGGGCAATGGGAGAGAGCTCAAAGGTATCATAAAAAGGTGTCCCGAAATGCGAGACTCCAAAGGATCCAGTTGTATGTCACCCATAGGGCTTATCTGACCCCCGGGAAAATAGCCAAGTTTGGAGGCTCGGCCACACAGAAATGCCCCAGGTGTGGGGAGGTGGAGGCGGGATTGCTACACATGTTCTGGGCCTGTCCCGAGGTGCACAGATTCTGGGACGAAATAAAGACTAAGATGGCCGGTGGGGGAGTGATGCTGGATGTGGGGTCGGCTTGGGCATGCATGCTCGGGATTTTTCCCAGGCCACGCAATCTAAAGCACATAAGCAAGATCAAGGACCTGGTTTACATCCCGGCCAAGCGTATGCTCGCAATGGGCTGTAAGGCGGCCCACAGACCCAGGGTGGAGACATGGTGGGCGGACCTCCTGAGATGGGCGGAAGCAGAATCGGTAGTATGGTTTGAAGCCGTTACCAGGGGGGGTGAGGAGGAAGTGGGCCCCCTGATAGCCTGGTGACAATTAGTGACCTCTATGGTAAACCCCTACCAGGTTAACCATGAAATAGAAGACTCAGACGAGTCTACAAGCACTGTGATTCCCGAAAACGCTCCCGTAGATGACACGGATGAGCCGGCTCAAGTTTATGGGGTGGTGGGGAGAGGACGGAGAATAACACTGTATAATGTGACGGTTTGATATTGATTATGTACGTCCCGAAAAGCTGTATTGTTTGTTGGTTTTGGATGTTTAAAATAATAAAAATAAATTAAAAAAAGAAAAACTTGATGGGAGCACCTGATATTTCATGGCTCGATCGTACAACTGCAATAACGTGGACAATGCTACTGAGACTGCTATATCGATATCAATCTTTACCAATTTCGATTTCAAACAAAATGGTTAAGCACTTACCAGGACGATACATATAAATATATGTGGGTGAAGAAAATCCTGAGGTTATCCCGTAAAGCCCTTCTACACCCTTCAGCTCTAGGGGCTTAGAGTACCTGGCATAAGTCATTATCTAATTGTGTCTGAAATTAGACATATACTGGATTGCTCATCTTCACAAGGAAACAGAAAATGGAATGAAATGAATACCGCTGCTCCATCTACCATTTCTTTGCAAGGGGTCAAGGTAATTTGTGCGAGTCTACACTAGTCTACTCAATGTTTGTGAAACACTAGGACAAGGGATACAGTTTACTAAGGAGTAGGACTGGGTTGGGTGAGAACCCAGATTGAGCAAAACCGTGAATTCAGTCCAGGCCTGATAAAAGGCACCTATGGTAAATAAAAGAGGGAACCACATACTCTGGGTTATTGATGGAGGGGTTCAACTCACATTTGTTTCCAATGTAAAGAAACATTCTTACTACTTAAAACGGAACCTTTAAGTTATAGCTAACTGAGGCACTGGTTAACTAATCAGGCGGTGTTCAATGTCTGTAATAGAAGGCCTGACGATTTACCACCAAGGTCCCTTTGCGGGCCCCTACTTAAGTGTGGGGGGAGGGGTTGGGTTGTGTGCAGTGGGGTGGAGTTGGGTTACAGGGGGGGGAATTGTTAAGGCTGGGAAGGGTAAGAGTCGGTAAACGGGCCATCACGGGAAGCATCGGAGGGAGGAGTGGATTGGGAGCACACCGATTAGATGGCATCGGGTAATCTTAGAGTGGTGACCTGGAATGTGCGGGGCCTAAACAGTTACTTAAAACAATTAAGAACTATTTTTGTCCATGGGCATCAACAAGAAGGAAATCTCTCAATGTTATAAAGTGTTTGACTCAGATAAGAAACATAATGCTGTCATGCATGGCTAGATGGCAAAGAGTTGGAAGTTTGAATCCTGATAGATTTATAGTTTAATATCTGGGAACTGGCATAGAAATGCTCTAAATGCACAACTGTCAAATAATCTGCTTATAAAGTAGGTTAGATATGTGTGACGAATACCCATATATTGTCACTTCTTCCCTTGGGTGAGCCCCTTTCCATAAGGCCCGGTAGGTGAGGCTGCTACCAGGGAGTCCTCCTGGAGGTGGTATTCACCGAGTGGATCTCATAGGTAGGGAAATCCCCTATGGGACTCGTGACAACTTGGGGAGAACATGGTATCCCCATAACTCATCTTAACCTGACACACCTTACTACCTCCATCACACCAACACTATCCCTAATCTTCCTATTTGTTTTTGTGATCTACCTGTACAGGAAGTACTGGGGAAAGGAAGAGTGTAAGCTCCACGAAGGAAGAGTATTCTATAAGAACTGAAACGTAGGAGAAACCAATTGACCCACTGGAAGTTCTCCAAGTGGGTGCTAACACGCAAAAGAGGCGCAGAGCCGTGCAGATGGCCCCGCAGAACCAAAGCGAGCATTCCAGCTGCATCAGAGGAGGTATGAAACAACTGGTCAATAAAACAGAAGAGGGACAACCAAAGTTGTCAGACCCACCATGGAGGAACCTGGAGATTCGAAGCCAGACGGATCAGCGAAACCAGGAGAGCGGAGACCAGGACGCTTACCCGCAGGAAGAAGTGTCACTGAAAGGTCTGCTGTGGACGGACTGGTGATGGAGGAGAAGCAACAGGCAACCAGCCAATTGAGGAAGCTGGTACGCACGGTCAGCAGTAGACACCCCGCCAGGAACAGGGTAACACTACAGAGCCACAGCAGCCCCTGGAGAAACTAAGAGACCCCCGAACGGGATGGCCGAGAACCCCACAAACGAGGAGAGGGCGCTGGTAAGCACCCTGCAGAGCTCTCGGTGGCTGGGATGGTTGGTGGGGCCCCCATGGAGGGTGGAACATTAAAGAAAAATGGGTCTGGGATCTGCAACCCATAACAAGCAGCCTCCTAAGCCATCTTCGTTGTGGCCGTACCTGGCAGGTCTGCCAAAATCATGAGACGAGGAAACACTAGTCTGGGACCTGCACTCAAAGAAGAATACTTTTTTCAACTATTTTCTTCCTCGCAGCCTGGCAGAGTAGTGAACCAGGTCTGCCCACAGCACTCAGCTGATGTCCCTGGAGCAAGAATGATGTACGGCAGCGCCCAGTGAACACTCAAACCGAGCGGCAAGATCTAACACCGCCGGGGAATGAAGAAACAAGCGGCGGTAGCTCCATCGCTCCAACGGCAGAGCTCTGAGAAAATGTCAGCCTCATAACCCGGGGCCCTGGCTATCGGCTAAGCAGCCTCTCTCTCTCCCCGATACCCCTCCCTGCACTCCTGGCTCCTGAGTCGGAGACCGCAGGATCTGCAGTGAGGTTCTACAGAGCGATGGGAGCCAGGGGCGCTATACCTGAATGGCAGCCTACAGAGCACTGGCTTCTCATTACGCATCACTATCATCTGGCACCCGATAGCGGAGGGCAACATAGCAGCCGCCTAAATAACATCCATCTCTGGGCCCAGATTAACAGATAATGGCGGCGGGATCTGGAGCAGCCAAACAACAATTGTTTGGGAGACAAAGATCACTCGACCAGCACTCCAACACCTCATGGGGTGAGAAACAGCAGAGGGACTTGCTCAGAAGGTGCTGCTGGGGGACCCCTGGGGCTGCAGATGGTGGGGGTGAGAGACTGGGAGCCCTTAAGAGATACATCTGAGCAAAGGTGGGAAGAGGAGCTGGCGGGTACCCCAGCTCCAAGGCAGAAATAACCCTCAACACCTGAGATGCCCACTAGGAGATGGACACCTGTCCCATCTCCATAATCACCCATCCTGCTGCCTCACTTCTATAGCTCAACCAGGCGCCAACCAAATCGCTCCTATCCCACTCTCATACCCAGCATAGGGTAAGACTCCGTCCACAGATTGCAAAGGCGAAAGCAGGTCGAAACCTCAAAAAAATGAGGACATTGAAACCCTATTACAGCCCACTGACAAGGGGAAAAAAACAGAGGCGGCAAAATCCCATCCCCCATCTTCACTTCATCCAGGAGGACAACAAGCTATGAAAGAGGACATACACTCCTTTATGTCAGATATCAAGCTGGAATTCCACAATTGTATGACCGAGATTGCAACAAAAAGTAGACCGCCTGGACCAACGAGTGCTGGAGACCGAACAGAGATTGAGCGAGGAGGAAGAACAAACAATAGACCATGCAGCGATGGTGGCAGATTTACAACACACATTTCAAGCACTGGCAGGTTGAAGTGACGCCATAAAACGCAAGCAGGAAGATATGGAAAATAGAGCTTGCAGGAACAACCCGAGGATCAGGGGGGTTCCCTCATCTGTCACTGACCAAGCTCTGAATGACTATATAGACGAACTCTTCCAAACACTCCTCCCGCATCTCGACAAGGCGATGCTGCTCCTGGACCGCACCCACAGACTTCACTCCCGAAGGGGATCAGCTTCGGACTCTCCTGCAGATGTGCTCACGAGAATCCATTTCTTCATGGCTAGTGGAACATGCAGAGAGCTGACCTTCCATGGGGTGTCACTCCAAATCTTCCAGGATCTTGCCACAGCCACGGTACAAAGGAGAAAAATGTTCCGACCATTTACCATCCTACTTCAAGATCAGAAGATCAGATACCGCTGGCTGTTCCCCGCCACTTTACAGTTTGTCCTAAATGGCACAACCCGCACTATCAGCTCCTTGGAGGAAGCAGAGGATATTCTGCTGAACACCTCCCCAGAGGAAGGCGGAGGCTCCCCCTCCAGCCCCTTTACATTCCCAAAGAGAGACGCTCCCTTGCCTAAGCGAAACACCTGGGCAAAAGTAGCCAGAGGTCGGAAATCCAAAATACCCTCACAACAAACCTGAATGGCCTCTGGCTGCCCATTAGCGGATATTCGCTGGCCCATAATTGCCCACCAACCAAGCCGTTACAACCAACCTACCAATGAAAATCACCTGGGTACCTGGCTTCACGCGGCCTTCCATTTCTTCATGGTTAAGCAAGATATTCTCATGGCTAGCCGAACAAGCAGAGAGCTGTCGTTCCATGGGGTGTCCCTCCAAATCTTCCAGGATCTTGCCACAGCCACGGTACAAAGGATGAGAATGTTCTGACCATTTACCACCCTACTTCAAGATCAGATACCGCTGGCTGTTCCCCGCCACTTCACAGTTTGTCCTAAATGGTACAACCCGCACTATCAGCTCCTTGGAGGAAGCAGAGGATATTCTACTGAACACCTCCCCACAGAAAGACAGAGGCTCCCCCTTCAGCCCCTTTACATTACCAAAGAGAGACGCTCCCTTGCCTAAGCGAAACACCTGGGCAAAAGTAGTCAGAGATCAGAAATCCAAAATACCCTCACAACAAACCTGAATGGCCTCTGGCTGCCCATTAGCGGATATTCACGGGCACATAAGTGCCCACCAACCAAGCCGGCACAACCAACCTACCAATGAAAATAATATAGGTACCTGGCTTCACACGGCCTTCGCCCACTCGTGGGTAAAATCCCAAGCAGCTTCCAACAGGGTGTTATGCCCAATCCTATTATTGTTCCATTGTTACAGTTTACCAATTGGAGTTATAAGTTAAGAACCCGGTTGCTAAAGGGAATTGCTGCAGGGACGGCAAGAGATGACAGATGAGATCCACCCGAACCCACCCCCGCTTCACGCCTCACAGCGGCACTGCCTTCTTCGGAAATCCCCCTGCCCCACCAAAAACGAAAATTCATAACGCTTAATGTTAAGGGACTAAATGCTCCGGGCCAAACGCAAATCCAAGCTTCAACTTCTGCAAAACCTCAAGGGCTCTGTGGTATTTTTGCAAGAGACCCATTTTCTTCCAGCCGACTTTATTTGCCTCCGAAATATACTTCCCCACTCAATACCTGGCTTCCAGTGGATCAAAAAAGGGCGGCATGGCGATTCTTCTGGTGAAAGGGGTGGTGTTCAGAAAACCGGAGACGCTGTACAGTGCAGAGGGCAGATTTATTGGGATCAAAGGTAGGTTGTTGTTTGGCCAGCTATGCACATTGGTCTCGGTTTAAGCCCACAATGAAGGACAAGAAGCCTTTCTTCTGGAACTGGATTCTAAGCTTCTCCCCTTTCTTGAGGGTCAGGTGGTCATCAAATCCTACTCACAGACCCACAACAAAAGACTCGCTCTGGGTCTCACTTATTTAGTGCTTTGGGCATGGTTGACACACGGAGAATATTGCACCCGGGAAAGACAGGCTTCACCTTCTCGCATGCACATCCATCTTCCTCCCGCATTGACTTACTAATGGCATCCCCCCAGCTCCTGTCTTATGTAGATGAAGTGTCTGTAGAACTAAGGCTAGTATCTTATCACGCGCCAGTTCTCCTGGTAGCCCGATTTCATGACCTGAAACCTCCCCTGAGGCCTCAATGGAGCCTTTATGACCCGATCCTGAATGACATGGCGCTTAGGGATGCAATAGCCGAGGCCATTCGAACCTACTTCCAGGAGAACCCCACCAAACTTACCTCACCAGCAATCACATGTGACGCCATGAAAGCTGTGATTAGCTGAGAACTCATTGCCCATGCTGCAGCATACCTGAGGCGCCCATTATGCAGCACATCCAACTTGAGTGTAATTTTACAGTGCAATCCTGGTATATATTGGCACAGCTAGCATGGCAATGTGTTTTACAATGGCAATACTGGCATGTATTTATTTATAGTTGATTTATATGACTCCTACTGAGAACCGGCTTGCTTCAAGGTGCCCATTATTGGATACATCAACACGAATGTGTTTATACAGTGGCAATAGTGGTTTCTATATTGGCATAATCAGCATGACAATGTATTCTTACAGTGGCAATAATGGCATTATTGGGCACAGCCCAGATGAATGCTCTTACATTGGCAATACTGGCATGTACTGTCAGAGATCGCAATAACAGACCTAAGATGTTTTCTGTTATAAAGTTACTTCCATAAGGGCTTCAAGATTCCATGGTTAGTAAGTTTATACACATCCTCTTAAGGCACATTGCAGATCAGTTACATTGGAGCTGGACCCACTGTTGCCCACCACCCAGGTTACAGCTTTCCAAATGACACTGCTGGAAATATGGGGTGGTCATCATTCTACTTCACATGATATTCGAAGATCCACTAATTACATTGCCCATTCATCCAGATAAGACATAAATACAACACACCTCCCTTCTTTCTACATAAATAAAGAAAGATGCAATACACCTCCTCTCCTTCCACACAAACACACCATATAATTCATACACCTTGGCATTACACACACACACACAATTCATACACCTTGGCATTACCTTGTCGCAGACACACAGTGCCTTTTTCACTACATCCAATGCTCCGTATGCACACACACCGCCAAATGGCATAAAACCAATTTAGCAATACATACATACCTTTCTGAGTCACACCTTCGTTGCCCGCTATTATATCCACATATCCACAACCTCTGGGTCATATATGAGCTGCCCACCATTACATCCATAACTCCTGGGCCACACCTGTGTTGCCCACTATTTATATCCAAACAGCCATAACCTCTGGGTCATATACGAGTGGCCCACCTTTGATATCACCACATCCATATCTTCCAAGTCACACTTCTGTTGCCCATTATTTATCCATAAATCCACCAATTACATAATACACCAACCAGCACCTAAATAGACACTGATATCATGCAAAACTTCTGGGTCACACATATGTTGCCCAATGTTGTCATCCATTCAACCACCAGTTCAATACATCCAAACATTTAGAATCCACACATCATAACATTAGTAATGCATCCACATTTCACACATAACCTCATCAATGGCGTGCTAATATTCCTAGCAAACCTATCCATGCTTTGTTCACATACAAAAATGGATCCGCTCATATAACCATGCTCCTTCAACCACATGTTAACAACATTTAGTACAATGGAAGAACCCATTTGTCTATAGGAGTTTTAAATTAACTCTCTTCCAAAACACATCCAGGTCTACAGGTCCATAATTGCAGGCAACTCTAAAACGTATAAGTCCTGAAATCTTAAGATTTGTTAGTATGCACAATAGCAATGCATCCATCTCCTTAGCCATCCATGACAACTGGCACAACGCTGTCAATGCCCCTCATATTTTTGTGGTGCACAATAAATAACACATTGCCTCTATAACGATCATATAGTAATAACATTAGAGACCTCTAATATTGTGACCATCATCCTACACGCGACCATTGTCCCTCCACATAACATTAAAGATAATTCCGTTACACAGTCCTCAAAAGC